>NC_050579.1:232339825-232651189 GCF_011100635.1 Trichosurus vulpecula | reverse complement strand
GTCCTGGACTTTCTTCTCTTCTCTTTCTATGTTTTCTTTTGGTGAAATAATCTGTTTCCATGGGTTTAATTATCACATGCAACTGATTCCCAAATCTATGTATCTAGCCCAATGTCTCTTCTGAACTCCAGTCCCTCACCACCAATGGTCTATTGGACATTTCAAACTTGATGTTTGAGAGGTATTTTCAACTCAATACATTCAAAACAGACTTCATTGACTTCACCCTCAATCCTTCCCTGCTTTCTAAGTTTTCCTTTTTCTGTTGAAGTCACCATCATTTTTTCCAGCCTTCTAGGTTTGAAATTTCGGTATTTTTCTTCTTGCCCCCATACTCCGTATATCTAATTAGTTGCCAAGACTTGTCGATTCACTTTTCATTCTCTGTAATATGTCCCCTTTCTGCCCACTCCCCAACTCTAGCTCAGGTTCTTATCTCTCAACTGGACTATTACAATAAGCTCCTAATTTGTCTCCTTCCCCAAATCTTTCCTTACTCTAATCCCTCTTTCACATCAATTCCAAAATGACTTTCTTTAAGTACAAATCTGACCATATTATTCCCAAACTCAGTAAACTGCAGTGACTCCCTATAGACTCAAAGATAAAAATGTAAAGTCTTGTTTGACTTTGAAAGTTCTTCACAATTTGCTCTCAACCCATCTTTCTAGCCTTATTATTTATTACTCCTTTTCTTGTGCTCTCTATAGCCACCAAGCTAGCTTTCCCTGTGTTACCCATATATGGCTCTTCTTTCCCTGTGCTTTCTCATTGTCCATTTCACTGTGTCTTGAATGCATTCCTTCCTCACTTGTGCCTCAAAGTATCCTCAGGTTTCTACCAAAGCACCAGCTTTTAGGTTAAGCCTTTTCTAATCACTCCATATGTTAATGTCCTACACAGACACACACACACACACACACACACACACACACACACCACACACATATACATATACATATACACACACACATACATATACACATACATACCACACATATACATATACACAAACATACACACACACACACACACACACACACACAATGTCTTTCCTAATAGAAAAGGGATTGTTTCATTTTTTTTGTCTTTGTATGCTCAGGTAAATCCTTGGAAATGTTGCAAGATATCTTGCGGTTTACAGACTACACGTTTTTCTTAAGAATCATGCCTTAAACCCAAATCACTTTTGCTTTCACTGATTGGCTAACAAGAGGTCCTAGGCCCCCAACTGACTCACAGTGAAAATAAATAAGAATTGTTTCTGCTTTGGCCAGAAACTCAGAGGGTCTTCCCCTTCCAGTTTGATTTTTGGGGGGACTAGGTTAAAGAGACCACTCTTTGCCTTATCACTGAATGGGTGTTGGGTGCCTCATCACTGAATGGGTGAGACCTGCTAAAGACCTTAGCTTTAAAAGGCCAAAGTCTTCCCCTGCATCTGGGGCCATCTCCAGTCATCCTAATGTGTATCTGGCCACTGGACCCAGATGGCTGTGGAGGAGAAAGGGAAGCTTGTGACTTTGCATAGCCTTCTCTCACTTAAATCCAATTTATGTAAGTGCAAGTGCATTTCATGGCATCACCTCCCTGATATCATGATCTTCTTTGAGAATGAAGGACAGACAACATGTTCAGAGCTAGTCATATAGTAGCTATTTAATAAAGACTTGTTGATTGATTAATTCCTCCTCTCACTTTATGCTTGGATTTATGCTTGTCCTGCTGATATTGGAACTATTCCAGTATTCTCTTCCTCTATTACAACTTTACACAAAGTCATTGTAAGTGTCCCAGAAAGATGGAAATCCTTCTTAATCACACCTTAATTTGTGAACCCATGTGTCTTCTACTAGTTCATCCTGTATTCCCCTCAAAGGGCAACTTCTCAGTCAGACCTATGGCTCTTTGCCAGATGTTAATCTCAAGTATAATAAGCATTCTAGGTAAAAGAAGTCCAGTTGGAATCATCTGTCATTTTCTTCCTGCTGATACTAACCCCTTGTCATTTAGTTTGTGTTCTATTCATCTTGTTCTTCCCTCAAAGGGCAATAAGTACCTTCTTGGTTCTCTTCTATGGCCTTTTGCCAAATATTAAACCCAAGTGTATTCTGTGCTCTAGGTTCAAGTCCTATTGTAATCATCTGGGATTTTGCTTCTGCTAGCACTGACCTCTTTGTATGCAATATTTTCAGTTTGTTTGAAAATCTCACTAAAGTTTAAAGATCATCAGTTGTTGTAACTAGGACCCACACATTATGAACTTTGAAGGAAATTGGATTTTTCCATGCATAGAGTAGGAGTGACGTGTCATAGTTTAGGCTGGGCTTTCATCATTTCATGTCTTATATTTCTTATTAGACTTTCCAGAATATTCAATTCTGTGGCAATAAAAAGCCATTCTCCTCCAGGTAATATAATTATAGAAACTCAAGTTTGTGGTTTTTTTTTAAATATAATCTCTTCCAAGTTTACACAAAATTAAAGGTGATCCATGTCCGTTGTAATCTCAGACAAAGGCACTGCATTTACAGCTTGAGCTTCTAACCTCATGAATAGAACGAATCATAATTACAGGTTTGTGGCTGGGAGCAACAAGATTATGCCACTCCGTGTTTTAGATCATGCTTTTTTGGCAGGTAAACAAGATTAACCCTCTTGTCAACACCAACTTCTCTGCTTGGGGCCCTGATCCCGTGCCCTCCCATCTCATCTAGGGGCTTGCCCTGGATCATTCTACTTATCATTCTCATTCTCAGTCTCTTCCTTTTTGTTAGCTCCGTCTTTACTGCCCATAAATATTCTCAGGTCTGTCTTATACTTTAAAAAAACAGCATGAACACAGAATCTTCTCTTTCTATCACAATTTCTAGGAAGAAAAAATGTATTCAGTTCTTACTGTCTTCGCTTCCTTGTTACCCATACTTATTTCTCAACTCTTCATGATTAAGCAACTAATGCTTCCATCTGATTGAAACTGCTCTCTCCAAGGCTCCAAGGTTAACAATGTACTCTTGACTACAAAATCCAATGTTCTTTTCACAATCTTTATTTTCCTATTGTTGTTCATTGTTTTAGTTGTGTCCAATTCTTCATGACCCCATTTGGGGTTTTCTTGGCAAAGATACTGAAGTAGTTTGCCATTTCCTTCTCTAGACCATTCCATTCTTATTAGATATTCTCTTCACCCTTGTTTTCTAGATCATAATATTCTTCTGATTTTTCTCCTGTCTTTCTGTGCTCTTTAATATATTTCCCTAAAACTACCCCTCTTCCAATTGTCCTCATTTGTATCAAAGGCATTACCAGTCTTACCTGGCCCAGTTTTACACTCATTCATTTTCCCTCTTCCCTCTCCCTTATCCCCCATAGATAATCTTGTTATATGATAGCATGGACAGTTCTATTTCTTGTTTTTCTAACCACAGTGCTGGTCCCATATAAAGTGTGGAATAAATGCTTGTTAATTTTTCATTGGTCTCCTCTTCCCTCACTGTACCAGTAAGGCAAGATTCATGATATCGATGGTGACCATGAATATGCCTATGTAGTCTGGAATCACAAAGTATAAGAGAATCTCTGTATAGAAGGCAGAAGGAGTACAACATTTATTCAGACACCAGAGGATCAAATCCTAAGACCAATAACCCCACATACTGGTAAGTGTATTCCAAAGCCAGTAAGTCCACCTCAATGTAAGAGCAAGGAGATTAAAACACAATATCACAGCAAGGAGCCAAATCATCCTGTAACCTTCCCCTCTGCTAGGGCCTTCCCATAAACACTCACTCATGAATCCTAACTGTCTGCTTGCATGTGTCCTCTGGAAGTTCTGAAAGCCCTTGCAGTTTCTTTCTGGGCCTGCATCAAAATAACCACAGAACTGGAGATGTTTTCTCAAGATTCACTAGCATTGACATAATGAAACTAGTTTGTTTGGTTTTTTTCAGGTTGGAGTGTATGGCCTGTGTGTGTTTGATTTTGTTCTTGTGTTTGTTTTGGGCAAGGAATTTGGGAAGGAAAAAAAGAAGAAGCCTGGTCAACAGAGTTAGAGTTGAGGGTCAGTTTCCTTCAAGACATTAAGTCGACTTTGCAAAATTGTGTATTTTGCCTCCCCTGACTCTCTAGAAAGACTCTAAGAGCTGCTGTTCGTTTCTGCCTCCACTGGAAGAATGAGTAGGATCCTCTCTGGCCTGAGATAAGGTTAAAGCCTGTGTGATAATTGGGTGGAATGTCTTGTGCCCAATCCAATTCAATAAACATTTATCAAGAGCCTAAGAAACCCTAGGTACTGTACTAAGTGCTGGGGATACTATTGAAAAAAAGAAAGAGAGTCTCAACCCTCAAGCAGCTTACATCTAAGGGAGGAGACAATACACCAAGGGAATGGAGTGTGAAGGACAGGACACTAGGGTACAGTTGCCATAGGGTTATCTTGTTCTGTGGAGCTGAAACAAGGCAGGGCAGCAGATGAAAAGTGGAGAAAGCTCAGCATCCAGTTTCTTCCCTCAATAAAGGAAGGAAGTGGTAGAAGTTTGGTACACTGCCCCCCAGGCCTCCAATCGGAGGGAAGGAAAGGATGAGAGAAATTAAATCAATCAAGGCTTGAGTCAGCCTAGTGTTGAGTTTAGAAATAATGAGCTTATCCTGGAAGGGGCATCCTGATGCTTGGAATTGAAACCAGGCAGGGCAACAGCATGGAGAAGTGCTTTCCCCTTCTCATAGAAGAGTTCCACAATGCTCTTGCACTCCTCCCCATGAGTGTTGAGACTGAGGAGTCGAATCTATTTCTCTTTGTCAGTCAGAAGTGTTTGCATATACTGTTATAATTTCTAACAAACTGAGTCAACCCTTTGATACCAAAATTTCTTCTCTACCAGCTTTTCATGCTCATACACACACATATATGTGTATGTATATATATATATATGTATATATATATATAACTATATCTGTCTATCCATCTATCTCTCTACCATCTATCTACCCACCCATCTATCTATCTATCTATCTAGAGTTTATTCCAATTGTTATAGAAAGTAATTAGCAAACCCTAACCCTTGTCTCATATTTGATGTTGGCAATGGGTATGGAAACTGGAATTAGGGAAGATGGATAAAAACAGAAAACATGTGCAAAATGTAGCATGAGGCAAGAGAAAGGTAAATGCAAAATAATGATTTCCTCCCCTGGGCATGAATGTATGAAAAAAGCATTTGTTAGCAAAACACTGATGATACAAATAGAAAAATAAGACTGTCCCTGATCTCAAGAGGACGAAAACCTTTTTTTCAGGTGAGAATGCAGGGCAATTGGGGTTAAGTGACTTGCCCAAGGTCACACAGCTAGTAAGTGTGTCACATGTCTAAGACCAGATTTGAACTCAGGTCCTCCTGACTCCAGGGCCGGTGCTTTATTCACTGTGCCACCTGGCTGCCCCTAAGAAAATCACATTCTAATGAGAGAGACAACACGTAAATTTCAGCAGCAAGTTAGCTAGAAATGCCTGATGATGATCTTTTGGGTAGTACAACAGATCAGAAAGTAATGCATCTTCTTTAGTGCCATTTCTACTGATAATTATATTAGTTTCTTATGTTGAACTATTTGATAGCTTCAAGTACTTTTCTAGATCTTCAGTTGCTGTGTCTGCTGAAACAGCACCCACAGAAGCAGCATCTGGAGATGCGTAAGGTCTCATCTCCACAACATGATGGCTGAAGTTGGTGTAGGGGGTGGTAAGGAAAGTAGGCCCAGTCTCCACAGTGATTGCTTCCCTCAATGACAGTTTTAGATTCTGGGTTTGTGGTATGAGTAACACTGTTCCTCTCAAGGCTCTTGGGTTCTAGGTCCCCAGGATATCTTTATCAGGGCCTGAGCGAAAGTGGTGCTTGAGATATTGGTGGTGGTTTGACAAGATCACAACCCTTTTTAGATTACTCTGATACAGGTATTTTATTGCTCAGGAAGCTTAAAGTGGTAGCACTCTCCATTTCCTTTCCAAAGCAATGACTGGAAGAACATGCCTCCTCCAGGATAAGCTGATCACCAGAAATTCCATCATCTTACACATTGACTCTGTTCTTGATACTCCACACCTTCTCAACTCTTTCAGTTGCCTCTCCTCTCTGATTGGAGGACTGAAGAGTGTAGCAATAAACTCCTCCCAAAACCTTCCTTTATAAAGGGCTCAGAAGTTTGCGGGAAATTCTCCACTGTCCATCAGCAATTCTGCTTGGTTTTATGGTATACTATACCTTTGCTCTCAATAACTCTTAGTGCCCCCTCCTTAGCATTCCCCCCTTTTAACTTACTTGCATGTTTTGTATCCCTCTTAAATTATAAACTCCTTAAGGGTAGGGACTGTCTTTCTTTTTCTCATTTGTATTCCCAGCACTTAGAATTTAATTTCATTTGACTCTAAAACTTCTCTCCACATAATTTCTAAAGTGACATTCCTTAAGTCAGATCTGACTACATCACTTCCTTGCTCAACTAATCCTATTCTTTAATAACTCTGTAATCAAATATAAAGTCCTCTTCTTGCCAATTAAAGCCTTTCTCAATCTTATTCTAGCTTCATTTTCCCACCTTATTATGCATTATTGCCTTTATATACTTTACAATTTAGTGAAACCAGCCTAACTCTTACTCACAAGTGACTCTCCATCTTGACTCTTCTTTTGTACAGTTTGTCACCGAAAGTTTCAAATATACTTCCTCCTCCCTTTTCACCTTTTCCTCTTAAACTCTCTAGTACCCTTTAAATCTCAGTTCAAGCATCACTTTCTAAATGAGACCTTTCCTGAGCCCCATCCCTCCTACATCTGTGGCCTATGCCATCCCCCACATCCCCAAATTACCTTGCATTTATTCTTAATATACGTATATGGGTATGTAAATGTTGTTCCTATTGATAGAATGTAGGCTTCTTAAGAGCAGGAAGTATTTTTACTTTTTATATTTATGTTCCCATCATCTAGGAAACTGCCAAATGTCAAAATTGTACTTAATAATGCTTATTGCTTTCCTTGTATGACACTGTAAATTAAATTGTATTAATGTTCCACATATAATAAAGACATATTACTTCTTATATAGAACCAAGAGAATTTGCACGTCATGCATAATATTAAATAGGGAAATTAGAAAATAATAAGCTTCTTCCTGTCTCCTGCATATAATTTTTTTTTTCACAGACTGGTCTCCTTACGAGGAACTTAAAGAAATTCTGTGTGGGTTATTATGTTTAAGGTAAATAAAAGTGATAGTTGGAAGCAATAAATATCTAATTCTGTTAATAACCCCCACCATTAAGCCACAGTTAGGAAAAAATTAGCAACATCCCAGATAATTACCAGCAAAGCATCCCAGTGACCAACTTAGTGTCACTGAAGGCAGTTTCCTTCCCACTTTAACCCAGACTTTGACTCACAAAAAATATTCCTCATATAAGGGATTATTGGTTTGGTTCTTCTGAGGTTCATAATTTGTTCCTGTATATTTTTTTCAGTTCAAGAAACATTTATCAAGTGCCTACTATTTTCTGGGTATAATGACATAATTTGCCCTTTCAGAACATTCTGTTCTGATATAACTTGAAAAGGGAGTAACATTTTGACATTTTCAGCATGAATTTCTTCTCTATTTAGTTGGTCATATCTAGACACTTTCACCAATGATTTTATTCAGTTAGTCTTGCTCAGAGGTTTTCACCCTACTTTAAAAAATTTACTCAGAGCCCCCTGGAAACCTGCGATGATTTTGTTTTTGAAATTTGCATCATTTCACTATATATATATATATATATATATGTGTGTGTGTGTGTGTGTGTGTGTGTGTGTGTGTGTATGTATAAATGATGCATCTTAAATTTAATGATTTATTATAAATTTGTGGGTTTTTCCTTCATTGAAATGAGGCAATATTGCTTCATGTAACCATATAGTATCATATTATAAAGAAGTAATTACATGCACATATTCTTGCTGATGCATGTTGGACTTCCCGGCAATGCAGTGACAAGCTCACCTGCCAATACTTGCTAGTTAAGACCTGTTGGCAGACTTGACCACTGCTGATTGGTTATAGCTTGCATTTTCTGTGTTTATTTGGAACATAATGTAATCACCGTGACTTTAACTCTGTTACACAACAGATGAAACACACAGAAACTTTAAAAAAAATGTTCTTCTCTTCTTTTCTTTCTTTAGACTTCTGCCATTCCCTTATTTTTATTCAATACCCCTCAACTGCACCTGAGGCAACTACTGCCCCCCTGGATCATACCTGTGCCCCCTATTGTGCAGTATCACCCACTTTGGGAACCTATGGGACTTTAGCATTTCACGTGGCACTGGGTACTGAGATGGAAGAAATTAAATATGGTTGTTGCAGTGTGGTTGATGATAAAAACAGATAGCTATAGAAATACTGTAAATTCTTTTCCTGTGTATTTGTGTGTGTGTGTGTGTGTGTGTGTGTGTGTGTGTGTATTAGAGAGAGAGAAAGAGAGAAAGAAAGAGAGAGAGAGAGAGAGACGGAGAGACAGGGAGAGACACAGAGAGACAGAGAGAGACAGAGAGAGACAGAGTGAGAGAGAGAGAGAGAGAGAGAGAGAGAGAGAGAGAGAGAGAGAGAGAGCTTTCCTTCTAGGTTGTTTTCATAGTGGTCTGATTTAGTTATCTTTCATGCCAAACAACTTTTTGTAGTCTTATTTCTCCTTGTTCTCTCCATTCCCATCATGTTGTGTTGTTTTGTGAGGAAATATTGCTTAATCTTGCAATCTCTCCATGATGTCTTTTAAATGAACTTGTGTTTTAAAGTGGAGTTGCTTTTGGTTGGAACATCTCTTTGCTGGTCAAAGAGATTAGGTGTTTGGTGATGAAGATGCTTTCTAGAATGTTTTGACTTTCTTACTGTGGTGATAGTTTTACCTTTATTAAATTGCCCAAATGATAATAAGAACACACATTTACTGATGGGTGTCATTTGTTCTCCTTCCCATTATTTAAAGATGAGGAAACTAATGCCTAGAACAAATGACTTGTCCAAGATCATACAGATAGTAAAAAGCAGAACCAAGATTGAAATCAAATCTCATGACTTCAAACCTAATCCTCTTTCTACTCTTATGTGAATCAGAATCAGTGTTTTTTTTTTCATTTATTTCCTACTTTTCAGTCAAAATCTTGTTTGAAGAGTTTAGGTTGCAGCTGTTGAAATTATGTCATTATTTGATGTTCATTATTACTAGTGTTTTCAGTCTCTCTTCTTGAAGGAAGTATTCATTTTATAAAAGTGTGAAATTTCTAAGTAGTACATAAGTATTCTTTTTTTCATTTCATAATTCCTCATCTTTAATTTCTAAAGCATTTTTTTCTTTCTTCCTCTTTGTTCATATTTTCATTTAAGCAACTAGGGTACATGTTGATATGATGACACAAGATGCAGACTAGGAGCTGGAAGTTCTTGGAGTCCAACATACTTCTTTTACCAATTAGGAAATTGAGGCCTAGAGAAGTCAAGGCACTTATGCAAAGTCACTCAGGTCGAGCATAATAACATTATGATTAGAATTCAAGGTCTCTAACACCAAAGCTGTGCTGTTTCTCCTGTGCTACACCTCCTGTTTGGTTTGGAAGATCTTGTATTATACTTGACATGGAAATTTACAAAATCACAAATACCCTTGAAAGAATAAGTGAGCAGATATAATTTAGACAACTTGACAGTAGCATTAGTCTTGAATAGTCACAGGAGAGGAAAACAGTCTTCTTATGACCTCTTTGAAGTTCACTTAGTCCCTTAATTCAAAGATTCTTGCAATAAGCTACTAGATGAAAGAAGTTTTGCTCAAGCACATTTTCTGAACAAAAAACCCACAATGAAAAATTTAAATCCATTATTGTGTCACTCTTCTTTTCAACAAGTACTTACCCCATTTAAATAAAAGAAAATTTCTACTATGTAATCACGGTTTACGAAACCTGAAATTGAGTCAACATTGTGGTGCAGGAACACAGTTGGCAAATATTTCTGTTATCTTGGTACTGAGTGGTCATGTCTGGTGATTGGGGAATTTCTTCTCAACTGCTTGAATTGAGGGTAGCATCACTGATGAGATTATAGAACATGAATCTATAAGAACTTTGTAAAATTTCAAAATTGAATTTGTCTGAAAATTTAGGAATAAGTATAATAGGTCATGCCAACCAGTTACTGGATGTTCAGGTTCTCACAAAGACTTAATATGAGAAATATATAATCTAGAGAACAATTAAATGTTAGACTTTTTGTTCACATTTCTACAGAAGAATTTCAAACTGGGAGTATGGAATTTTGTGTGAATGCCTTCCTTTCTCCACCATCATCCCCTTGCCCTCAAGAAAGCAGATACATAACTGGGAATGATAATGTTAAAATGGATTGATCTGGAGAGTTGCTGGACAAAATCATGAAGTCCTCAGTTAACTAAATGAGAACTTAAAACCTTTGGAAGCATGTGAGAAGCTTCTCCCCACGACAAAGGTGTCTTGGTAAGAGAACATAAGGAACTGCTATTAACTGAATGTTTGACAATTAGGAAGATGAGCTCTTTAGGAAGAGGAACTTTTCCACTGAGATATTGAGAGTATATTTTTTCATTGTAAGGTATGATATTACCCATGCATCAAAAGAATTCCTACAGAAGTATATGGCAGAAGCAGACATTGATACTGCCATGATCTAAATTCAAAAATTCTCAAGTTTGAGAATTTGGTTATTTGAAAATTGGTCTTTCAAGGGGGCAGAGCCAAGATGGCTGCATGAAAACAGTATCTTACTTGAGCTCTCTCACAATTTCTGTCAGATACCTCTAAAAAAGTGAATCTGAGCAGAACTGAGAGAGCTAGAAGCCACTAGTAGACTGAGCGGGGCAAATTTCCAAGTTAGGAGAATCCGCAAGGTAGATGGGATGAATCTGTGGGCTGGAAGAGCACCCAGTGCACAGTGCTGCACCAAACCACACCAAAGCAGAAGCAGCTGCAGAAACCAGCCAGTGATCTAGGCCAGGACAAAGCTGGGCACATGAAACCAGCAGAGATCCCCAGGCCTCTCAGCACAGTATGGGAATCTGTCGAAGCAACGGGAGGCAGCAGCACAGCACCTGTGGCCATGAGACATCTACTCCTGAGGCTTGCAGCCCAAAGATTTGAAACTCACCTTCCTGAACTTCCAGGAGACATAATGGCCAGGTAAATGGCTCTCATCCTTCCCTTCCTCCCTGACCCAGAGAATACCTCAGGAAAAACCCTGGAATAAAGGAGCCAGAAGTGGGGCTTCAATAGCCAAAAAAGCAGGAGCTCCTGAGTCCCAAAAGGGTGGAGGCAGCAAGGGTCAACACCAGGAACCCAGACATGCCTTTGCACAGCCAGGAGAAGTGGAGGACACCAGCACAGACAATGGCTGAGACCACCTGTGCTGAAGAGCAGACCCAGGGGAAGAGGAGACATCCAGCAGCCTGATGACCACACCTCAGGAAACCAGGCACTACAACACACAAAGCCAGTAAGTAGGCTCACAATTCCCAGAACAAGAAACCCGGGACAGAGCTACCTGAACCCCAAAAGCAGAAATCCACTTTAAAGCCAGGAAAAAGCTAACCAATATGAAGAAGAACAGGAAAAAACTGAGGACCATTGATTCTTTTTATGGAGAAAAGGAAGATCAAAATACCAATTTGGAAGAGGACCTCAAAAGGGAATATGAACTGGTCTCAAGCCCAAAAAGCATGCCTGGAAGAGCTAAAGAAGGATTTTTAATTGTTTTTAAAATTTTTTTTCTTGACAATTATTTTATTATTTAATAATTTAGTTTTCAACATTGATTTCCACAAGGTTTGGAGCTATAACTTTTCTCCCCATTTCTACTCTCCCCCCCCCACTCCAAGATGCCACATATTCTGATTGCACCATTTCCCAGTCAGCTCTCCCTTCTGTCACCTCACTCCCCTCCCCATCCTGTTCCCCTTACTTTCTTGTAGGGCAGGATAGATTTCTATGCCCCATTCCCTATTTATCTTATTACTCAGTTGCATGCAAAAACTACTTTTTGTTTGAGCATTTGCTTTTCAAACTATGAGTTCCAAACTCTCTCCCCTCTTCCCTTCCCACCCACCCTCCCTAAGAAGGCAAGCAATTCAACATAGACCACATGTGTATCATTATATAAAACCCTACCACAATACTCATGTTGTGAAAGACTAACTTTATTTTCCTCCTTCCTATTCTGTCCCCTTTTATTCAATTTTCTCCCTTGAGCCTGTCCCTTTTCAAAAGTGTTTGCTTTTGATTTCCTCCTCCCCTATCTGCCCTCTCTTCTTTCATCCTCCCTTTTCTATCCCCTTCCCCTTACTTTCCTCTGGGATAAGATACCCAATTGAGTGTTTATGGTATTCCATCCTCAAGTCAAATCCAATGAGAGCAAGATTTACTCATTCACCCTCATTTGCCCCCTCTTTCCTTCCAACAGGACTGCTTTTTCTTGCCACTTTTGCATGAGATAATTTACCCCATTCTATCTCTCCCTTTCTCCCTCTCTCAATATATTCCTTTCTCATCCCTTAATTTGATGTTTATTTAGATAACTTCCCTTCATACTCAACTCACCCTGTGCCCTCTGTCTATATATGCATATATGTATATTCCCTTCAGCTACCCTAATATGGAGAAATGTCTCATGAATTACACACATCATCTTTCCATGTAGGAATGTAAACAAAACAGTTCAACTTTAGTAGGTCCCTTAAGATTTCTCTTTCTTGTTTGCCTTTTCATGCTTCTCTTGATTCTTGTGTTTGAAAGTCAAATTTTCTATTCAGCTCTGGTCTTTTCATTGAGAAAGTTTGACAGTCCTCTATTTTATTGAAAATCCATATTTTGTCTTGGAGCATTGTACTTAGTTTTGCTGGGAGGTGATTCTTGGTTTTAATCCTAGCTCCTTTGACCTCCAGAATATCATATTATAAGCCCTTTGATCCCTTAAGGTGGAAGCTGCTAGATCTTGTGTTATCTAGATTGTGTTTCCAAAATACTCAAATTGTTGCTTTCTGGTTGCTTGCAGTATTTTCTCCTTGACTTGGGAACTCTGGAATTTGGAGACAATATTCCTAGGAGTTTTCTTTTGGAGATCTTCTTCAAGAGGCAATCGGTGGATTCTTTCAATTTCTATTTTACCCTCTGTTTCTAGAATATCAGGGCAGTTTTCCTTGATAACACCTTGAAAGATGATGTCTAGGCTCTTTTTTTGATCATGGCTTTCAGGTAGTCCAATAATTTTTAAATTATCTCTCCTGGGTCTATTCTCTAGATCAGTGGTTTTTCCAATGAGATATTTCACGCTGTCTTCCATTTTTTCATTCCTTTGGTTCTGTTTTATAATATCTTGATTTCTCATAAAGTCACTAGCTTCCACTTGCTCTAATATAATTTTTAAGGTAGTATTTTCTTCAGTGGTCTTTTGGACCTCCTTTTCCATTTGGCTAATTCTGCCTTTCAAGGCATTCTTCTCCTCGCTGGCTTTTTGGAACTCTTTTGACATTTGGGTTAGTCTATTTTTTTAAGGTGTTATTTTCTTCAGTATTCTTTTTGGGTCTCCTTTAGCAAGTAATTGACTTGTTTTTCATGGTTTTCTCACATCCTTCTCATTTCTCTTCCCAATTTTCCCTCTACTTCTCCTACTTGCTTTTCCAAATCCTTTTTGAGCTCTTCCATGGACTGAGACCAATTCATATTTTTCTTGGAGGCTTTTGATGTAGGCTCTTTGACTTTGTTGACTTCTTCTGTCTTAATGTTTTGATCTTCTTTGTTGCCAAAAAAGATTCTAGAGTCTGAGTCTGTGTCCTTTTTTGCTGTCTGGCCATGTTCCCAGCCAACTACTTCATCTTTGAGCTTTTTGTCAGCTTTTAGAATAGAGAGTGCTTAAAAACCAAATTAGGGAGGTAAAGGAGAAAATGGAAAAAATCACTGATGAGTTCAAATATTTAAAAAGTAAAATTGGTGAAATGGCTAAGGAGATTCAGAATATAAATAGAGAAAATGACACTCTGAAAGGTTAAATCAACCAATTGGAAAAGGAGACTCAAAAGCAAACTGAAAACAGCAATTCATTAAAAATTGAATTGAGCAAGTGGAAGCTAATGACTCTCTGAGGCATCAAAAAGTAATGAAACAAAATGTAAACGATGAAAAAAATGGAAGAAAACATGAAATATCTGATTGGGAAAGCAACTGACCTGGAAAATAGATCCAGGAGAGACAGTTTAAGAGTTACTGGTCTACCAGAAAGCCATGATGAAAAAAAGAGCCTGGACAACATCTTCCAAGAAATTATCAAAGATAACTTCCCTGAGGTCCTAGAACCAGAGGGGAAAATAGTCATCAAAAGAATCCACCGATCACCCCCTGAAAGAGATCCCAAATTGAAAACACCAAGAAATATTATAGTCAAATTTCAGAATTATCAACTCAAGGAGAATATACTGCAAGCAGCCAAAAAGAAACAATATTGTGGAACTAGAGTCAGGATCACACTGGATCTTTCAGCTTCTACATTAAATGACAGGAGATATTGGAATATGATATTCTGAAGGGCCAAAGAGTTTTGACTACAAACAAGGATCCAACTACCCAGCAAAACTGAGCAAAATTTTCAGGCAAGGAGATGAACATTCAACAAAATAAAGGAATTCCAGACCTTCCTGATGAAAAGGCCAAAACTCAATGGAAAATTTGATATTTAAATACAAAACTGAAGAGAGACATAAAAAGGTAAACAGGGAGAAAAAACCCCCACAAACCTTGTTAATCAATAAGGAGAAATCGTTCATATCCTTATATTGGATTATATTGTTTTCTATAAGATATATATATATATACATATATATATATATATGTATATATATATATATCTCAATATTGAGAATAGTACAGTTATTATGACAATTGAAAGGGATACACATAGACTGTGAGTTTCAGTATAAAATAACTGATATAACGATAAAAACATAATTAAGAGATGTAAAGGAAGGGTTCTGGGAGAAGAGGTAAGGAGGTAGTAGAAAAGGGTAAATTGCATCACATGAAGAGGCATAAAACCACATTGTAACAGAAGGAAAGAAGGGAGGGAAAAGAGTAGTATATGAACTTTACTGTCATTGGATTTGGTTCAAGAAGAGAATAACATACTCTGATAAGTATAGAAATCAAACTTGTCCTACAGGCAGTAGGAGGGGAAAAGGGAAAGAAAAGGGGGGGAGGGGAATGGTCAAAAGGGAAGGAAGAAGTAGCAAGGGGAAAAGGGTAAGATAAGAAAGGGGAATCAAGAGGGATGGTTAAATTGAAGAAGGTGGTGGTCAAAGCAAAATGCTTTTGAGGAGTGGAAGGGAGAAGGAAGAAATAGAAGCATAAATGGGAGGGGGGATCAAGATGGAGAAAAAGACACAAATTGTAATCATAACTGTGAATGTGAATGGGATGAACTCTCCCATAAAATGGAGGCAGATAGTAGAATGGATTAAAAACCATAGTCCTACAATATATTGTTTACCAGAAGTACATTTGAAGCAGGGGGATACCCACAGGGTAAAAGTAAAAGGTTCAGCTAAAGTAAAAAAAAAAGCAGATGTAGCAATCCTAATCTCAGAAAAAGCAAAAGGAAAGATAAATCTAATTAAAAGAGATAAGGAAGGTTGCTATATTCTGCTAAAAGGTGCCATAAACAATGAAGCAATATCATTATTTAACATATATGCACCAGGTGATATAGCATGCAAATTCTTAGAGGAAAAGCTTGGGACTCAGAAAGAAATAGAAAGCAAAATCATACCATACCAGAAAAAAAAAACCATACCACTGGGGTACCCCAACCTCCCCCTTTCTGAACTTGATAAATCTAACCTCAAAATAAACAAGAAAGAAGTTAAGGAATTGAATAGAACTTTAGAAAAGGCAGACATGATAGTCCTATATAGAAAACTGAATAGAGATAAAAAGGAATATACTTTTTTTCTCAGAAGTACATGGCACATACTCGAAAACTGACCATATGCTAGGGCATAAAAACCTCACAGTCCAGGGTGGAAAGGCAGAAATAGTCAATGAATCCTTCTCAGATCATGAATGAATAAAAATTATTTGTAATAAAGGACCATGAAAGGATAAACTAAAAATTAATTGAAAACCAACTAATCTAATTCTAAAGAATGAGTGGGCCAAAGAACAAATCATAGAAACAATTAATAACTTCCTTCAAGATAGTGACAGTAATGAGACAACATAACAAAACTTATGAAATGCAGCAAAAGCAATTCTTAGGGGAAATTTTATATCTCTAAATGCATACATGAATAAAATAGATAAAAAGAAGATCAATGAAATGGGCATCCAACTGAAAAAGTTAGAAAAAAAATTGGAAATCCCTAATTAGATTTCAAATTAGAAATACTGAAAATCAAAGGAGAAATTAATGAAATTGAAATCAAGAAAACTATTGAAATAAAAAAATAAAACTAAGAGCAGGTTTTATGAAAAAACCAATAAAACTGATAAACCCTTGGTCAATTTGATTAAAAAAAAGAAAGAAGGAAACCAAATTACCAGTATCAAAAATGAAAAGGGTGAATTCACCACCAATTAAGAGGAAATTAAAACAATAATTAGGAATTATTTTGCCCGATTGTATGCCCATAAATTTGACAACCTTAAGGAAATGGATGAATATTTACAAAAATAGAAATTGCCCAGGCTCACATAAGAGGAAATAAATTACTTAAATAATCCCATCTCAGAAAAAAAGAAATTGAACAAGCCATCAATGAACTCCCCAGGAAAAAATCTCCAGGGCAAGATGGTTTTACATGTGAATTCTATCAAACATTTAAAGAACAACTAATTCCCATACTTTATAGACTAATTGGGAAAACAGGTGAAGAAAGAGTCCTACCAAATTCTTTTTATGACACAAATATGGTACTAATACCACAACCAGGAAGAATCAAAACAGATAAAGAAAGTTATAGACCAATTTCGCTAATGAGTATTGAGGCAAAAATTTTTTTTCTTTTTTTTTTTAAATTTATTTAATATATTAAGTTTTCAGCATTGATTTTCACAAGAGTTTGAATTACAAATTTTCTCCCCATTTCTACCCTCCCACCCACTCCAAGATGGCGTATATTCTGGTTGCCCTGTTCCCCAGTCAGCACTCCCCTCTGTCACCCCACTCCCCTCCCATCCCCTTTTCCCTTCCTTTCCTGTAGGGCAAGATAAATTTCTATGCCCCATTGCCTGTGTATCTCATTTTCTAGTTGCATGCAAAAACATTTTTGTTTGTTTTTGAACATCTGTTTTTAAAACTCTGAGTTCCAAATTCTCTCCCCTCTTCCCTTCCCACCCACCCTCCCTAAGAAGGCAATCAATTCAACATAGGCCACATGTATATCATTATGTATAACCCTTCCACAATACTCATGTTGTGAAAGACTAATTATATTTTGCTCCTTCCCAACCCATCCAGCTTTATTGAATTTTCTCCCTTGACCTTGTTCCCTTTCAAAAGTGTTTGTTTTTGACTACCTCCACCCCCATCAGCCCTCCCCTCCATCATCCCCCCCATTTGTTTTTATCTTCTTCCCTCTTCTTTCCTGTGGGGTAAGATTCCCCATTGGGTATGTATGGTATTCCCTCCTTAGGCCAAATCTGATGAGAGCAAGGTTCACTCATTCCCCCCTCATCCGCCCTCTCCTCCCACAGAACTGCTTGCTCTTGCCTCCTTTATGCAAGATAATCCACCCCATTCTATCTCTCCTTATCTCCCTCTCTCAGTATGTTCCTCTCTCATCCCTTAATTTGATTTTATTTCTTTTAGATATCTTCCCTTCATCTTCAACTCACCCTGTGTCCTCTCTCTCTCTCTCTCTCTCTCTCTCTCTCTCTCTCTATATATATATATATATATATATATATATATATACACACACATAGATTTGTACATACATACACATTCACCCATATATATATATATATACATAAACATATATGTATGCATATTCCCTTCAGCTACCCTAATACTGAGGACTCATGAATCATACTCATCATCTTTCCATGTAGGAATGTCAACAAAACAGTTCACCTTTAGTAAGTTCCTTGCAATTTCTTTTTCTTGTTCTTTTTCTTGATTACCTTTTCATGCTTCTCTTGATTCTTGTGTTTGAAAGTCAAATTTTCTATTCAGTTCTGGTCTTTTCACTGAGAAAGCTTGAAAGTCCTCTATTTTATTGAAAATCCATATTTTGCCTTGGAGCATGATACTCAGTTTTGCTGGGTAGGTGATTCTTGGTTTTAATCCTAGCTCCATTGACCTCCGGAATATCGCATTCCAAGCCCTTTGATCTCTTAATGTAGAAGCTGCCAGATTTTGGGTTATTCTGATCGGGTTTCCACAATACTCAAATTGTTTCTTTCTGGCTGCTTGCAGTTTTTGCTCCTTGATCTGGGAGCTCTGGAATTTGGCGACAATATTCCTGGGAGATTTCCTTTTGGGATCTATTTGAGGAGGCGATCGATGGATTCTTTCAATTTCTATTTTGCCCTGTGGCTCTAGAATATCAGGGCAGTTCTCCTTGATAATTTCTTGAAAGATGATATCTAGGCTCTTTTTTAGAACATGGCTTTCAGGTAGTCCAATAATTTTTAAATTATCTCTTCTGGGGGGCGGAGCCAAGATGGCAGCTGGTAAGCAGGGACTACAGTGAGCTCCCTACCGAGTCCCTCCAAAAACCTATAAAAATGGCTCTGAACCAATTCTAGAATGGCAGAACCCACAGAACAGCAGAGGGAAGCAGGGCTCCAGCCCAGGACAGACTGGATGGTCTCTGGGTGAGGTCTATTCCACACGGACCTGGGAGCTGGGAGCTGGGAGCTGGGAATGGAGTGGAGCAGAGCCCAGCCTGAGCGGTGTGGAACAACCAAACTTGGAGTCAGGCGGATGGGGCCCCTAGCACCCTGAATATGTGAGCTGCAGCAGTTACCAGATCCCTCGACCTACCACCACCAAAGACTTCAGAGAAGGTTAGTGGGAAAAGCAGCGGGAGTGGAAGGAGTTCACGGTTCGGCTTCCAGCCCCGGGGGCAGTGGAGGTGGGGCAGCTACAGCTGTTGTTACTTCTGGCTCCAAGCCCACCTGGTGGGAGGAATTAAGTGGCGGATCAGAGCAGAGTGCAACAGCCTGCTGAAGATCTAAGTCCAGTCTGGACTGGGGGTTCTTGGGGAAGGAGTAGTGTGGGTCTGACAGAGCTGGCACTTCCCCCCCAAACGTGGAACACAGAACTCGTTAGTCTACAAGCAGTCATACCCCACTGAAAAACTCAAGGGTCAAGTTAGTTGGTTGGGAATATGGCCAGGCAGCGAAAACAGGCCCAAATTCAGTCTCACACTTTGGATTCTTTCTTTGGTGACAAAGAAGACCAAAACATACAGCCTAAAGAAGACAACAGAGTCATAGAGCCTACAACAAAAGCCTCCAAGAAAAACATGAACTGGTCCCAGGCCATAGAAGAACTCAAAAGGGATTTGGAAAAGCAAGTTAGAGAAGTAGAGGAAAAATTGGGAAGAGAAATGAGAAGGATGCGAGAAAACCATGAAAAACAAGTCAATGACTTGCTAAAGGAGACCCAAAAAATACTGAAGAAAACAACACCTTAAAAAACAGACTAACTCAAATGGCAAAAGAGCTCCAAAAAGCCAATGAGGAGAAGAATGCCTTGAAAGGCAGAATTAGCCAAATGGAAAAGGAGGTCCAAAAGACCACTGAAGAAAATACTACTTTAAAAATTAGGTTGGAGCAAGTGGAAGCTAGTGACTTTATGAGAAATCAAGATATTATGAAACAGAACCAAAGGAATGAAAAAATGGAAGACAATGTAAAATATCTCCTTGGAAAAACCACTGACCTGGAAAATAGATCCAGGAGAGATAATTTAAAAAATTACTGGACTACCTGAAAGCCATGATCAAAAAAAGAGCCTAGATACCATCTTTCAAGAAATTATCAAGGAGAACTGCCCTGATATTCTAGAGCCACAGGGCAAAATAGAAATTGAAAGAATCCATCGATCGCCTCCTCAAATAGATCCCAAAAAGAAATCTCCTAGGAATATTGTCGCCAAATTCCAGAGCTCCCAGATCAAGGAGCAAATACTGCAAGCAGCCAGAAAGAAACAATTTGAGTATTGTGGAAACCCGATCAGAATAACTCAAAATCTGGCAGCTTCTACATTAAGAGATCAAAGGGCTTGGAATGCGATATTCCGGAGGTCAATGGAGCTAGGATTAAAACCTAGAATCACCTACCCAGCAAAACTGAGTAACATGTTCCAAGGCAAAATATGGATTTTCAATAAAATAGAGGACTTTCAAGTTTTCTCAGTGAAAAGACCAGAACTGAATAGAAAATTTGACTTTCAAACACAAGAATCAAGAGAAGCATGAAAAGGTAATCAAGAAATGGAAATTGCAAGGGACTTACTAAAGTTGAACTGTTTTGTTGACATTCCTACATGGAAAGATGATGTGTATGATTCATGAGACCTCAGTATTAGGGTAGTTGAAGGGAATATGCATATATATATATATATATGTATATATATATATATATATGTTTATGTATATATATATAAGTGAATGTGTATGTATGTATATATCTATGTGTATATGTATGTATGTGTATGTATGTGTATATATATATGTGTGTGTTTTTATATATATATATATACATATATATATATATATATATGTAAAAGAGAGAGAGCAGATATAGGGTGAGTTGAAGATGAAGAAAAGATATCTAAAAGAAATAAAATGAAATTAAGGGATGAGAGAACAACATACTGAGAGAGGGAGATAGGGAGAGATAGAATGGGGTGGATTATCTCGCATAAAGGTGGCAAGAGGAAGTAGTTCTGTGGGAGGAGGGGAGAGGGCAGGTGAGGGGGGAATGAGTGAACCTTGTTCTCATCAGATTGGGCCTGAGGGGGAATACCATACATACTCAGTTGAGTATCTTACCGCACAGGAAAGAAGAGGGAGAAAGATAAAAAAAAAATAAAAGGGGGGGGATGATGGAGGGGAGGGCAGATGTGGGTGGATGTAATCAAAACAAACACTCTGGAAAGGGGACAGGGTCAAGGGAGAAAATTCAATAAAGCTGGATGGGTTGGGAAGGAGCAAAATGTAGTTAGCCTTTCACAACATGAGTATTGTGGAAGGGTTATATATAGTGATACATGTGTGGCCTAGGTTGAATTGCTCGACTTCTTAGGGAGGGTGGGTGGGAAGGGAAGAGGGGAGAGAATTTGGAACTCAAAGTTTTAAAATCAGATGTTCAAAAACAAAAGTTTTTGCATGCAACTAAAAAATAAGATACACAGGCAATAGGGCATAGAAATTTATCTTGCCCTACAAGAAAGGAAGGGAAAAGGGGATGAGAGGGGAGGGGGGTGATAGAGGGGAGGGCTGACTGGGGAACAGGGCAACCAGAATGTATGCCATCTTGGAGTGGGGGGGAGGGTAGAAATGGGGAGAAAATTTGTAATTCAAACTATTGTGAAAATCAATGCTGAAAACCAAATATGTTAAATAAATAAATTTAAATTAAAATAAAAATTATCTCTCCTGGATCTATTTTCCAGGTCAGTGGTTTTTCCAATGAGATATTTTACATTGTCTTCCATTTTTTCATTCCTTTGGTTCTGTTTTATAATATCTTGATTTCTCATCAAGTCACTAGCTTCCACTTGCTCCAATCTAATTTTTAAAGTAGTATTTTCTTCAGTGGTCTTTTGGACCTCCTTTTCCATTTGGTTAATTCTGCCTTTCAAGGCATTCTTCTCTTCATTGGCTTTTTGGAGCTCTTTTGCCATTTGAGTTAGTCTGTTTTTTAAGGTGTTGTTTTCTTCAGTGTATTTTTCAGTATTTTTTTGGGTCTCCTTTAGCAAGTCATTGACTTGTTTTTCATGGTTTTCTCGCATCCTTCTCATTTCTCTTCCCAATTTTTCCTCTACTTCTCTAACTTGCTTTTCCAACTCCTTTTTGAGCTCTTCCATGGCCTGGGACCAGTTCATGTTTTTCTTGGAGGTTTTTGTTGTAGGCTCTTTGACTTTATTAATTTCTTCTGTCTGTATGTTTTGGTCTTCTTTGTCAGCAAAGAAAGAATGCAAAGTCTGAGACTGAATCTCAGTGCGTTTTCTCTGCCTGGCCATATTCCCAGCCAACTAACTTGACCTTTGAGTTTTTCAGTGGGGCATGACTGCTTGTAGACTACAGAGTTCTATGTTCCATGTTTGGGGGGGACGTGCCAGCTCTGCCACACCAGCACTGCTCCTTCCCCAAGAAACCCCAACCCGAACTGGGCTTAGATCTTCGGCAGGCTGTGCACCCCTGCTCTGATCTGCCACTTAATTCCTCCCACCAGGTGGGCCTGGAGCCCGAAGCAGCAAGAGCCGTAGCTGCCCCACCTCCGCTGCCCCCGGGGCTGGAAGCCGAACCGTGAACTCCTTCCACTCCCGCTGCTTTTCCCACTAACCTTCTCAGCAGTCTTTGGTGTTTGTGGGTTGAGAAGTCTCGTAACTGCCACAGCTCACTGATTCAAGGCACTAGGGCATGCTCTGCCCGGTTGCTGGTTTTGTTGGTCCGTGCTGCTCAGGCTGGGCTCTGCTCCACTCCGTTCCCAGTTCCCAGCTACCAGCTCCTAGCTCCCAGCTCCGTGTAGGATAGACCTCACCCAGAGACCATCCAGGCTCTCCTGGGCTGGAGCCCTGCTTCCCTCTGCTGTTTTGTGGGTTCTGCCATTCTAGAATTGGTTCAGAGCCATTTTTTATAAGTTTTTGGAGGGACTCAGTACGGAGCTTACATTATTCCCTGCTTACCAGCTGCCATCTTGGCTCTGCCCCTGAGGAAAAATTTTAAGTAAAATAGTAAAAAGATTGCAGCAACTTATCAGGAAAATAATACATCACAACCAGGTAGGATTTATTCCAGGAATGCAAGGCTGGTTCAATATTAGGAAAACTATCAGCATAATTGATCTCATCAATAACAAAACCTGCAGAAACCAGATGATCATCTCAATAGATGCAGAAAAGCCTTTGACAAAATACAACACCCACTCCTATTAAAAACACTAGAAAGCATAGGAATAAATGGAGCCTTCCTTAAAATTATAAATAGCATCTACCTAAAACCTTCAGCAAGCATTATAGGTAATGGGGATAAGCTAGATACATTCCTAGTAATATCTGGGGTGAAACAAGGTTGTCCATCTTCACCACTATCGTTCAATGTGGTACTTAAAATGTTAGCTTTTGGGGCACCTAGGTGGCACAGTGAGTAGAGCACCAGTCGTGGAGTCAGGAGGACCTGAGTTCAAATCTGGCCTCAGACACTTGACACATGTACTAGCTGTGTGACCTTGGGCAAGTCACTTAACCCCAATTCCCTTGCCAAAAAAAATGTTAGCTTTTGCATTAAAAGAAGAAAAAGAAATTGAAGGAATTAGAATAAGCAAAGAAGAAACTAAATTATCACTTTATGCAGATGATATGATGAGTTACTTAGAGAATCAAGCAAAAACTACTTGAAATAATAAATGACTTTAGTAAAGTTGCAGGATATAAAATAAACCCACACAAATCCTCAGCATTCCTATACATTACTAACAAATCCCAACAGCAAGAGATAGAAAGAGAAATTCCATTTAAAGTTACTGTAGACACTATAAAGTATTTGGGAGTCTACCTACTAAGACAAACCCAGGGCCTATATGAACACAATTATGAAACACTTCTCACACAAATAAAATCAGACCTAAATGAATGGAATAAAAACAGTTGCTCATGGTTAAGCCAAGATAATATAGTAAACATGACGATTTTTACCTAAATTAATTTATCTATTCAGTGCCATACCAATCGAACTACCAAAAATTGTTTTACAGAGCTGGATAAAATAGTAACAAAATTCATCTGGAAGAATAAAAGATTGAGAGTATCAAGGGAATTAATGAAAAGAAATGCTAAGGAAGGTGGCCTAGCCACACCAGATATCAAACTGTACTGTAAAGGAGCAGTCATCAAAACTACCTGGTACTGGCTAAGAAACAGAGTGGTGGATCAGTGGAATAGGTTAGGTACACAAGATGCAGTAGTCAATGACTACAGCAATCTACTCTTTGATAGACCTGAAGAATTCAGCTTCTGGGCTAAGAATTCACTATTCCACAAAAAACTGTTGGGAAAATTAGAAAATGGTATGGCAGAAACTGGACATAGACCAATATTTTACACCATATACTAAAATAAAGTCAAAATGGGTTCATGATTTAGAAATAAAGGCTGATACTATAAGCAATTTGGGAGAGCATGGAATAGTTTACCTATCAGATTTATGGGAAAGGGGAGAATTCATGACCCAAAAAGAGATAGAGAGCATTACAAAATGCAAAATGGGTAACTTTGATTATGTTAAATTGAAAAGTTCTTGTATAAACAAAGCCAATGCAACAAAGATTAGGAAGGAAGCAGAAAATTGGGAGAAAATCTTTACAACTAGTGTCTCTGATAAAGGTCTCATCTCTAAAATCTACAGGGAACTGAGCCAAATTTACAGGAATACAAATCATTCCCCAACTGAGAAATCATCAAAGGATATAAACAAGTAGTTTTCAGAGGAAGAAATTAAAGATATCTATAGGCATATGAAAAAATGCTCTAAATCACTACTGATTAGAGAAATGCAAATCAAAAAAACTCTTAAGTACCACATCTCTCCTGTTAGATTGGCTAAAATGACAAAACAGGAAAATGATAAATGCTGGAGAGGATGTGGGGAAATTGGAACATTGTTACATTGCTGGTGGAGTTGTGAACAGATTCAGCCATTCTGGAGAGCAATTTGGAACTATGCCCAAAGGGCTATAAAATGCTCATACTCTTTGAGCCAGCAATACCACTTCTAGGGTTGTATCCCAAAATATTTATAGCAGATCTTTTTGTAGTAGCAAAGAATTGGAAATCAAGGGGATACCCATCAATTGGGGAATGGCTGAATAAGTTGTGGTATATGAAGGTAATAGAATACTATTGTGCTATAAGAAATGGGGATGATACAGACTTCATAATTGCCTGGAAAAACCTACATGATATAATTCTGAGTGAGCGGAGCAGAACCAGGAGAACATTATACACAATTACAGATATATGGATTCTATGATGACTAACCCTGATAGACTTTGCTCTTCTCAGCAATACAAGGTGCAAAGACAACTCCAAAGGACTCATGATGGAGAGAGCTATCTACATCCAGAGAAAGAGCTATGGAGTCTGAATGCAGATTGAGGCACACTGTATGCTCTCCTTCTTTTTTCCCTTTGTTTTTTTTTCTCCTTTTTTTGGTTTTGTATCTTCTTTCTCATGATTCATTCCATTGGTCATAATTCTTCTTTACAACCTGACTATTGTGTAAATAACTTCAATATGAAGTTATACATAGAAGTTATATGTGGAAGATATGTAGAAAATACATAAGAACATATGCCATGTTGGGGGGGGAAGAAAATCTGGAACTCAAAATTATGTGGAACTGAGTGTTTTACACTAAAATTTTAAAAAAATATTAATTATTAAAAAAGAAAAGTTTTTGTATAAACAAAGCAATGCAGCAAAGATTAGGAGGGAAACAGAAAATTGGGAGAAAATCTTTACAACCAGTGTTTCTGATAAAGGCCTCATATCTAAAATATACAGCAAACTGAGCCAAATTTACAGGTATAAAAGCCATTCCCCAATTGAGACATGGTCAAAGGATAGAAATAGGCAGTTTTTGGAGGAAGAAATTAAGGTATCCATAGGCATATGAAAAAAAAATGCTCTAAGTCACTATTGATTTGAAAAATGCATTTGTCAAATAACTTTTAGGTACCACATCTCTCCTGTCAGATTGGGTAACATGACAAAACAGAAAAATGATAAACGCTGGAGAGGATGTGGGAAAATTGGAACGTTGTTACATTGCTGGTGGAGTTGTGAACAGATCCATCCATTCTGGAGAGCAATTCAGAATTATGCACAAAGGGCTATAAAAATGTGCATACCCTTTGACCCAGCAATACCACTCCTAGGGCTATATCCCAAAGAGATCATACAAATGGGAAAGGGACCTGTATGTACAAAAATACTTATAGCAGCTTTTTGCAGTAGCAAAGATTTGGGGAATGGCTGAACAAGTTGTGGTATATGATTGTAATGGATTACTATTGTGCTATAAGAAATGGGGAAGAGACAGACTTCACAATAACCTGGAAAGACCTACATGATCTGATGCTGAGTGAGAGGAGCAGAACCAGGAGAACATTGTACACAACCACAGACATATTGATTCTGAGATGAGTAACCCTCATAGACTTTGCTCTTCTCAGAAACACAAGGCTCAAAGACAGCTCCAAAGGAATCATGACGGAAAAAGCTATCTACATCCAGTGAAAGAACTATGGAGTCTGAATGCAGATCGAAGCAAACTATTCTCTCTCTTTTTTTCTCTACTTTTTTGGTTTTGTTTCTTCTGTCTCATGATTCATTCCACTGGTCATAATTCTTCTTCACAACTTGACTATTGTATAAATAAGTTCAATGAGAAGGTATATATAGAAACATATCAGACTACATGCTGTCTTGGGGGTAAAGGGGGAAGGGTGGGAAGGGAAGAATATTTGAAACTCAAGAACAAGTGGAACAGAGTGATGTAAACTAAAAATAAATAATCTAATTTAAAAAAAAGAAAATTGGACTTTCTAGAGAGATAGATAATTTCCCGACTCAGCAAGCTTCTTGGTAAAAGGTGAGAATTATACATATTGTTCCAGTCTACTTGTTTAAGAAAACCAGTCAGCTTTTCATATAATGCATATCTGATGGGAAGGGGATTACTCTCAATCATCAAAACATATTTATGCTTTAAGCAAAGGTTAGGATTAAGAGTATGAAGCACAAGGCAACAAAACGAGTCTTGCAGAGGGCCTATGAAGAATTCTGAGAAAATGGGACCTGTCAAAATTTCAGCAAGGTTTTCTGTCCCAATAGCAAATCCAAGTTCAATTTTTTGGTGGATGAATAGAGAGAATTAGTGATTGGTCAGAATACTGTATGTCTTTTCTCTGTTTTTGGGTTCCTATAAATCCTTTGGATCATTTGTGTTCCCCAGTTAAAATGACTATTAGAGACTTTAATATGTATTGATGCTGCTCCGTTTTCTGATAGTTTTCCTGGGATTCCTAAACCAGGTACTTTCTCAAAAGCCTTTTAACTTGTTGCTCTTTTTTGCTGCTTCTGCAACCCACAACAGATACTGCTTTCGGCATGCTGTTTTCTTGGCCACCTCCATCTCAGTTTCTACAGTTTCTACTTCTGTTTTTGTCTTCCCAAAGGGCCCTGAGTTGGAAAAACTTATTCACTGTGAATTGTGTTGGCTTTCATGCTCAGAATTTTGTTTGACATTTTTCTATGGTTGAGCAGAAAAGGTTTTGAGGGAGGCTTGGCAGTTGTGACCTTTCACTCTGTCATCTTGACTTTACCACTCAGTTCCTTTTTAAAAGAATAGTTCATTAACTCTAATAACAGGGAATGTAGAGCAGTGACAATTGAATCCTTTCACATTGTTTTCTAGGAGGCAGAGTCTTTACTTGGAAAACAGACAGTATTCAATAGAAATGGCAGAAATCCAAATATTTCATTCTCATTGCAAATTATAGCAAAACTTTTTAGATTAAATAATGATAAAAATAATGTTTTTTCAATAATGATAAAATGTTTAGCTTTTTTTCCCTTTGAAACTACTTATGGATATTTGTCCACTCTTCCTAAATACCTATTTAAGACATTAAAAGATTATCTCCTCTTAATAACTTAACAGTAACACCCAACTTCCTTTGATCTATCTTCACATCTCAAGAGCTACACTGATTTCCCCTCCCATCTACCAACCTCTTTTTCCACTGACTTGTTCCACCCCCAAATTCACACTAGTAATTTGTTTTACCCACCAATTTGTTTCACTTAATTTTTTCTTATTATCTTGCTTTAACAATGACTTTATCCTTTTCCCTTTTTCTTGAGTTTTTCTCTTCAAATACTTTCTCCTTGATTCTCCTGAGTCCTGGTCCTTCATCCTCTCACAAAAGCTGGGGTCACAATCTTAAGATGATTTTACATTAAATTTTCCTCAATTTTCCAAAATTTCTCTTCCTTCAGTTCAATCTCTAGCTCTCTTAATACATAAAAATCCCTCAGGTCACCTGCAAATTTTCTTCTCATTCAACTTATGTCATTTTATCTTCTACTCCAAACACAACCTGCTCCCACAGAAGTAGGAAGAATGATATTCCCAAGCAAACAGTTCAAGATTATATTGCCCATAATGTAAAAAGAGTTTTCTTTTTCTTTTGCCTCTGAGTAAACTTTCTGATGGGGATCTTCCAATCACCTTCAAGTAGAGATACAATTATTTTAATCACCCTGGGACTTTCTTTGAGTCTAAGGGGACAGAATTAACATGAATGAGTTATCTACCTACAATAGTCTGAGTGATACTGTCCAACGTATTAAGAGTTTGTGCTGAAGATCTTTGTGCAATTCTCAGAAAACAACAAAGAATCATGGAAGCATAGAATGTTAGATCTAAACATAGATCTATAGATGTCCTATATTGAGCATAATCCCAGCCTCACACTCAATCACCATTTTGTAGTAACTAAGGTTCAGAAAATGTCAATGACTCACTCAATGTCATACCTGACAGATGTTAAATAAAGAGACTGATTATTCTGAAACAAGGAAGTTTCTGTGTGGCATAACATTTGGAAAAAACCCCACAAACATCCTGTGGAGCAGAGCCAAAATGGTGGAGCATAAGCAGGGATTTCTCCAAAATTCCCTCCCCCAAACAACTTTAAAATAATACCTCAGAATGAATTCTGGAGTGGCAGAAACAAATGAAGAACTTGAAAAAATTTTCCAGCCTGATAACTTAGAAGTAGAAAAGATCTGTCTCAGTATGGTGAGAGTGGAGGGTGGTTTAAAGCAGGCTGTTCCTAGCCACACCTGGGCCAGACAGCAGGAGACCTTGGGGGAGACTGAATCATCAGTAGCTGCTTCCAAAGCTCATAGCCCACAGATGCTAAGGAGATTGGACAACTGGTCAAAAGGAAATTATAGGGACAATTTAGTGGCACTGGGGGCAGGACTTTGTTGCATTGCCACATGCAGTTCCTGTTGGCAGTCCCAGGGTAAAGAGGAACACCAGCACACTAGAGCATGCAGCCATAAGCCAGGGGAGACCCTAGTCACAGTTCTAGGGCAGAAAAAGAATACTTCTTGTCACTCAAAGACCAGAATACAGGTCAGGAGAGCAGTGTCCACAATTCCCTTTAGATCATATCACATTGAAAGAATTGAAAACTTACAGCTACCTAGAATTAGCTCTGTAAACAGCAGCATGAAACATCTTAAGCTTGCAACAGTGCCCCTTCTACCCCAAGAGCACAGTACAAAATTAACAGTTAGGAGGCAAGAAATAAGCTGAAAAATGAACAAACAATAAAAAAGAACCTGACCGTAGAAAACTAGCATGGTGATAGGGAAGATCAAAAAACAAACTCAGAAGACAACAAAATGAAACGACCTAAATGAAAAGTTTTGAAGAAAAATGTGAAGTGGTCTCAGGCCTATACAGAATTAGGGTAGTTAGAAGGAATATATATATATTCCTATTTTTTAACTTTTTTCTCTTTTCTCTCTTTTTATTTATGTTTTCTTTCACAACATAAGTAATATAGAAATGTTTTGTACGACTGCACATGTATAATGTATATCAAATTCCTTGCTATCTCGGAAGGGGGATGGGAAAAGGGAGATAGGGAAGGAGAAAATGTGGAACTCATTTTTGTTTTTTTTTAGAAAATGAAAGATAAAAATTGTTTTTAAATGTAATTGGTAAAAATGTTTAAAAATATACTACAATATTATAGGATTGGGGAGGTATGACTGAGTAGCTACTTGTGAAAAAAAATGTGTAGTTTAGATGGGCTGTAAGCCTAATCAATATAGTTTTGTCTGTCTGGGGACTGGATCTGTGATTTCATTTGTCTAAGAATTTCTTAGAGAACTTTCTTAGGGAAAATCCCTCTACCAATAGAAGTTGGCATCTTGGCTTCTATCGTACCAAAAGGTTAAGTAATCTGCCCACTAAATGGGTAGATGTGCCAGGATATGTCAGAAACAATTCACGAAGCCAAGTTTTCCTGATCCTAAGGCCTGTTCTCTTCCTTATACCATACCAAAAGAGTTAATGTCCTTCCAAGATACTTATCTGAGTGCTTTGCTCTGTTTTCATCTGGACTTGCCCCTTTATCTGTGTAGGGAGTGCCTAGCAGGGAAACTCAGCTGATGAGAAGATAAGCAATTTCTATAGTTTTAACGAGTTGCCTGGGGGTGCTGAGAGAGGAAATAATTTTCTTGGTGCCTTATATCCATTCTATGTCAGAGGAAAGACATGAATCTAGATTGTCCTGATCCAAAGACCAAGTTTTTTTTCTGCTGTGACACCCACCTCTTAAACTGCATCAATCAGAGTCCAGAACAAGGAAGACGGTAGTGCTATTGTATTTTTCACTAATCACACTACATCTGGGATATGGCCCTCTGTTTTAGGAAAAGTTACGAGAAATTGGAGCTTGTCTATTGGGTTGGTGAGGGAACTTGAAATTACACCATGCAATAACTGGGGACATTTAACCAGGAAAAGAGAAGACTGGTGGAAGAGGGTGATCCTATCTTTTCTTAAGTATTTGAATGGCTCATCACCTAAAGGAGGGATTTGTTTTGATTTGCCCCTGAGGGTATATCTGGTCAATGGAGGAAATTTACAGAGAAAATAATTTCAACTTGATTCAACTTTTTAAAACTGTGCAGAAGTTGTGTTGGTTGCCTTGGGAATTAGTGACCTCTCCATTACTTAATATTTTCAAGTGAAGGTAAGATGACCATTCAGTAGAGAATATTCTTCAGGTAAAGGTTGGTCTAAATGTTCTCTGAGATCATTTATGACACTGAGAAACTATGATTATATGATGATTGACTACAAATAAATTAACAATATATTGGTTCAAATATTGGTTGCCTGGAAATAAAGACCATATTCTTTAAATCAGATTTCATTAAAAAGGCATCTGTCTATGTATTTAACTATGTATGTATCTACCGATTTACCTAATCTATCTATCTCCCTGTGTGTATCTCTACTTCTATCATCATCAGGCCTGGTAACTGTGTTGAAAAATTGATCAATTACAATTTTTAGTCAAGTTTTATACATAAGCCAGATTTGTGTGTGGGAGGAGGGGAGGTAGGGGAATTTGACCTATTTGTTGACCCATATGAGAAATTCACAGATTTTTAAATTTCAGAGCCTTTACTTTTCTCAAAGAGTTACAGCCTGCCAATTAGTCCATAAACACTTATCATGCACCTGCTATGTGTCAGGCACTTCATTAAGTGCTAGTAGGGCTTTTGAGATACAGTCCCCTCCTCATTTTGCAAGTGTATTGTCATACTTAAAATAAGCTTCTACTTTTGGTGTCTTCAGATGGCAGATCAGGACCTACTTGTGCTACTTCAATTTGGCAACTAGGTGGTACAATAGATAGAATGCTAGGCCTGGAATCAAGAGGACCTGTGTTCAAATCAAGCCTCAGATATATAATAAATGCATGGTCCTAGGAAAGTTAATTCCTGACCCTCAGTTTCCTGATCTGTAAAATGAAGATGATAACAGAATCTACCTCCCTAGGATAGTTACGAGGACAAAATGAGATAGTATTTGTAAAGACAGTATTTGCAAAGAGTACTTAAATTACCGTTTAAATTATTATCATTATTATTGTACTGCTTTATTATTATTTTTTAGATTATCAATAAAGATGAGAGGACATCTTTCAGTAGGTCCTCCCTTTTCTCCCTCCAGCCCTCACTCAATAAGAATTAAGCCAAAGTGATCAGAATTTTGATTCGGGATGAATAATTTGTTATAAGGATAGAAATGTGAAGGTCTACTGACAATACTTGCATTCCTTTAAAGGAACAAAAGAAGAAACAAGACAGAGCTTGGGATAGATAGGTAGAAATATGATAAATAAGAACAGGTGAAAGATGATAGTGGGGGATGGGAAGTCCAGGAAGGATTCCTTCAGGAGGAACATTTAGAGGGCTACTGTCTCTTTTCCTGCTTCCTCAGTTAAGGTGGGAGAGAGGGAAGAAGTGTGACTCATGAAGAAATAAAGCCTGCTCCTAGCTCAGGGAGCTTTTTTTTTAGAACCAGTAGCAATGGCCATTCAGGGGTTACATGTCAACCTATTACAGCCTGGGGAGAAGAGGAGCCCAGGAATTAGTGCATTCTGGGAGCCTGTCCCCCATGAAAAGTTAACTTTCAGAGAGAGGAGCCTGTCCTCTCTTGTACTGGTAAGGTATTAATAGAGGACATTAATAAGAGATATATGACTAAAGACAATAGTTTACAACCATCTCTCTCTGGACGATCTTGGAGCATGGAAAGGCATGCTTCAGGTAGAACAAGGCCCAGAAAAAAAAAGCTAGGCCTCACCTCTCTCTGGAGAGTATATATATCTTCCTGCAGTTTTCTCAAACATTTTATAATGGAAAGAATGGTTATGGCTTTGTGGAAGGGGAAACTTTATTGAAAGTGTCTAGGATGGTCTAATTATTGGAAAGAAGGCAGCTGTGGGGATAGGGAAAGCTTTTCTTATAGAAAAAAAAGGTTTCTTGAGGGTATAACTGTTCGCATAGAATGTTCTGTGAGATAGGGTGATGGGGAACATTTAGGAAATACCACATTTCAGTTAGATCTTTAATCTCTACTTCTTGTGAGTTCCTCTGCCACCTTAATCTTAAGGACCTTCTTTCCTACAAAGTTTACCCTCTTAGTCTTCTCTGATTTTCTTGCTGATGAAAACTGACAGGGCAATCACGGAGCCAGAGTACATCTGGAAGGTCAGGAAGAATAGACCTCATTCCCGCTTTGTTCAAGACCATTACTGTCATCAACTTCTCCTATCCTCCGTAACTCCTTGTACTTCAGCGATCATCTGCCCACTCATTATTTCAAGAAATGAGAAATAACTTTCCTGAGGAACAAAAAAATCAAATGGCCCTCCCCAAAGTCACCCAAGAAGTCAGTAAGATAGTTGGCACTATCATGCTAGTCTATTGACATCAAATCTGGTACCTTTTCTCTCTGTGTGCTTTATTTCTCAAAAGCCATCTCTGTTAGTGGAGACATAGTTGAAAAAAAAGTTCCCAAATATTTACCAATAACTAGAATGAAAGTAAGTAGGATCCAGGAAAAAGAAGTCCAGCTTCTTCTTACTGAATGATGGTGCTTTTTTCATGTAGGGGTTCTTATAATCTTCTTTTAGCTAAGTAGCACCCAATAGAATTTGCACTTTGCTGGTAAAGCCTTAGACAACCCAAGGTCTCCCTTGCACTGGTAAGGTATTCGTAGAGGATATTAATAAGAAATCTCTGAATAAGGATAATTCATTAGGCAGCAATTTGAAGGATGGAATATGAAGAAGAATGGTTTAGAAGCTATTTCAATGGTATAGGGGAGGATAGTAATAAGGGCTTGTGTGGCTGTGGCACCAGGGCGAATAGAAATGAAAGGAAAGATTTTAAAGGTTTGCAGAGGTAGAGTGATAGAGCAAATGGCAACCAATCACATGTTGAAATAATACCATATTTTGAAATATTAGAAAGTGGATAAATGGAGATATTAGTGCTAGGAATAGTAAAATCAGGTGAAGATTTTAAAAAGAATACTGTTTTTAAACGTGTTGAGTTTGAGGTGTTGGTAGAACATCAAAGTAGAGATATAATTTTAACAAATGGAAGGATATATCATTAAGGCAGAATTCATGACTTCAAAGATAACCATGAATATGCCTGAATGGTCCAGGATCGCAGGATATAAGGAATCCTCTAAGTAGAAGGCAGAGGAGTTAAAGCATTTATTGAAACTCAAAAGTAGCAGACCCATGGACCAGTGTCCCCAATTCAACATCCTGGCAAGAACCTTCCAAAACCAGTATGCCCATCTCTCAATAGTGACCAGGAGGCCACAGAAAAAGCATTATGGTAGCAAGTCAAGCCATACTGGTGGTTCCCCCACCAATGCCAGGGCCCTCCAGCAAGAAGACCACCCACTGGCCTCAAGCCCCTGCTCAGCACTCTCTGGTCTCCACGAGGGTCAGTCCTGCTTTTTTGTAGCACCTGCCAACATCGCTGCCGCTTCCACTGCAATCTCCAAGCTGTGTTTCCGCTAGCTGACTGCTTCCTCTCTCCTTCAGCTCTTAACTTCTCTCACCAACTGCCTCACCAACTGCCTCTTAGCTCTGCTCCAACCATTCAGCAAGCTCTTTCCACCACAGACTTCATGTCATCACGTGGACCAGAACTCAGGCACCTACCATTGGCTCCAGTCCTAGCCACTCCCCCCAGGACCCTTAGAGCCCTGCACCTGAAGTCCACTCAAATGAGCGGGGAAGATCTTCCCATTCACTGATTGCCTTTACAAAGGGTATGTCTAATTTTCAGAGGAAAGGTTAGGACTAGAGGTAGGGATTTGGGAATCATTTTCATAAAGGAAGATACCATCCATTGGGGAGTTATCTGTAGAAACATGATCACTAAAGCTTTGGGAGTGAGATTACCCAGGAAGAGAAAGGAGAAGAGGGCCCAGGACAACACCTTGGAGAGTTCACCTATTGAAGTCTCAAAAAGAAATAGTAACAGAGAGGTAGAGAGAGAACAGATAAGTTTGGCTTTTCAGAAGCTAAGATGTCATATCTGGGGTTTGAAATATGATTGTAGAGGGATCAGAGGAATCATATACTAAACACCTTTATAGATAGAGAGTCTGGACTATAACTTAATTGGGATGTCATGATATAGATCGTCTTCTAATTACTAGATGCCCCATTCCAGAACATCCTATAATATAGAATAGAGAGCTGTCCTCAAAGTCAGACTGATCTGTTAAGTGTAGCCTGTGACGTATGCTAGCTGTGTGAGTCTGGACAAGTCACTTGACTTCACAGTTCATCTAAGACTGGAAGTTTCAGAACAAGCAACCATCTATTAATAGAAAGTTCGTCTAAATATATTTTTTTCAGAATTTATTATGATGTTGTCTCCCCATTAGAATGGAAGCTCCTTTAGGGCAAGGTTTGTTTCATTTTTATCTGTGGATTCTTAATGGAATGACACAATGGACATAGCATTGGCATCACCATGAGAAATGATGATGAGGAACTTGAGAAAAAAAAACTAGGAAAATTCATATGAACTAATGCAAAGTAAAGTGGATAGAACAAGAACAATTTATAGAACAACAGTATAGTATAGTCAATTTCATGAGATTTATGAACTCTGATTAATACAAAGACCAACCATGATTCCAGAGAACTCATAGTGAAACATGCTGTCTGCCTCCAGGTAGAGTGCAGATTGAGGCACATTTTTTTTTAATTTACTTTCTCTCTGTCTTCCCCCTCCCCCACCTCTGTCTCTATCTTCTTCTTATATGTGGCTAATTCCAGAAATTTGTTTTGTATGACTATACGTATTTGTAATGGGTTCTGTTTTTCTCACTCCCCTCAGTGGATGGGGGAAGGGAGAGAATTCATAACTGACAACAAAGTAAAATAAACTTGAACTAGGAAAAAAAGAAAAGAAAACTGGCCATTCACATCTTTGAACATTTGTTTATTGAGGAATAGCTCTGGTTCTTATAAATTTGAATCTATTCCTTATATATTTCTGATATGAGAGCTTTACCAGAGAGGGTTACTACAAATACATTTTTACCTTTTACCTTCTAATTTTAACTATTTTAGATTTATTTGTGAAAACTTTATAAATCTTTATCATCAAAATTTCCCAATTTATCTTTTGTGATCCCCTCTATCATTTGCTTACGTATGAACCTTCTTGCATCAGTATATCTAGGAGGCTATTTCTGTAGACCACATGCCTCTGTAAGAAAAGAACACTGAGGGGCAGCTAGGTGGCGCAGTGAGTAGAGCACCGGCCCTGGAGTCAGGAGGACCTGAGTTCAAATCCGGCCTCAGACACTTGACACATGTACTAGCTGTGTGACCTTGGACAAGTCACTTAACCCCAATTGCCCTGCCAAAAAGCAAAAAAAAAAAAAACAAACAAAAAAAAAACAAACACTGGCAGATCCCAATCCTTCATATCTTTAATGCAGCCTGTCTGGGGGAAGAAAAGTTTCTTTAAGCTTCAAAGTTTTGGTTACACCAGGCTGTTTCTTGTGTATTGATTGCGCCTAAAAGCAAAATGTCGTTGAGAAGAGAAAAAGAGAAATAAAGTTGAGTTTCACTGATTGATATAACTATATATTGTCTCACTTAGTCAATAATGGATAGAGTAGATACTGTTGTGCCAAATGGAAAAACAGTGTGGTTGAATAAGGAAGGAACACGATGTTTTCTTTTATTGCTTCAACTGTGACTTGGCTGTTGTGTTTAATCCTATTTTCATGAACAGGAACTGGAATGAAATACCATAAATAACAGCTACTCTTTTTTATGTAATGCCTTTCTCCTGATGATCTCAAGTTGATTGAAGTAAGGTGGTAAGGATTGCTACTTAACTTTAGGCTATATTGGACTTGGTAAGAAGGAATGACTGATAGCATGGGTCAGGTTTCTAATGACTTCAGAAATTATATTCTATGTTTAAAATGATTAAACCTTGCTGATATTAAATGCAAAGCCTAAGAATGACAATTATATTTTCTCCCCTCACCCCCATCCTCTCTAAGAGTCCTCAGAGTTCAGAGCATGAATGGTAATTTCACAGTGGAGTTGAGACTTCTATTCTTGTCTAATTTACCAGGTATAAGACTTTAGACCAGACATAGCTTCACTAAGATTCAGCTTTCTTATCTCTAAAATGGGCATATGCTTAAATTATCTCAATGCATATTTTATTTCTAATTTTTTTTATCAAGGTAATGATTCTAATACCTTCGAAGTATAGCATAAAAATAATGTATAGTAGGAAACTGAAGCTCAAAATAATTGAGGAGACCATAAGAGAGTATCAGATCTAATAAAATCCGGTCACCTGGCAATGGGAAATACATCCCAGGTAGCTGAACACATTTTTGTATGCAATTCTTGAACTTCTTTTCTTTTAAGAAATTGGTTGTGAATAGGTCAGAAGCCATGGTCTTAAAGCCAGGTAGCTTCCCTGATATGTGGTGAAGGTGGATATTTTACACTCTAAGCAATGAGCATGACATTCATTCCTAGAAAGTGTCTAGAATATGTTAGGGAAAAGGTGATCACCTTGAGACAGCTAGGGTTCATTAAGAATGACTCAAACTAGATTGATTTCATTTCCTTTATTGACTAGGTTATAAGGCTGGTAAAGAAATCAAACTATTACTTAATAAGGCCATATCTGGAGCATAATGTCCGCTTATGGGTACTATAATTTGAAAGACATTGACAAGTAAATATGAGTTCAAGGAAAGATGACAAGAATGTTGAAGCTTGGCCCAAACACAGATCACCAACCTCAAACACGGATACTGAGGCTACTGAAGTGAAAAAAAGAGAGAGGAAAATTGTGAATAGTATGAGATGATAGCTTAGTTTGAAAGATGTTCAGATGGCATATCCAAGAAGAATACTAGCCCTACAAGTCCAGGTAAATCCTTTAAAAAATAGCTTGGCCTCAGAGATAGTAGAATTAGCTAGAAGAAATGAAACAAAAGACAATAACTGAAAAAGCTAGGGAGTAAAAAATGCAAAGAAAATTAACATTTTAGAACTGTAAATCAAGGGGATGCCTACCAATTGGGGAATTGCTGAACAAGTAATAGAATACTATTATGCTATAAGAAATGATGAGCAGGCAGACTTCAGGAAAACCTGGAAAGACTTCTGTGATGCTGTGTGAAGTGAGCAGAACCAGGAGAAAATTGTACACAGTAATAGCCACACTGAGCAAGGACTGATTTTGATACTTAGCCCTTCTCAGCAATGCAAGGACATGAAATTTTTCCGAAGATCTTATGATGGAAAGTGCCATCCACATCCAAAGTCAGAACGCAGAGTGAAGCAAACTCTTTTCTCTTTTGTTCTGTTTTCTTTCTTATAGTTTCTCCCAGTTGTTAAAACTCTTCTGTGCAACATGACTAATGTGAAAATGTGTTTAATAAGAATTTATGTGTAGAGCTGAAATATCAGATTGCATGCCATCTTGGGGATGGAGGGGGGAGGGCAGTGGGGAAAATTTAAAACTTATGGAAGTGAAAGTTGAAAACTGAAAATAAATAAATGAAATATTAAGAAAAGAATGGAAAAGAAAAAAAAACATCTCATTTCCTCTTGCAGAATGTATTTCTCCATCCTCTATAGAACAGTTCTTCAATGAGACTCCTTTTCACTACTATGTCAAGAACTCCTTTCTTTCTCGGTTTAGATTCTTCTGTATGCTATCTCACCAATTCTCCCGTAGCCTTTCTTTTTACTGATAAACATTGGAAGGTCCCTGCTTCATTTTTTTTTTTACCATTGGCACATAGTAAATCCTTAATAAATAATTTTTCACAAGTTATTTATTCATTTATCTATCTATCTATCTATCATTTAATAATATTCAGCCAATAGAAACAATTAGCTCAAAGCAAAAGTATTTACCGAGATAACATGATAAGAAAAATGGTGACCACATATTTTTCCATAAATCAGAGCACAATATCCTGCAATTATAAACTGTATAATAAAAGAGTATCTAGGCACTTAGAGTATATAGGTATAAACATTGAAAATATATGTGGCCAAGGCATACTTGTCATCTACTGATATCTCTCTCCTGACTTTACTGGATATGTTGCTTATATGAGTCCCTTGGTCCTGTAACTTTCTGAAGCACCTCATTTTCTGAGATTACTTTCTTGAAAAGCTGTTATTTACCACCGAGATTTTTCAAAAATGTAGACACTTTAATTTGTTCTTCATTGGTGTCCAATTTGCCTAAGATATTTTGATTTGAAATGGTGATGAAGATTGTATTCCTTCAGAATGGCTATGACTTCTTGGCAAAGGAGGCACAATTTTTTTTATCTCTCATGTAAATAAGCAAGTATCCAATTGTCCACTCCGGATTAAATACTCAATGTTTTTATTCAATATTCTGTTTCTATTTATCACCTATTTTAAAAAGTCTCCCCCAAAACTTTAATAGAATCAAAATATCTGCACAGCAACTGCTCACATACAAAGAAATACTGAACTGAGTGAGTGACAAGGGAGGGGAGGAAGCCCTGGCATTGTTGCCACTCATCACATAGAGGGCTTCAGCTGTGTTGGCATGTGATTTCACTCACTTTGTCCCTGTTCAGCACCACAGTGAGAAGATATTACTTTTGCTCCTCTCATACTAGACAGACTGACAATGGTTGGTTACCACGGGTTACATGACAAACAAGAGAGAGTATGCACTGGCAACCCACTCACCAAGTTACATGACAGGCACAATGGTGACTAGTGGAAGGTGGGTTAAACAGGGCATGGACAAAGCACTCATTACAGCTTTATTTTCTTTCACATCCTCTATATTTTCTTGGGCTGCCTGAAATCCTTTGGCAGGCTGTATGTTGTACAGGCCTGTTCTATTGCTACAAAAACAAATCCTCCAAAAGGTCCATTTGGTTCTGAATTTCTCAGTGGTCAGTGAAGGAAGATGTACTAGTTTAGCTTCAACTTTGTGAGAAATCTCTTACAGGTTGTAGTTCTTACACTGTCCAAATTTCATGTACACATGGCTGAGCTTTGAAGCTTTAAGGGAGAGATTTGTCATCACCTTTCAGACAAGTAGGGACTGAGGGTTTTATCTATGTTGTCCTTGTCAGAACCAAAGAGCATAATGTATAATGTAATAATTGTTGTGGACATTATCATTTGCTGTGGCCAGGAAAACATATGCTGGCTTTATCAAATTAGGCTGTGGCCCATGGCCAGTGAGTCCTCATATCCATGAGGTAGAATGGTAAAGTTGTATGATTGGATTTACGAAGGAAAGGAAAATGAACAAATATACAAACTCATCTGATCCATTACTTTGGGAATAATACATTAAAGGATCAAACACTCTACAATACTTGTCAGATATTTTGCCCCATTGTTGTAATAGTCAGTATATTGGTGGAGTTGGGACACTTTTGTCTAGCACTTGATTCAATATTCCAAAATCCACTGTTATTCTCCAGGAGATCTTTTTCCCCCTGAAGTAATACTGGGAAATTAAATGCTAATGGTAGTGGTGGTGTCAGGGTCAGAGGTGTCTACATCCCATTTTACATACATATAATTTCTCAGCTGCCTCTCGCGATGCAATATTGTTTTCAAGGAAAAATTTTATGGCGATGGAGTATAAAAATTTTACATTCAGACTTTCCCTCAATTATGAAAACACTGACCATTTCTATCATAGAGAAGATATCCATGTCTGTGACAGGAACTAAGAATAAGACACAAGGATAGTTGTGAGGGCTGCTATGGCCAACAGTAATCTTAACCAGAACAAGAACACTCATTAGTATCTTGTTTCCCTATGCTCCAGCTCATAAGTAAAAAGAATTTACACAACCCATTAAGCTCCTGAATCTTGAATTTCATGACCCCTGACCCCTTCTGGTATGTTATGCTATTCTTAAACTCAGTGTCTAACACTGCTCCTCCCCACCCCAAAAATCATTATATCCCAACAAACAGCCAACACTAAAATCCCATTATAATACAATACCTGGAAAGGGACACAAAGGACAAAACTAGTATAACTTTTCTATTATACCCCTATCCTTCTGGCACAATCTCCAATTCACCTTAGTGTTTCTCGATACCTACAACAGTTTTGGGAATGTTTGAATTGCTGTTTAATCATTTCAGTCACCCTGAACACTTTGTGACCCCATCTGGGATTTTCTTGGCAAAAATACTAGAGTGGTTTGCCATTTCCTTCTCCAGCTCATTTTACAGATGAGGAACTGAGGCAAACAGAGTTAGGTGATTTGCCTAAGGTCACATAGCTAATAAGTGTCTGAGGCCACATTTGAACTCAGGGGAATGAGTATTCCTGATTCCACTTATCCACTGTGCTACCTAGCTGCCCAAAACATTCATTAATACTTTATTATGTACAAACCACTATACTCAGCACTAGAAAATGACAGTCTCCATTCTTATGGCATTAGTCAGTTGTTTACTCAGTGGTGTCTGACTCTTTGTGACCCTATCTGGAGTTTTCTTGGCAAAGATAGTGGAGTGGTTTGCCATTTCCTTCTCCAGTTCATTTTACAGATGAGTAACTGAGGCAATCAGGGTCAAATGACTTGCCCAAGTTCAAATATTTAGTAAGTTTCTGAGGCCAGATTTGAAGATGATCCTTCCTGATTTAAGGCCAGCATTCTATCCACTGTGCCCCTAGCTGGTGTTTGAATAGTTACCTAATAAAGGGCCCATGCATCTTTCTGGGGAAATTGAAAGCAAAGGTACAGTGGAAGATGTATTCACTCTCCACCTCTGTGATCCAGCAGAGTCCCTGCCTACTCTATAAATCCAGAGAATTAGATTTAGGGTTGATGGGGCCTAGGGATTATGGGTAGAGTAACTCTTAAAGATCTTATTCTCTAGTTCTTTGAGCTTTCTTTCTCCCCACTCCCCCTCTTGTTTTACAAATGAATATTTATTGAGACGTATCAAGAAAAAGAGAAACAAATTACTGCCCCCCAACACCTCATCTGTGAATATATTGTCTCCCATATTAACTTAGTCCGTGGGGAGAGTAAGCTCAAACCTGAAGCAGTCTCTACATAGAATTACCCCCACAAAAAAATCACTTCTGGATTCAGCTTAATGGATAGATTAGTTTCAAAGGATCAATTGCTCTTTCTTTCCTCTTATATGCTTTAACTCTGTTTCAATGCTAAGTGGTAAATTAAGTGATTAAAGACTGTTTCCCACCAGTACTGGTCATCCCCAAAATTTGTCATTAACTCTGTCTGACCTTTTAAAGCTCACCAGTTCACAGCTTCACCTTATATCCTTTCATTTAAGAACAGGAAAGAACAAAAAGGCAAGAAAAGATTCCCAAACACATGCTGATGGCTTAGTAGAGGAGAGAGTAAAGTGATAGGGAGCTCCTGCCACCATTGGTATTGCATCTCTCAGCGACAGCATGGCCCTGTGCCCTTAGCTTTATTATGCCTTTGAATGAGGGAGGGACAGAAGCCCATCACCCACCAGAAGAAAGTACACAATGGCTTATTCTCCTTGCTCACCACCGAAGAAAAGAAAGGACTCTTTCATTGACATAATATAAAAGAAACTTAATGGGTTATCATGTATTTATCATTTAGGAATACCGTGATTGAATAACTATACTCAAAGGTCTCTTCCATTATAAACGTATCCTTTATGCCAGGGGTGGGATTTTTGCTTTTTTTTTCCCCTTGGAATTGGATTTTTTTCTTCTCTAATGGTCCTGAGAAGGACCATCTTGGTGACACCTACCCCAACTAACATCTCTTGTTGTATGTGAGTGAAGAAAAAGGCTTCCTCCTATTGGCTCAGATCCTGAACTTTGAGGGGTAGTAAAGCATCTTAGAGTTCTCCTTGCCACCTATAGAAAGAAAAGTGGTAAGGCGATACAAGTATAACGCACTCAAGCTGCTTCTCTTTTTTTGAGAACCACTTATTTGCCTCTTCCTTTGTTTGCCAATGGCTCTCAGGTTCTTCCACACAATCTTGTGTGGTTTTCATTAAAATATAACATAACACACACTGTCACAGTTCTCACCTTCATCATCATTGTAGCAATCATAAAGCACTTTCAAGTTTGTAAGGTGCTTTATGTGTGTTATTTGATCCTCACAACAACAGTCTATGACAAAATATTATCCAGACTTTACAGATGAGGAAATTGAGACTAACAGAAATTAAGTGACTTTCCTAGTTCGCACATATAAATATCCAAGATGGGATTTGAACTCAGTAAATCCTGATCAGGTCAAAAAACAAAAACAAAAACAAACAAACAAAAAAAAAACAGGCAGCTAGGTGGTGCAGTGGATAGAGCACCAGCCTTAGAATGAGGAGGATCTGAGTTCAAATCAAATGTGTGACACAAAAGTCCAGTACTCTGTCCACTGTGACAATTAACTCAGCTTCCACAAGACCTCAGGTTCTTCATTAGTAAAATAAAGAAATTGGACTAAATGGTGTTAAATGGCTAGCTCTAACCCTAACCCTAATATTCTGTGAACTTGGAGACTGAACTTCGAACAACAAGTCAACAAGAGTATTTGGCTTCTCTCTGTGGCCCACTTGTATAAATTGAAGGTGGCATCTTTGGCTAATACTCCCAGAGCAATTAGTTCTGTCTGGTCTAGCTTGATGATACCACTGTCCTGATGAAAGGCCCAAAGGTACCAGGCAGAAAATGACTCTGCTGCCCTCTAGTGATATCTTTTGGAAAAATCCTGTAATGCATTTTGAGTACCATACCTTGCACCCTAGGTTCAGGATCTTTCTATGCCTGATAACTCTCCTTGTGGAAATAACATGTTTAGCCTTATAGTTAGGGTAGGGTTCATCATAGTCTTTGACAACTTATATCCATGTAGCAGTTTGAGTTTCGCATCATGCTAGTAGATAGAAGTGATATGGATATGGATATAGATATATAGGTATAGATTGGCATTTCACCATCATCTATATCCTTATCATCTATATCTGTCCATCTGTCTATCTTTCTATCTATCTATCTATCTATCTAGCCATCTTCCTAGAACTCAGTAGTTCTCAAAGTGTAGTTCAGAGACTCATGGTAGTATGGTGATCCCCAAGATCCTTTTAGATTGCATGCAATGCAAAACCCATTTATTTTCACAGTGACACTAAATCATTTAAATTTATAATACAGTAACAGATATAAAACATGTAAGAAAAAGCTTTTTGAGGGATTCTCAATTTTCAAGAGTATGAGGAGGATGCTGCGATCAAAATGTTTCAGAATAACTGCTAAAAGTAATAATTAAATCCTTTGTATGTGGAATAAATAAAAATGCTGTATTTCTTATTGAAGAATAACAATCAGACAGTGTTTTGTGTGCAGCAAAGATCCAAATTTAATTCATTTATCCTACATTTATTTAACAATATACAACCAACAAGTTTTTATTAAACTTCTGTTATATACTAGAAGTTAGAAAGTTAGATAGGAAGTGGAATTAGACAAAAAAAATTAAGCAGGTTATGTCTGTAGAAAGCTTGTACTCTATCACTCCCATCGAGGAAAACAACATGAGCACATGTAAATTCTTACTGTGTGTACAGCACTGTGCCTTGTGAGGCTTTGAGAATAATTTGAGATATTGTAATGTAGAGGCAAGAATAAGCAAAAAAAAAATAAAAAGAGTCAGCAGTAGATCCATCTGTGTGTATACATTAGAGGAAGCCCATTTAAGCCAAAGGAAATATGGTTTTATTTTATTTCAGTTGTACACCTGCAACTAGCTTTACATTTTATAGCAACTAGCTTATGATTGCATTTAAGAACATGTATAGCATCTGGACAGTTAATAACAGCATCAGCGTAGGGACATGGATTGGCTGAAAGACAAACAGATTTGGATAAATAGGACATTGTGCATGAAAGGAAAAAATCCAATTCAATTAAAAAACAATTTTGACATATCTCCTGTGTTCCAGGCGTTGTGCCCAGCATTGGTAATTTCAATTAAAAATTAAATAGCCAACACACATATGTTTGTATATATAATATATACATATATACACACATATACATAAATATAGAGACTTATGTATGTACAAGGATAAGGGATATCCTGTAGAAATAAATAGAGATGAGATAGTGCAGAAACCAAATGAGATAAATTCTTAATCTACTTTTGAAAAGCATGGGATCAACGGAATGTTTGGAGAGGCTGGCCTTAATGAGGAGGGATATCATATCCCCTGAGACTGGACATAACACAGAAAGAATAACTGAAGATATATAGAAGTTTAGGGGTATGGAGAGTGAAGAAATGATCATTTGGAATAGATGGATTCTATCATTTCAGTAAAATATGTGAGAGTATCTTGTGAGAGGGAAGAATAGGTTTAGAATGCTTACCTTGAACCTAGAGTGTATGGAACATGACAGCGAGTCAATTATTGATGAATAGAATGAGTGTTACATGAGTGGGCATAGCCAACATAATAAAAATGACAATTCTACCTAATTTAATCTATTTATTCAATGCCATCCCAATTAAATTACCAAAAATTATTTTATTGAACTAGAAAAAAATAAAATTCATTTAGAAGAACAAAAGGTCAAGAATATCAAAGGAATTAAAGAAAAAAATGAAAAAGGGAAAGGGATTTAGATGTAACAGATCTTAAACTATTATAAGGCCGTAATTATCAAAACAATCTGGTACTAAGACATATAAAGGTGGATCAGTGGAACAGAACGTACATACAGTACACAGTGGTAACTGATTATAGTAGCCTTGTGTTTGACAAATGTAATGATTTAAGCTTTTGGAATAAGAATTAACTATTTGATAAAAATGGTTGAGAAAACTAGAAAGCAGGCTGGCAGAACTGGATATGAAATAATACCTTTTGCCCTTTACCAAGATAATGTAAAAATGGATGCATGACTTAGATATAAAGGGAGCTATGAGAAAATTAGAAAAAAATGGAACATATTACCTATCAGATTTATGGATAGAAAAATTTATGAATAAGCAAGAGGTAAAGAGCATTGTGGGATATAAAATGGATAATATTGATTACATTAAATTAAAAAGTTTTTGTACAAAGGAAACTAATGTAACTAATATTAGAGGGAAAACAAAACATTCAGGAAAAATCTTTATAGACAGTTTCTCAGATAGAGGTCTCATGTATCAAATATATTAAAAACTTTGTCAAATTTATGAGAATATGAGTCATGTATCAAATGATAAATTGTCCAAGATTAAAACAGGCAGTTATTTGATGAATAAATCAAAGCTATATCAAAATCATGTAAAATGCTCTAAATCATTATTAGTTAAATATAAATTATAACAATTTTAAGATATCATACCTTATCTATCAGATTGTCTAAAATGATATAGGGGAAAATTACAAATGTTGGAAGGGGTATGAGAAAATTGGGACATTAATATAGTGTTGGTGGAACTGTGAACTGATTTAATCATTTTGGAGAATAATATGGAATTATGCCCAAAGAGCTGTAAAACTATGCATGCCCTTTGACCCATTAGGTCTCTTCTCAGAGGTGATCGAGGAAAAAAGAAAATAACCTATAACTTCTAAAATATTTATGGCAGTTTTCTTTGTGGTGGCAAAGAACTGGAAATTGAGGGGATGTTAATCAATTCAAGAATGTCTAAAAAAGTTTTGTTATATAATTTTAATGGAATGCTACTGTGCTGTTAAAATTGATCAGCTGGTTAATTTTAGAAAAAACATGAAAGACTTGCATGAAATGATGAAGGGTGAAAAGAGCGTATCTAAGAAAATGTTATGTACAGTAACAACAATGGTATTCAAAGAAGAATGACTAAGTAATTTTGAGTATTATAAATACTCAAATCAACTACAAAAGACCTACGACTAATAGAAGTATGTATAATATGGTTTCACACACACACACACACGCACACACAAGCATACACAGACACGCACGTGTGTGTGTGTATGTGTGTGTATGTGTGCATGTGTGTGTGTGTGTGCGTGTGTGTGTGTGTGTGTGTATGAAACAGAGGCCTTCTCTAATGCAGGGTGGGGGATGGAGGGATGGAGAGAGTTCAAAACTTAAAATGTAATAAAATATATTAAATTAAAAAAATAATGATTGCTACACAATGATTAGGGTCCATTAAAACATCATCAGTCAAACAAAAAAGGTTTCTTAAGTGTCCCCTGTATTTTAGAAGTTGAACAAGATGGGATGCAACATATTCATTGATAAGTAAATAGAGTCATAATAAGTAAATATACACAAAATGAATGCAAAATTATTTAAAGAGTACATAAACTTTGTGGCCATCATAAAATACCACTTGAAGGAGGTGACACGTAGTCCTTTAAGCCCTTAGCTTCTTCAAGGGATTGGAAGAGGTGCTTATGAAGAAGAAGACCATTTCAAGAATGGATCAAAAGACCATAGATTTAATGCTGGAAGAAAATTAGAGGACACTGAGTCCAATCTTCTCATTTTACAGACAAGGAAAATGAGGCCCAGAAATGTTAAGTGTTTTAACAGGTGAAAAAGTTCTGATTCAGAGAGTCAAAATATTGTGCCCATTTTCACAGAGGAAGTGAATATTGGGGGTAGAATTTGAACAAAGAATTTTTTGACTGCAAACCCAATACTCTACCACACACAATGCCACATTTTAACAGATTATTATAGGGATATATTACTGAAAGGCAAGTGCCTTTGTTAAGAACACTGACCAGACAAAAATAACTTCATTTCCTTTTAGGAAAATATAACTAGACTGACAGTTTAGGACAATGCTGTACATATAGTTGATATAGATTTCAGCAAAGTATTTTTAAATCTCTCATGGTACTTAGAAACAAAATGGAGATATTTAGAACTTTTTAAAATATTAGGCTCAAGGAGTAGTCTCCAATAGGTTTAACAAATGAAATAGCTTCCCTCTATAAAACAAAGGAGGTAATTATCCCCTAATAGCAATATGGGAGAGTAGATAAAGTCCTGGACCGTAGTCATTAATACCCTATGTTTAGACGCTTCTACAGATACGCTGAGACCCTGAGCAAGTCTCAGTTTTTCTCACTCTCAGAATATATAAAATGGGAATAGTAAGAGCACCTATATCACAGAGATATCCAGATTATTAAATTAGGTCAGATACATAAAGTACTTTTCAATCACTAAAGCACTAGATAAATAATAACTATTTTTTGTTTTTGATCATGATGATTTCACTTGGACAGAAGTCTCTAGTGAAGTATTCTGATGCTTTCCATTTGGCCTTCTGCTATTAAACATGTTCATCTTTGACTTGAGGATAATGCTTATCATATTATCAGATGTTACAAAATTGGGACCCATAGCTAACATGCAGGCTGACAGAATTGGAATGGAATGATTGACCAAATATAAGATGAAATTAAATAAGGATAAATGTAAGCTTCGTTTCAAAGAATCATTTGCATAAAAATCAAACTCATCAAGGGGTAAGGGTGACAGAGTGGAGATTAACTTGTTAAAAATTTTTATTGAAAATGTATAAATGGTAATGAAGAAGGATGTGAATCAATAAGGTGATATGGAAGCCAAAAATGCATCTTGGGTTGCATTGAGAATGGACAATTTACCAAAGTAATGTGAAGGATACTATCCCTGTACAGATCAAAAGGGGTGATAAACTTATGGCCAGTTACTTCTTGAATATTTTGTTTATGGCTGCCATATTTTAAAAACGACATCATAAAGCTGAAGTGCATCCATTAGAGGGTAATCAGGATAGTTAAGGGACTGTTTAACATACTATATGACACTCATTTGAAGAACCTTGGGAACCTTTAACCAGAATTTTAGAAGTTTTAAGAAGGATATGATAACTATTCAAATGTTTTAGGTTTCTTATGTGGAAACAGAACTATACTTGTTCTCCTCAGCCTGGGAAGGACAACAAGAAGCAACTGGCAAATGTTTTAAAGAAAAAGGTTGTGTTTCTATGTAAGATGGAAAAACAAAACAAAACATAAAATATACTAACAAGTAGAATGGTCACTAAGTGGGATGGTGGTAGTGGCTTCTTAGGTTTTCAGGTTGAGCATTGATTACCTTTGTCAAGGATTTTGCCCAAGGAATTATTGATTATGTGGCATTTGGACTAGGTGATCTCTAAAATCCTTTCCAATTATGTAATTTTGTAAGATTATGTGGTCCTGAGACATCAGAGTCTGTGAAATTTCCAGTTGTTGTTTTGATTCAAGGTATTATAGTTCCAGAGAGTCAGTCCAAGCGTCCACAAGGAAGAATGGCACATTAAATCATTTCTACTCATTAAGTCTTTAGCATTGATTATTTTATCATATTAACTAGCTGAGAATTCATAAATAAGAGTCAAGTACTATGTGAGATAGATAGAAGCCAGGAAAAAAGGCTCTGATAGAAAAGTTAGAAATATGGGCTGCTACTGGGGGAATAAGAGACAAATGTCTAAGATCAGAGTACATACAATGTGCAGAAAGAGGGTGCTTGGAAGTTAGGGAATAGTGTCTGAAATGACATGAGAAGGAAATATATGAGTGGAAAAGCAGGACCAAAACCAACACGTATTTCCTTAATGATTTTGTTAGCCTTGCTCACAGGACCAAAAGTCTAACAGCAAAGTGAGACGTGGGAATCCAGTTCAATTTTCCACTTCTTTATATAATCATAAATTTAGAACGAAAAGAGGTCATGTAGTCCAACTGAATCATTTTACAAATTAAAAGAACAAGGCCCATGGAATTTAATGATTGATCAAGGGAACACAGAGAGTAGACATCAGAGGTGGATTTGATTCTAGAACTAGTGCTTTTTTTCTACCCAAGAATTGGCTTAGTCTCTTGGTAAACATGTAGGTGGGAAAGATGGTGTTAGTGCTTCCCGCAGGCAACCTGATTAAACAACCCCAAAATGTGGAAACTAGCACTGCTCAGTAGATTTCTTTTGGGATGTCATTGGCTTTGTGATCAATCACTCTCTTTAAATTTTCTTAATTTGGAAAACTTACTGCAAAGTCCATCTTCACATTGGCCAGGGCAGTCTCCACATGGGATCCCCTTCTTATAAGGTGTAGCAAGAGTTGCAACATTATTTCCTCTAGAATATAAAATAAGTAGAATGATTGAATCACAATCATTTCTAAGGGTTACACACTGTCGACAGAAAATGCCATCTATCCTTTTGAGAAAAATCTACATAATCATGTGAGCAAACTTTCACATATAATGTGGTTGCAAAAATTCAGCAAAACTTGTAGAGTGAGATTTCTCCATTTTTCACCATGATCCACAAACACTGTTATGTACCACTGATATGCCAAGCCTGTTTTTTTTGTTTATGTTTTAATTTGATCCTCAGATTTCTATGCTCTCCTTCAAAACACATTTGCAAATTATGGAATCCTAGGTACAAGATGATATTTACTGTTGATTCCACAAGAAGCCAAACAAACCCACAAAATATTATAATCTCTCCAACACTTCATTCATTCAGCTACTCACAATGGAAAGTAAGAAGACCATTTTGAAATTGGCACACTTTTGTAAGGTGATTTAGTATATGGAAGAAGATGGGTAACTCTACTTCTTCCTATAGAAAGCTTGTACTTACAAGAAGAAAAGTTGCCTCTGTGAAATGAATTAATGGACACTATACTGCTTCCCCTAAAATAGTCAACTGAAGGAGAAATTTATTTCAAATCTCACTCTCTTTTTTTTTTTGGAAGGCAACCTGGGTTAAGTGACTTGCCCAGGGTCATATATCTAATAAGTGTCAAGTGTTGGAGGCCATATTTGAACTCAGGTCCTCCTGACTCCAGAGGTGTTGCCCAATATCTGCTTTACCTAACTGCCCCTCAAATATTTCTGGGGATTTTTAATCCAAGACATAGAGATAATTAACATATATGTATACGACTAAAAACCATTCCCAAATGAATAAGTGATGAAAGGATATGAGGACTTAAATGAAGTATTGAACTACTAACTACCATAGGAAAGTTGCTTCAAATTACAAGTAATAAAAGGTCACATCAAAACAGGCATAATAGGCAAAAAGGCATATCAAAATAATCTTGAGATTTTACCTCAGACCTAGTAAATTAGTAAAGATTTTTTAAAAAAGTGGAAACATGGGCATACAAATGCATTGTTGTTAGAGCTGTGAACTTGTGCAACCATTCTAGAAAGGAATTAGGAATTATGAAAATGAAGTTATTAAAATCATCCAGGTCTGGGGAACCTGCAGCCTTGAGGCTACATGTGGCCCTCTAGGTCCTTAAGTGTAGCCCTTTTAATGAATCCAAACTTCACAGAGCAAATCCCCTAAATAAAAGGATTTTTTTGTAAAACTTGGACTCAATCAAAAGGCCACATACAAGGACCTAGAAAGTCACATGTGTCTTCCAAGGCTACAGGGTTCCCTCTCCTGGCTAGCTGAGAGATTCAGATGGCAGGCATATATTCCAAGGAAGTAATTTACAATTTGAGAAGTTCAACATATAACAAAATACATATAGCAGAACTTTTTGTGCCATCAAAGAAATGGAAACAAAGAATACACCAGTTATCAAAGAATGGTAAAACAAATTATAGTATACGAACATGACAACATATTACTTTGGTTATAAGAAACAAATGTTGGGCGGAGCCAAGATGGCGGCTAGAAAGCAGGGACCAGCCTGAGCTCCCTGCCGAGCCCCTCCAAAAACCTATAAAAAATGGCTCTGAACCAATTCTAGAACGGCAGAACCCACAGAACAGCAGAGGGAAGCAGGGCTCCAGCCCAGGACAGCCTGGATGGTCTCTGGGTGAGGTCTATCCCGCACGGAGCTGGGAGCTGGGAATGGAGCTGAGCAGAGCCCAGCCTGAGCGGCGTGGACCAACAAGACCAGCAACCGGGCAGAGCATACCCTAGCGCCCTGATTCAGTGAGCTGCGGCAGTTACGAGACTTCTCAACCCACAAACACCAAAGACTGTGGAGGAGGTTAGTGGGAAAAGCTGCGGGAGTGGAAGGAGTTCACGGTTCGGCTTCCAGCCCTGGGGGCAGCGGAGGTGGGGCAGCTACGGCTGCTGCTGCTTCGGGCTCCAGGCCCACCTGGTGGGAGGAATTAAGTGGCAGATCAGAGCAGGGGTGCACAGCCTGCTGAAGATCTGAGCCCAGTTCGGGTTGGGGGTCCTTGGGGAAGGAGCAGTGCTGGTGCGGCAGAGCTGGCACCTCCCCCCCAAACGTGGAACATAGAACTCTGTAGTCTACAAGCAGTCATACCCCACTGAAAAACTCAAAGGTCAAGTTAGTTGGCTGGGATCATGGCCAGGCAGCGAAAACGCACCGAGATTCAGTCTCAGACTCTGCATTCTTTCTTTGCTGACAAAGAAGACCAAAACATACAGACAGAAGAAATTAATAAAGTCAAAGAGCCTACAACAGGAACCTCCAAGAAAAACATGAACTGGTCCCAGGCCATGGAAGAGCTCAAAAAGGATTTGGAAAAGCAAGTTAGAGAAGTAGAGGAAAAATTGGGAAGAGAAATGAGAAGGATGCGAGAAAACCATGAAAAACAAGTCAATGATTTGCTAAAGGAGACCCAAAAAAATACTGAAAAATACACTGAAGAAAACAACACCTTAAAAAATAGATTAACTCAAATGTCAAAAGAGCTCCAAAAAGCCAATGAGGAGAAGAATGCCTTGAAAGGCAGAATTAGCCAAATGGAAAAGGAGGTCCAAAAGACCACTGAAGAAAATACTACTTTAAAAATTAGATTGGAGCAAGTGGAAGCTAGTGACTTTATGAGAAATCAGGATATTATAAAACAGAACCAAAGGAATGAAAAAATGGAAGACAATGTGAAATATCTCCTTGGAAAAACCACTGACCTGGAAAATAGATCCAGGAGAGATAATTTAAAAATAATTGGACTACCTGAAAGCCATGATCAAAAAAAGAGCCTAGATATCATCTTTCAAGAAATTATGAAAGAGAACTGCCCTGATATCCTAGAGCCACGGGGCAAAATAGAAATTGAAAGAATCCATCGATCGCCTCCTCAAATAGATCCAAAAAAGAAATCTCCTAGGAATATTGTCGCCAAATTCCAGAGCTCCCAGATCAAGGAGAAAATACTGCAAGCAGCCAGAAAGAAACAATTTGAGTATTGTGGAAACCCAATCAGAATAACCCAGGATCTGGCAGCTTCTACATTAAGAGATCGAAGGGCTTGGAATGCGATATTCCGGAGGTCAATAGAGCTAGGATTAAAACCTAGAATCACCTACCCAGCAAAACTGAGTATCATGCTCCAAGGCAAAATATGGATTTTCAATAAAATAGAGGACTTTCAAGCTTTCTCAGTGAAAAGACCAGAACTGAATAGAAAATTTGACTTTCAAACATAAGAATCAAGAGAAGCATGAAAAGGTAATCAAGAAACAGAAATTGCAAGGGACTTACTAAAGTTGAACTGTTTTGTTTACATTCCTACATGGAAAGATGATGAGTATGATTCATGAGACCTCAGTATTAGGGTAGCTGAAGGGAATATGCATATATATATATATATGTTTATGTATATATATAAGTGAATGTGTATGTATGTATATATCTATGTGTATATATATGTGTGCCACAGCGTGAGTTGAAGATGAAGGGAAGATATCTAAAAGAAATAAAATGAAATTAAGGGATGAGAGAGCATCATACTGAGAGAGGGAGATAGGGAGAGATAGAATGGGGTGGATCATCTCACATAAAGGTGGCAAGAGGAAGCAGTTCTGTGGGAGGAGGGGAGAGGGCAGGCGAGGGAGGAATGAGTGAACCTTGTGCTCATCAGATTTGGCCTGAGGAGAGAATACCATACATTCTCAGTTGTGTATCTTACCCCACAGGAAAGAAGAGGGAGGAAGATAAAAAAAAATAAAAGGAGGGGGATGATGGAGGGGAGGGCAGATGGGGGTGGAGGTAATCAAAAACAAACACTTTGGAAAGGGGACAGGGTCAAGGGAGAAAATTCAATAAAGCGGGATGGGTTGGGAAGGAGCAAAATGTAGTTAGTCTTTCACAACATGAGTATTGTGGAAGGGTTATACATAATGATACACATGTGGCCTAGGTTGAATTGCTCGACTTCTTAGGGAGGGTGGGTGGGAAGGGAAGAGGGGAGAGAATTTGGAACTCAAAGGTTTAAAATCAGATGTTCAAAAACAAAAAAAAAAGTTTTTGCATGCAATTAAAAATAAGATACACAGGCAATGGGGCGTAGAAATTTATCTTGCCCTACAAGAAAGGAAGGGAAAAGGGGATGAGAGGGGAGGGGGGTGATAGAGGGGAGAGCTGACTGGGGAACAGCGCAACCAGAATATATGCCATCTTGGAGTGGGGGGGAGGGTAGAAATGGGGAGAAAATTTGTAATTCAAAGTATTGTGAAAATCAATGCTGAAAACTAAATATGTCAAATAAATTTAAATTAATAAAAAAAATTAACTTTGAAAAAAAAAAAAACAAATGTTAATACAGAAAATCATAGAAAGATTTACAAGGACAGATATAAAGTGAAGTAAGGTGAACCAAGAAAACAACATATCCACTGAATATAATAATGTAAATAGTAAAAACAAACAAAAAACAACCCCCACAAAACAACACAAATGGAATGTTGTAAAAGTATAAAAAATAATCCTAGGAAATATGAAAAAAATCATTCTCTGCAGTTCAGAGATGTGTAGTACTGTATATAATATCTGAATTTTTATATGTGTTGATAGTTTTTTGGTGAGTTTCTCCCTTTTCTTCCTCTTTCCCCTCCCCCACCCCTTAGAAATTTGCTTTGTGGGATGGTGCTGTGGGAGGGAGAGAAAGAAACAAGGAGACAGTAGAATCAAACTCAAATAGAAACAGAACCCTGTTGGCTTCATATTGACTAGGAAAAGCACAAATTTACATCAATAAGTTATTATATTTTTTATTTTTAAAGCATTTCCCAATTACATTTTAATCTGACAGTGGCAAGGGGCTGTGAGTTTGACATCTCTGATTTCAAGGTAATGTAAAAACAAAAGATAGCAATAAAAATATTATTTTTCAAAAGAAAAAATACTTCTGACTAATGCCCTTTCTAGGAGTCTAAGTCTTGTCTTACTCTTTTGATGTAAACTTTGAAGCCCCTGTTAAAATGGAAATATGGCAATTTGTTATCTGTAAAGCTACTGGGAGCCCCAATACTTAAAATAATGGTCCTCATACTATGCTTAGTTTCAACATGGAGTGAAGAAAACATTTTGTGTTTAGTTCCAATCCAATGCAAAACCTATGTACAAACCAGACAAATTACTTCCTACCTAATCAAATAAGAAAGCATTTGATAGAACTTTACTCACAAAAACACATGAATATGAAAATACATGAAGACTTTCCCCTTTTGTCATGATTAGGGAAGTCCTGGCATGAGTGCTTTCTCTACCACGAAAGTTCATAAAACTATGTGAATTAATAGATAAGTCTCAGGGACTCACCTTAGGCCCATAGAATTTAGGTAACTTGTCCAGTTACCTAATAAAAGTCAGTAGTAATAGGATGTGAACCTGATTCTTCCTAGTTCCAAGTTCGGCATCCCCATTCACTAGCCTTTACTGCTTTAACAATTTATTGTGTTAATAAACAGAAAACTATGCAATGCAATGATAACCATCTGCATAAGCCAATGGAAAACAATTCTTTCCAACAGACTCTTGATCCAATGGCAAAAAAGGTAATATATCCATAGGGTATACAGGTAGGTAAGAAAAATTTTCCTCAGAAATGAGGAGAAAAAGCAAAGACAATTCAGAGACACTTGCTCAGTTCTCTGAAGAGGTAGTATTCTTGCCTTTCTCTTATCTGGGTTTAGGGCATATTTCTATTAAATTTTTCTGGTTTCGGAGTAACAATCAATCAATCGATTAAGGCCAACTATATGCCAGATTTAGTGAATTGGATTTTAGTGAGGGAGGATGGTGCAAAGTCACCAGCCTCATGTTTTACCTCCAGAACCATCAATCAGGACAACTGGAGATGTCCCAGGATGTAGTGGGGAACCGTGGACTTTTCAAGCTAAGGTCCACTCAGTGGAGCTTACTTGCAGGTGCTCTGCCCAAACGTAATGTAAATTTTGTTTCTGAAACTTTTTTTTTTCCTTTTCTTTTAAAGACCAGACTTAACCCCAAATCATTCTGGCTCTCCAAATCACTCTGCCTCTCATTGATTGGTCAACACGAGGTCCCAGCCCAAGCCCCACTTAGTGGTCATCATTTGAGCCCTGATGACTCAGAGAGACTGTAAATAGCAATTGTTTCTTGTTTTGGCCAGAAATCCTTCCACTCCCAGATCTATTTTTTAAGAGGCCATTCTTTGCATTCTTATTAAGCCCTGATCACTGAATGAGCTTTGCCTCCATCAAACTGAGCTAAAGATTTTTGCTTGAAAAAGCCAAGGTTCCCCCCGCCCCTGCATCCTGGACCATCTTCAGTTGTTCTGATCTATATCTGGCCCCTGGACCCAGATGTCTATGGAGGAAAAAATGAGGCTGGTGACTTTGCACAGTCCTCCCTCATGTAAATCGAATTCACTAGCATATCATGGCACCACCTCTCTGTTGATATGGTTCTCTTAGAGAAGGAAGGACAAACAACAACCTCTAAAGGGAGAGACAACATACATACAAAGCAAGTCATATAAAGGATAAATAGGAAATAATTTACAGAGGGAAGGCACTGCAATTAAGAGGTTAGGGAATTGCAGAAGGTGATATTTTAATTGTGATGTAAAGGAATACAGGGAGGTCTAAAGTCAGAGAAGAGAAGGGAGATCATTCTAGGCATGAGGGAAAGTCAGAGACAATTCCTGTAGCCAAGTATAGAAGGTCTTGTTCACAGGATAGCCAGGAGGCCAGTGTCACTGGATCAGAAGTTTGTATCAGGGAAAAAGGGAGTCCAGAAGACTGGACAGGTAGGAGAAGTCTAGGTTATGAAGGGCTCTGAATGCCAAATAGAACATTTTGCATATGCTCCTGGAATTAATGGGAAGCCACTGAAGTTTATTGAGTAGGAAAGAATGGATCAGAGTTTTTGTTTTGTTTTTCTGAGCTTTGAGCTAAGCACCAATATTTCTCTTCTTCATTCTTTTAACACCTATGAATCCCAGTCATGCAAAATGATATAGAAGCTTGGAAAGCATTAATTGCATCAACACCCTTGTGGCAAAAAGAACAATAACAGTGGATTCTCTTCTGGCATTTTCTCCATGGCAGAAGACAACATGTTCATTTTTCCCCATCCCACCCCTACCACTCCCACACCTTAGGAAAACCACAACAACAATAACAAAAACAAAAACTAATGGTTTAACCAGCACAAAGCATTGATTATGAGAGAATGAAATGTAACGAAAATTAGATAAGTTGTGAGGGGGGTGAGAATGGTTTATATAATGAAATCCATATGTCCTTTGAATTGGTAGGACAACATGATGACCTAGAAGCACTCTTCCCACCCAATCCACCCAATGGTGGACAAATGGTGAGTGTGGCAGTGGTACAACATATGGAAGGATACAGAAAACCAATCTTGCTCATTTCATAACTTTTCACTCTAGGCTCAATTTGCCCCAGGGCAAATGGAGAGAGTTGAAATTACCCTTAGGTTGACCACATGTGGCCTCCAGGCTCAGGTTCCCCACCCCTGTCACAGACTATTTAGACAATGCAGCTGGTGCCTTATTTGTTTGGCCTGGGAAACACATCACTAGATAGAATAAAATATAGTGGGCTTTCAGAGGTCTATTATAGAAAATCTCTTGGTCAGGATTTTTATATGTGTCTGGCTGAGTTTCTTTAGGACAGAAGATACTTTCAGGGAGTAGTGTGGGTATTCTGAGGTACAAGGGGTAAGTGAAGAAAGGAGAGAATACTTGTTTCTCTAGACCATAAACATACCTATTCTTTATTACTAGACTAAATAACATACATATCTAGATGTCTTGATATAGCTCCCCTTTGTCTTTCTATACTACAAAACCTAAAAGAAAAACAATAGTGACGATGTTATTAATGTTTTATTAGTAATATTAATAACTTCTGGGAATTGGTGTTCTCTGTATTTAGAACTTGAGGACCTGAGTTCAAATCCAAGCTTTGACACTTACTATTTGTGAGATCTTGGGGAAGTCACTAACCTCTGTGTTTCTTCGTTTCATTGGCAGGAAAATGATTAAATGTGAAAAGATAATCCCTAAAGTCCAAACCATCCCTAGCAATATGAACCTATTTAAAGGTAAATTTGATAGCCAAGAAGTGGAAGAATCATGATTATGCATCCTAGGAAGTCTATTTATTAGCTATTGAATCATCAATGTATGCTTTATAAAAATAACCCCTAAAGGAAATGTTGGTTTGAATTTCACTTTTGCAACAATTAAAAGGGTAAATTATGATGCTTTAAGTAGATATATTTTTAAGAACATCTAAGTACAGATTTATACATACCCATGGCAATAGTGACATGTATAGAAATATTTAAATGTCTCCTGATTGGGGCAATGAGTGACACCACAGCCAATCATATAAGAAGTGGCCCAAACAGTCTGAAAGGACAAAAAAACAATGTGGTTATCAAATTTAAGTTATCTTTTTAAACACATTTTTAAAAGCATGAATCCTTATATGCCAATGTTTTACAAAAAATATTTTGAGTCTTCAGATGCTTTAAAAAAAAGCCTATATGAGGAAGTCATAAAAATTCGTCTTTGCTCACATTCTTAGGCCTTACAATCCATCTAGCTTGAACCAAAGGAAATCAAGGAGAAAAAAAGAAAATAACCTGGAAGCCAACAAAGAATCTGATGATTCATCTTTTCAAAATTTTCTTTTGTATTTTTATGGGAATTTTATGGACCTCTATTTCAAAGTTTTGAGAAGATGGTGCCTGATTTTCTTCCTGGACAATCATTAGAAAATCAAGCGAGCCATATATGTTAAAGCTTGGGCACTCAAAACTCCAACCCCTTTTTGTTAACGGACAAGATGACAGTTCTTCGGGTAATTATCAATGAATAAGCACACATTTCACTCAACAGAAAAGCATATTTAATGACAATTATCCAACATGTGGGCTATGAGGGATATTTCTGTCTCAATGATGAATTCACTAACTTAATATGATTTCTGTAACTCAAGAGTCTAATCTTTAACGATAGCACCCAAGTATTCCTGAAAAGACAATGGAAAGAAATCATCAATTGATACTTATCCTGGACCCAGCAGACCTACCCTATAGTGGTCAGACAAGAACAAAGGGAGGTGATATTCAGCTGAGAAGTAGAAAATAGGAGATACTAGCCACTTACTTCTCTTCCTATGCCCAATAGGAAATATTAAAGGAATCCAAATTGGTTTCCACAGAAAATTACCTCTTCCATTCAGCCATATAACTTGTGTTGGGGCCCAATTTTCCAAGGAAATATTTTGCATTTTCTTCTGTTTTTTTATTCTTTTGGTTTTGTTTGATTGATTCTTAAAGCCCTGTGGAGTCATCAGCTTCCACTTGTCCAGCCGTAATTTTTTAGGAGCAATTTTCTTTGGTTAGCTTCTTTGCCTCATTTCCATTTGGTCAATTCTACTTTTTAAGGAATTGTTTTCTTCAGCAAATTTTTCTACATCTTTTTCCATTTTTTGGTGTTTTCTTTATCAAGCTGTTGACTTGAACTATTGTCTCTTTTTTCATGATTTTCTTTCATCATTCACATTTCTTCTCCCAATTTTTCTTCTACTTTATTTGATGTTTAAAGTTCTTTCTGAGCTCTTCCAGGAGTTCTTTTTGGGACTGAGACTGATGAGGGCACAGTCTCTGGGAACCCCTAGAACCCTTGAACTCTCCTTGAATCTTCCCACTTGATCTGGCCTTGGCCTGAGGCTATAACCATTAGGCCCAAATGCTTACCACGCCCAGCCCTCTATTGTCCAGCTGTTTCCCACCCTTAATCCTGTTTCCCATCCTTAATCCTGATCAAAATATCTATACCCTAGCTCTGTTACCCTAGCCCTTTATTGTCCGTCATTTCCATGTAGCCTTCAGCTATTTCCCACCCTGGAGTCTGACCTCATCCCAGTCCCTTCAAGCTCCTCCTTAGACTCCTCAAGTCCCTCCCTAGACCCCTCCTCTGGTCACCCCAGACCACCCCTCAATCCCTCCCACAATCTTTGTGCATATAATCTCCATCTTGCTTCCATGAACGTGCTCAGATCCAATCTAGCTCAGATTGATCTGGCCTGCTTTCCTTACAGGCGTCACAAGGGGTGGGATCTCTTGGGGCAGGCCTATTGGGGCAGGCCTATTTGGCTAACTCTTAATAAACTTTGTCTTTTCCCTTGGCTGAGAAAGCTTGAGTCAAATTCTTTCGGCAGGACCCGGTGTGTCAGTACTTTGGGGTGTCGAGCACCCCTTACCTCAAACCCTCTTCAAGACCAGTTCTCATTTTTCTTTGAGGCTTTGAATAAAAGAGTTTTCACACTGTCGCCCTTTTCTGAACTTGTGTTTTGATCATCTGTCACCATAATAACCTTCTATGGGTAGGTTCTTTTCTTGTTTCTTTTTTTTTGCTCATTTTCCCCCAGCCTATTTCATTACTTTTGAAATTTAGCTCTGCTCCTGGGTAGAAGGGGCACTGTCTCAACCTTCTTGTGCTGGGGGCTTCAGGCCCTGGCTGATAGTCTGGTGTTTCATTGGTGCCTCAGGGGACATGGACACTCACTCGGTGCTGTGCTAGGGGAGGGGAAGGTCTGGAAATGCAGAGGACCTTTCCTAGTTCCCCTAATTGCTAGTGCTTTTTTCTCTCTGATTACCTTCAGTTTACTTTGAATAAATGTTTTACATATTTCTAGATGTTCAAAATGCTTTCCCCATTAAAATGCAGTATCCTTGATGGCAGTGTTAAAGTTCACTTTTTCTTTGTGCTTAGCACATAGTAAATGTCTGTTAATTGCATATATAGTCTCTCAAATTGTTATCACTGTTCATCTTTTGCTCTTGAAAAGGACCAAATGATATCCCAAATGTGATGTCTTGACTTTTGAGTGAATTTGATTTGAGTGAGGCTGAGCTGTGCAAAATTGTCAGCCTCATTCTCTCCAGGGTCATTGGAGTCCAGGGGCAAGACAAAGGTTAAGATGATTGGCAATGGCCCAGGATGCAGTGGGTGACCTCGCCCTTTCTAAATTCTTTCCTATGTCACAGTTTGTATGGGGCTACAACCATTTAATGATTAAGAGTCAGATAAGAATTGAAACAAAAATGGCCTAATTTACTATCCCAAAGTGTTCAGTCTTTGAGAGGAAATTTCTGGCCAGAACAGAAAACAAGTGCTATTTACATTCATCCTAAGACATCAAAATCTAAACAAAGAGACACAAAGGCTTGGACTGGGCTTGTTATTAGCCATTCAATGAAACTCTGAATGATTTGGATTTAAAAGCTTAGTCAAGTACCACCATTTAAAACACAATGACTTGTTTTAAAAGCCTGCTTTTCAGAGCTATGTTTAAAAAAATAAAGACTGAAAACTGTTCCAGCTTTCTGAAGAAGGAGGAGGAGGAAGAGGAGGAGGAGAAAAGAGGAAGGAAGGAAGGAGGGAAGGAAAAAAGGGAGGGAGGGAGGAAGTAAGGAATAATAGCTGCATTTCCAACTTTTGTTTGAATTGGCAGATTGAGTACCCAGAGGGCAGCTACTAATACTCTCAGACAACATGGTAAAGACTGTTAATACAGAGCCTTCTATTAAGAAACTGGTTTATCCCTTCCCACAAATACACACAGAAACCATGGGAAGAGTAGGCTTAAACATGACCATAAGACTAGTAGGGCACACATATAAGAAATATGTGTGACAGAGTTTAACTCCCATCATGTCCTCTGGATGTCTTTCTTTCTGTGTAGAGACCTCATGCAGAATGCTTGTTCGTGTTATTGTTCATCCTCTGTCTCAAAGAGGACCAATGACATCACAAGCATTCTGTCTTGACTTTCGACTGAATTGGATCCGAGTGAGGTAGAGCTGTGCAACTGATGAGGGCACAGTCTCTGGGAACCCCTTGAACCCTTGAACTCTCCTTGAATCTTGCCACTCGACCTGGCCTTGGCCTGAGGCTATAACCATTAAGCCCAAATGCCTACCTTGCCCAGTCCTCTATTGTCCAGCTGTTTCCCACCCTTAATCCTGTTTCCCATCCTTAATCCTGATCAAAATATCTATACCCTAGCTCTGTTACCCTAGCCCTTTATTGTCTGTCATTTCCATATAGCCTTCAGCTATTTCCCCCACCCTGGAGTCTGACCTCATCCTTAAGTCCCTCCCTAGACCCCTCTTCTGGTCACCCCAGACCACCCCTCAATCCCTCCCACAACCTTTGTGTATATAATCTCCATCTTGCCTCCATGAAGGAGCTCAGATGGGTCTGGCCCTCTTTCCTTACAGGCGTCGCAAGGGGTGAGATCTCTCAGGGCAGGCTTATTTGGCTAACTCTTAATAAACTTTATCTTTTCCCTTGGCTGAGAAAGCTTGAGTCGAATTCTTTCGGCAGGACCCGGCATGTCGGTACTTTGGGGTGTCGAGCATCTCTCACCCCAAGCCCTCATCATTTATGGTTCCCTGAACCGGGAAGCACTGCTAATCTCAAGTTCTTCTCCAGCCAAGACTGAAGGTATGTGAGCCTCCCCCTCTCCCAATCCCCCTCCTCACTCTCCAAACATTTTGGATGTGCTTCTCGGGCCTGACCTCAGCAGGTCCCAGTGGGTTAGACAGCTTGGTCCAGTGGTCTCAGTGAGTCAGACAGTCACGCTGTCCTGGTCAACCTGACGCTATCAGGTGGTTCTCGGTGGGTTGGACAGCTTGGTCCAGTGGTCTCAGTGAGTCGGACAGTCACGCTGTCCTGGTCAACCTGACGCTATCAGGTGGTTCTTGGTCCAGTCGGACAGCTCAGTCCAGTGTTCTCAGTGGGTTGGACAGCCACGCTGTCCTGGTCAACTCAACCTGATGCTATCAGGTGGTTCTCGGTCCAGTGGTCATGTCAAAGGACATGGACGGATGCCCCATCCGGAAGCATGTGCCAGATCCTTTCAATTGTTTCGGCGCTGGGAATTTGGGAAAGTTTCAGGTACCTTCTGTATATTTTGTTTTCTTGTTTTATTTTGTTTGTCTCCCGACAATTATTCCTAACTTCTCCTTTACTAAGGAGGAAGGAATTTCCAGCCAAAAGGACCCCATGCCCTGCCTCTACTGCAGGCCCTGCAACATCTATCACCATGGGCCCTACCCCCAAGGCAATCCCTACTCAGGTTCCAGCCTCGGGCCCTGCCCCCAAGGCAATATCTCCTCCCCTAGCCCCTCTCTCTGAGGTGGCTCCCACTCAGGTCTCCCTCTCTGACCCCTACCCCTCCTCAGGCACTAGCTGATCTTCTCCCTTGCTAGCCAGATGCCCTGGCCTTGCAGTCTAATCTACCTCAGTCGGCAGCTCCCAGCCCCTCCCTTACCAGAAGGGAGACTTCCACAGCGCCTTCAAGGCTTTTTCCTCTAAGGGAAATGCCTGCCTCACCTGCTGGGACAAGGAGAGTGCATGTTCCATTCTCCATTTCAGATCTCCTTCAAATTAAAGAAAAACTGGGGAGATACTCAGAAGATCCCACTAAGTTTACTGAGCCTCACACTCTCTCCTCTGGAATCATCCAAGTTCAGCAGCAAGACTAGTCTCTCTGTTTTGAGAATTTAGATAACATTCTCTCAGATAAATGTTCTGAGATTACCAGCTTGAAAGCAGAGCAATGATTGATGGATTTAGGACATTGCGGTCCATCAAATTATTTGCACATGATTGCTCCAAAGCCTTAAAAATTATAAATATCAAAATTAGAAATCACAGTATTGGGGACTATGAGGAGGTTACAACTACTGAGTTCATATGTAAGAAAAATATGAATTTTTTGAGTTTTTAACTCGTAAAGTATTGATGAATCAATTATCAATAGGAAACTATGATTTGAGTTATTGGAAGAGATAAGAAACCTTTGAAAAGGAGCTTTAGGAAAAGATAGAAGGAAACTAGCAGGAAGAATAAACTGAGAGCAGGAAGATTTATAAGAAGCAGCAAAGAGAAGACTTAAAAGACTTCCAGGTGAGACATCTGACTCTTTAGCTGCTTTGCTGGGAATTTGCTGATTGGAAAAGGGGCCTGGATTTGCCAGGTATTTGCTAACTGGAAGAGAATCATCGTGTTGTGGATTATCTGGAGAAAGTCTGAAGCAGCTCTTGGAAGTCCATTGGAAAAGTATTGATTTCCCTTGCTATATGAAGAGCTATAAAAGTTTATTACTTTTAAATAATATATGTGTATATATATATATATATATAGCCTGAGGGAGGCAAAACTTCTCAGAGGTGCCTATGATGCCTCCTACTGTCCACACCACTTTGGGAGGGAAAAGTAGAGTAGAAAAAGTCAGGCACTATACCTACAATTTGCTGTGAAAAGCAACTTATAGATAAATAGGGAAAAAATAAAGCAGAATCCTCTGTTGCTTCCAGATCTAAGTAAATTAAAAGTTCTCTGACTAAAGGAACTGTTTATCATTGAAAATGAGTAACTTTTTTTTTTCTCTCTCAGCATCTTACCAGAGGCAGTTGCAAGTGACAAAATAATATTATTACTTTATCAATTTGTAAGAATAAGAGTGGTCTTCTCTACCCACAGAGAAATTAAGACTACTAAGGGAAGCCCCTAGCAAAGAAGCTTTGTTTCATGCAGATTGTTCTTGAAGGGCCAAGGGCATTGAAACCTAGATTCAGGAGTTATGAGTTTTCCTAGGCACAGCGGTTTCCCTACTTATTTAAATTCCTGTTAGGTTTCTGTAAATTTATGTGAACTTTCCCATGGATAATCTGTGCATTAGAGGGAGAATATGATCCAGGTATATTGCTGGATTGTTAGTTTATGATTATTATTATTTTCGGTTTTATTGAATAAATTTTATGGTTACCATTTGTTTTATCATGTTGCTTAGTGAATATTTTAAGATGAATCAAAGATGACATGGTGACAGATTTTGTGTGAATAGGAAGCACAAAAGGGAAGGCTGAGGAGATGTAACAACAATGCTGCTTGCAGCTACTATGGCTGTGTAAGATCAACAGCACCAGCACACAGGAGGGCTGCTAGCAGAGGTTCTTTGATTTACTTTTCTAAGAAAAGCAACTTTAGGAGGTTAACTATTTTATTTCAACTAAACTACACATATCATTCACTTAGTTCAGGGGAAAAAGGCAGCACCCTGAACTTCAGAGAGAATACAAACAGAAATTACAAGAATACATTATATAAACAAATATAAGCAAATGAACATGAATCCGTAGATAGGCTTCTAGCCTTCTAACTATAGCAATGAATACAGTTACCAGAGAGAGAAACACCAACACCTGGGTTTTCAAAGTTGGGGAGTTCCAACATCGGCTACCCAGAGTCTTGTCTTCCTATGAGTAAGCCCCCAAAATAAAATGCCTACCTTAGATCATATATACTTCTCAAGGGCCTGGGGCCTGGGGTTTTTTGGTTTCTTAAGCAGGTCATGAAGACTCTTGATTCAAAGACTCCACATTGAAACAAAGGCAAGACTCATCAAAGGCATGTGATTACCTCAGTGCTGAGAAGCATTCCAGAACAAAAGAAAACAAAAAGTATCACTTTGTTTGCCCTTACATTTGAAAGGCAAGACTCATCAAAGGTACTTGACTGCCTGAGTGCTGAGAAGCACTCCTAAAGAAAAAAAAAACAAGGGCAAAAAGTCCTACCCTGCTTGCCATCACAGGAGATACAGTGGAGAATAGTAGGAGTATATTTCTCCTGCAGCAGAGTCACCCCTCAAATTGCAGAAGTGTAGAATTGACGGTATTACCTGTGTGTTGGGGTCCTGTGGTCATCCTCTCTATTCCATGGCATATGATGGAGAGACTCAGAGCTGCTTATATAACGGCCAGTTGTGGTTAGAGAGAGAGAAAGAATATGTGGCTTCCATTGCCCACATGGGCAGGTCTAAAGCTATGCCCATGTTACATAATTTTGAAAAAAAGAAAATGTGATTTCTGTCTTGATAAAAGAAAATCATAATGGAGGAGGCATTTGAACCGGGTCATAAAGAATGGATGTAAACAGACATAGGTAAGAAGACACGCTACACATAAGACATTAATGTGAGCAAAACCATAGAGGTGAGAAAATATGGAAAATATCCAGACATAGTGAGTAATATAATAACTCTCCAAAGTTACCAGTGATCTCATAGTTGCCATATCTAATGGCCTTTTCTCAATCCTCTTTTTCCTCAATCTCTCTGGAGCATTTGACACTGTTAATCACATATCCTCCTTGATATTCCACTCTCTCTGGATTTTCAGGATGCTGCTCTTTGCTGTTTCTGCTCTTGCCTATATTACTGCTCCTTGTCAGTCTCCTTTCCTGGATCCTCATCCACATCATTCCTTCTAACTGTGTACATATCCCTCAGGGTTCTGTCCTGGATTCTCTTCTCTTCTTCTCCTGTACTACTTAACTTGGCAATCCCATCAGTTCCCATAGGTTTAAATACTATGATGATGATTCCCAAATCTACTATCCTGCTCCAATCTCTCTTCTGATCTCCAAAATCTCATCTCCAATTGCCTTTCAGACATCTCAAAAGGTATGTACAATAGACATCTTTAGCTAGACATGTCTAGAACAGAGCTCATTATCATGATCTTTCTCCATAAACCTTACACATTCCTATTGCTATGGAGCTGAACACCGTCCTTTTAGGCCCTTAGGCTCACAACCTAGGGGTCATCCTGGATTCCTCATTATCTCTCACCCTCCATATCTAAGCCATTGTGAATGCCTGTTAATTTAAACTCTGCTGCATCTGCTGAACACACCCCCTTCTCTCTTCTGACACTGCCACCACTCTGGTGCAGTCTCTCATGGATTATTTCAATATCCAGCTGGTGGGTCTGCCTGCCTCAAGTCTTTCTCCACTCCAATCTATCTTTCATTCAGCCACCAAAGTGATTTTCTTAATGTTCAGTTTCAACCATATCACTCCTCTATTCAAGTTCCAGTAGCTCCCCATCTCCTCCAGGATTAAATACAAAATGGAATGTTTGGCATTCAAAACCCTTAACAACCACCCCCTCCTACCTTTCCAATCTTTTTATATCTTATTCCTTGCCACATGCTGTTCCATCCAATGACACTGACCTGCTATATGTTTCACAACAAGACATTCCATATCTCAGCTCCAGACATTTTCTCTGGTTGTCCCTTGCTTGCAATGCTCTCCCTCCATAACTCTGCCTACTGGCTTCCTTAAAATCTCACATAAAATCATATCTTTTACTAGAAGCTTTTCCCAACCCTTCTCAATTCTGATGTCATCCTTCTGTTAATTTAAACTTTGCTACATCTGTTCAATACACCCCTTTCTGTCTTTTGACACTGCCACCACCCTGGTGCCGTCCTTCATGGATTACTGCAATATCCTGCTGGTGGGTCTGCCTGCCTCAAATCCTTATTTCCTATTAATCCTATAGATAGCTTGCTTTGTCTATATTTGTTTGCATGTTGATTGTAAACTACAAGAGAAGAGAATATCTCTTGCCTTTTTTTTGGTACCTTCAGGTTTAAAGCAGAGTTTGGAACATTATAGGTGCTTTAATGAATATTTATCAATTGATTAATTAGTTGCATTTGTTATATAAGTAGATGAAAAGTGCATTTTGTCCAGACTATTTTATGTAGGCTGACTGCTTAGACAGACAATAATCTGTTCCCAGGATGAAGTAAAAAAAAATATTACTTTATATCTCATTTGGGAAAGTGTCTAAGACTTTAAAAAATTCCAATCTCATTGATGCAGATTACTATTTCTTTAAAACCAATATTCTTCTGATGATACCATATGGGGGAGAAGCACAGAACACCACAATTTCTGAACTAAAATTAGGAATAATTGAAGGGTAAAGGAAAGACCTATAGTGACTATAAGTGGGCTACAGGATGTGTGTTGCCAAGAATGATCTGTACATTAAAAGTGTCCTAAAACATTTTATCAAGGACATTGTATTGGCAACCAAAAATGGGCTCCTTAGCACCTAGTCAACAAGTGCCCTTGACTAGTTTGGCTTTTTCCCCTGAACTGAATGCTGTTTATATGTTGGACTGGAGTAAGCTTGTCGGCCCCTTCACCTTGCTTCCCTTGCTTAAGCTGATGGAAAGAACCTGTGCTTTCCCGGTCAACCCCTTCACCTTGCTTAAGCAGATTGAAAGAACCTGTGCTTTCCCCGGCATACCTTACACCCCCGCAGAAGCCAGATGGTTAAAAGCAGCTCCCGTTGGAGCCAGAGGCTGCTATAGCCACAGCCACAGCCACAGCCACAGCCACAGCCACAGCCGAAGCAGGAGCTGCCAGTAGCAGAGCTGACCTACGGGAGGAAGCTGAACAAGGACTTCAGGCCAGTGGGTAATCTTTTTACCATAGAGGGGGAAGCATGATTTTGCTTTACACAGTCATGCTTCTCTGTAGCCTCCTGGTTACTCTTTCAAGGCGTACTTATTGGGCCTGGAAGCTTTTGATCAATATATCAAAATGGGGTTGCTGGTTCATGGGTTGGTTACTGTGGAGCCTAAATATATGTTTTGATTCTTCTACCTTCTACTTTGAGAGTTTCTTATATCTGGCGGTTCCGAACCTTTCAGACATGTTTATGATCCTCTTTGAGATTATAAACTCTGCCCTCCTAATACAGACATATATAACAAGGAAAGGAGGCAGGCCATTCTCAGTGAGAATAGGAAACAACAGCCCATGCTAGAAATTCTCTCCAGTGTACAAGAGGGGACCTTTCTACAATTATGGGAAAATCATCTACAAAATATTTATGTGTGTATGTGTGAAAACATTGATGAGAACAGAATCACGAAGAAGGTTCAATTTTCATCTGATGAGGGATTGCCATCACTAATGGAATCACAGAAGTGCCATTGTATTAATTGTCAAAACTTATGGCAAACAAGTATGTACTTCTTGAGTTAGATGGGAACATATGTATAAACTAAGCACAATGTAAAAGTAGGAATCTGAAAGTAGAAATACAAAATTCCATAGCAGCCATTGGTTTTCTCTCTCAGTTATCCCAGGATTATGTTGAACAAAAAGCAGAAAGCCAAAAAACTAGCAAAAATGTTGAGGGGGCATCTCTGAATGTTACAGGGCTACCTAATTCACTTTCCTGCAGTAAATCGCATAGGTATTACTTTGCAATTGTTCTCTGAGTGTTTCATTGTACCATCTTATCAGTTCAAAGATAAACTTCTTTGGGGGGGGTCGTGTATGTGTCATATTTCTCTTGTATTATACATAATACATAGTTGCATAGCACTGGGCTCGCCCCAGTATAGACATTAATATACAGAAAATATTTTAAGAATGATCAGGTTGAGAAACTGATTGGTCATTCATTCTTGAAGAAGACCAAAATGACATCATTCTGTAGTGTCACATAGCTATTAAGTGTCTGAGGCTATATTTGAACTCGGGAAGATGAGTCTTCCTGGCCTGGTACCTTATCTGCTATACCACCTAACTTTCCCTTATTTACTCTTATCCTTATATAATTAAAGATGCATTGCTACTCTGTATGAAATATCAATGCACATCTTACCTGAGTATAGTGGCCAACAACTGATTCTGGTTTTGTTGGTCCAGATCCATATGTGAAGTTTTTTGACTCATCATACCACATCTGGATTACATCAGACCATGAAAGGGGATGGGAGGCAAACAACAAATTTTCTCCACATAAACTGTCTGGAGGCATAGAAATCTTAGGGTCATTCATTATACAGTTTGAAATAGAATGTAATCTATTTGGGAGCAAGGCTGTTATTTAATTTTGTCTAATCCCATGACTTGCATATATTAGGTCCTTAATAAATCCTTTTGCTGTGGGATTTAAAGCAAATCAGCCATATTTTTTCTTTCTTATTTTAAAAATACTCTATCTTACTGATATTATTGAAAAAGTGACATATGATATGACCAAATTAGTCACATCACTGATTATTGGTTCAGTTTTCTGTTTTTAGTGGCTAATCTCCATGTGCTCCCATGGACTGACCATGTAATACTGCAGTTTTGTAGTTGATAGGCCAGAGGACACAACTCACCATGCAAATATAATTGTGTGTGTGTATTTGTGTGTATACACACATACATATATACATTTAGATATGTATGTATGAAATCTAGAAACATAAATATACAATAGAGAATATGACATATTATGGATGATATATATCATATAAAAATATTACATATATGGAAAATATAAGTAAGTTATATAAAATATTTATTATCTATATATTAGTTAAATTTTATAACATATTATTATATTCTATCACGTTAGATACTTAGAAATTGGAATTAGAGAAAGTTGATCTCCGTAGCACAATAAAACTGTTAGAGACAACTAAGGTGTCCAATCATAACAACTAAGATCTAAATCTGGAAAGGATTTTAGATATCACCTAGGTCAACCCATTCGTTTTTATAGATAATGAAATTGAAGACTAGAGAAATGAAGTAGTTTGCCTGAAGTCACTCAGGTGTTATGAGACAAAGTGCAGATTGAAATTCAGATTCTGTCACTCCAGGTTCAACACACTTTCCTCAGTACCACACTGCTGCTTTTGAATTGCTAGACCTGGGACTTGGTGAGTCTATATCTATCTCTCTCTAGCTCTATCTGTTCTCTCTCTTTGTTTATCTAGCCTCTGAGTACCTATATGCCTTATCTTAAGTTGAACTCAAGTCTTTTTATTTCAGTATGGTTTTAAGAGAAAGCGTCATTTACTGTATTAAAACTTTCCATGTTATGTGAGTAAACCCAATCCCAGCATATGTCGACCAAACCTGCATATCAAACTTTCTCTAAAAATATTTTTCAGCTTCGTTTACCATTATTATTATGATAATTATTCTACTGTTGTTCTTTTGGACTATAGTGAAGAGGCAGTATACTTTTATACTACTTACTACTTAAGCATAAATCATCTTACTTAGTTTTATCTGTGTATGAGTTCTTTGAAAGAAGGAACTACTTAAGTTTTGCCAATTATAGTCTTGGTACCCAACAGAATATCTGATATCTAGTAGAGTATATCTGATATATAGTAGAGATTTATTAAATGTATATTGAATTTCATTTACTTTCAGAGAGAAAGTTGAAGAAAACTAGCTGTGGTTGCTGAGAGAGAGCATGTGCTTCTGGTATATTTCTACTGTATGGCTTTCTGGAAAAAGCCAAAGAATGACAGGTATAACTTGCCAACTCAACTTCTATGTAGTCATAGAAGAACAGTAATTATCTCTTGCTGGCATGTAAGTGCCAGGAGGATAATTTGTGCATTTATAAAAGGTGGCATCTGCCAAATTCCTCTTGGGGCATAATCCTTTTATAAAATAGATCCATTTCAACTTGCTCAGCCAACATTAACATAGAATATTCTAAGACTGTCAATTGCATATGTAATATTTCATGTAAGTAATATTTATTTACTGGTGACAAAAAGGAAATAACTCTGAAGAATATCCTTAGGGTCTAACTGCATGTGTAGTATGAAAAGTACTGCCGAATTGCTAAACTTTGGAGTAGCTGAGAATCCCTTTAGGAAAGCCATAACAATATACCTACCTGTAATCACCCTCTTAAATTGGGGACTATGTTCCTGCTTACACTCCTTTGACCAATTTCTGGCATTTTGTGCAGCATTTTCATTCCATTCCTAAGTCAAAGATTAAGAATCTGTCACATAATGTTGTAACTAGCTTATAACACATTTTCTTGATAATTAAAGTCAACTTAGCATATTCATTAATTCTAATCCATGAAATATTCTCATAGTTTTGGAATAGCTAAAAAAATAATGGTTGGTGTTAAATCTTTCCAAGGTAATACTTGGAGCAACATTTGGGGAACTGAGAAATAATTTTAACATGCTCAAATTACCCCCCTATGCAAAAACCCATCCTATTTTTAAACACAGATTTTCTCCATGTAATACTATGCATTCTTGCAATTACACAATCTCCATGGAATTAAAGTTGTAGGTAAACTGAGATCAAGTAGGAAGATACATGGTGAAATAAGCCTCATCAGTGATAAACTATGTGCAAGAAGTAGCTAAGGATATAGAAATGTATGATTAGAAAAAAAGGTGGACCAGTCATATGCTGAGACAGAACATGACATATAAAAAGACTTATATGAAGGTCTCTTCTGTAGGGAGATATACAGAAGAATTTGGAGAAGCATTACAAAGGTATATTATAGGTCTAAATACAATATTCTATGATTATGAACATGGGTTTAAATTTTTACTCTGCTATTGACTAACTGCAAGCAGTCACTTCTGTAGATCTGTTTTGTTTTTTTACTGGACCTGTTATTTCACTGAGGTATGGACTTCGGGATGAGAAAACTCCTTCTACCAATGCAAAATGGTACCTATTCTTCAATTTATAGTCTGAGAAAGTTGCCTCAGACATTGAGAAGCTTAGTAACTTAACACAGGGCCTCATCTCAGAGTCTGTATAGCAGAGGCAGGTTTGAAATCATCATTTTCTTGACTCCAAAGCCAGTTCTCTATTCACTGAAACATGTTGTGTCTCTGTTTATATTTCCATCAAGTTAGAAATCTTTATCGTACCTTCCAGATGAAATCTTTATAATTCTAATGACTCCCAAGGATTAAGTTTCATAATTTGATAAGTTAATGTCTCTGTAATTTCAGTGATGCAAGGATTCTGAAAATCATCCATGCCTACTTAACTTATGAGATTCTTGTCCAAGAACCTCCAGAGGAGAGCCACATAATTTATATCTTCCTAAAATAATGTAATATCAATGCAACATATTCCCAAAAGGGTTTTGGGGATTCCCTTTGGCAGGTGACTGAAAGACCTATCAAAATGTATTTTAGAGCAAAGAACAGACATCCTTAAACTAAAATTATGGGCATATACTCCCATCTTGTGGTAATTTGGGTGAATTACTTTTAAGTACCCATCTGATTTTATATTTAATACTATTTGGTGTCTTTTTTTAAACTGGTTAGTGCAGCACAATATGGTCCAGGTAATATGGTTCCTTAGGACACAATGATAAGAAAAGAAAGATGAAAGAATCCATTCCTACTTAAGCCATTCAATTTCATATGGATTAAAATTACATCCCATGGCCATTTAAAATTTACAAATAGATGCAGTTATAGAGAATACATACTTAAAAATGAAATATGTCCCCATTATTGCAGAAGCAACTCAAAATATTAGAGGAACTAATACCGATTTATTATTTTTATGTTGTCCTAATTGCTCTGGGTCAAGAGCAAAGGGGCCTTAGTTCTTGTCCCTGTACAGTCACTAATGAGGCACATGACCTATAAAGAGTTATTTTTTCAGTATCTATGACTTCAGTATCCTCACCTATGAAATGAGAGTACTCAAATACAGCATCCAAAATTGTCCTTCCAACTCTAAAATTTTTATGAAGCCATTCATACTATCTTATCTCATGTACCATGTGCCTAACTGCATCACTTGTAAAATGATTTTATAATTGCAGTAAATTCAGAAAACCCTCAAGCTTTCCTAGAATATATCTTAGACCAAAACCAGCTCTCAATCTGGAGTTCTTTTTGGGTTTAGAGATGATTCATCCTGAATTTGACCACCATGTCAATCTTCCTAAAATGTTTTTTTTTCTCATATTACTTTCATGTTCAAAAATTTACTATTTTTCATTGGATCAAATCCAATTTTCTTATCTTGTCATTCAAGGGTCTTTATAATCTAGAACCATCCTAATTCTGTAATTTTGTTCTTCAATATGAACCATCCATTCTAGGCTGGCTATTTTCCCTTCTGTCCTCTATATACACTTTTATTTTTGTTATCTTCTAATGTGAAAAATCCTATTTTCTTTGTCTATACTTATTTAAATGTTTATTTTTTCATGCTTATCCTGTGTTCTGACTCTTCTGTGAACTTTCTGGACAACTATGCATATATATGCATAGGCTATTTTTATAATATATACCTATGATTTTATGTATGTGAATTATGTATGTCAGAAGGCAGTTAGGTGGCTCAGTGTAGTTTGGGGCCTGGAGTCAGGAAAACCTGAGTTCAAATATGGTTTTATTCACTTACTGTGTGACCCTTGGTAAGTCATTTAACCTCTGTTTGCCTTAGTCTTTCATTAGAAAAGGAAATGGCGAACCACTCCAGTAACTTTACCAAAAAAAGTCCATGGTCAGCATAGTCCATGGGGACTTGAAGATTCAGACATGAATGAATGACTGAACAATTAAGTATGTATACACATATAGACACACATGCATAATTTTCATATATGTGTATGTAAACAGTGAATGGAGGCACAGAGGCTATCAGGTCAGGCAGCTGAAGAAGTGAAAAATAGCAGAAGTAGTTAATGGTTCCACTCTGATGCCCACTGAAGACAAGGAATACCAGAGAAAAATTAATTTGGACTAATTGTTTCACATGCATTGGTCTCATCTCTTCTGAAATACGCTAACTAACTAAGAATAGGACATGGGTTTTTATATTTTTTTTTGTAAATCAAATGACGAACACTTAATCACATCATATTTACAAGAAACAGTACTAATTACCAAGGAAACAATTCAAAAATGGAATGCTATTGGGTGTGGGGCAGGAGATATATGCACAGCTATAAATCAATAGAAAATATATGCATGGCCAATTTGGGAGGGGAAAGAATTAGTACATGAGGTGATAAGGAATGTTTCCCATATACAAGGGCATTTATGCAGAATTCTGAAAGAAACTTATCATTTCAAGAGGCAGAAGTGATGAGAAAGTGCATTTCAGTAATGAGAGGTAGTGAATACACAGGTGTGGAATTTGAGATGGAGTCACATGTGCAACATACAAGAAAGCAAGTTTGATTCTACTGGACCCTCACTGCAGCAAAGCAATCCTTTTACTTCTCCCAAATCAGATCTCTTGCTCACTTACCACATTGATATTCCAAAATGTTTTCTCTCTCTCCAAGTTTCCATGGCAACTCTCCCCCCAATCACAACCCCTACACAGCTGAGGACCTCACCTCATATTTCATTTTTTAAAAATGAGGCCATTTGCTAAACACTCTTTTGCCCTCCTCTTTACCTTATCACTCAGAGATTGTCTTCCACCATTTGCTTCCTTAGGGTTGTCTCAGGTGAAGATTTGGTGAAGCAATTCCTCTGTTACAAACACCCTTAATCCCATTTCATCATCTTCTCTTTCATAGTGCTTCCTCTATTATCTTCTGTGTCTAATTTTCAGCCTCTACCTATCACCTACTTCCTTGCTGTCTACAAACATGCCTGTTTCCCCTGTCCTTATAACAAATCCTCACTTTAGCCATCTCTGCTAGCTGTTTCCTAGCTCTTTCCTCTTCTCAATTAAACTCCTTTAGAAAGCCATCTATACTTACTGCCTCCAATTCCTTTCCTCTCATTTGATTAAAACCTTAAATCTCACTTTCACCCTCATCTATTAACTGAAACTTCTATCTCCAAAGTTATCAGTGATCTATTAATTGACCACTCTAATGACTTTTTCTTCTTTCTGAACCATTCGCAACTTTTGATTATCACCTTCCCCTCCTAAATACTCTTTCCTCTTGGTTTTCATGATGAATCTCTCTCTTTCTTTTCCTCCTGTCTATTTGGCCTCTTATTCTTAGACTTTTTTATCTAAATCTTCATCTAGGTCAGACCAACTCATTCTGTTTTTCACTCAATTCACTCAACTCTTCATTTCTCTTCTTTTCTCTCTCTGGACTATCTCTCTTAGTGATTTCATTATCTCTCATGAATTAAATTATTATCTCTAGGCAATGATTCTCAGACTTTTATGTCTAGCCCTAACTTCTAGTTTGCATCACCAACTGCCTTTTACACATCTCCATTTGGATGCCCCATATGTATAACTCAACATGTCTAAGATGTAAGTTATTATTTTCCCACCAAACCTCTCTTCTTCCAAATTTGCCTAACATTTTTGATGTGACCATAGTCCCAATAACCTTAATTTTCAACTTTAGTGTTGTCTTCAATGATTCTCTTTTACTCATCCCAGATAAACAATCTGTTGCCAAGTATTGTCATTTTTACTTTCACATTTTCTCTCAGATTTCTCCTTTCCACTCAATCAACCACAAACATGGTGCAATTTCATATCATCTCATGCTCGTACTATTGCAATATCTTTCTGGTTGTTCTCATCTATCTTCCTATTTTAATCTATTATTCACTGAGCCATGGGAATGATTTTCTTAATTTGAAAGTCTGTGTCACACTCCCCTCCCCCTCCCACCTCAATAAACTCTAGTATCTCCTGCTTACCTCCAAGATTAAATATGAAATCTCCTTGGCAGTTAAAATCATTCACAAACTAACACTTTCCCACTTTTAGAATCTTCTTAAACTCTACACCTCTCCATGTACCCTGTGATTCAGAAATTTTGATCTTGTTTCTTACATGAGACATCTCATCACCTGACACCTTTGTCCTTGCTAGAATGTCCCCCCTCTTTAATTTTTCTTGCTGCTTTAGTTCCTTTAAGACTCAATTAAAATGACAACTTTTTTCAGGATTGCCTATATCCCTAGCACCCTGAAAATGACTTCCCTCTGACATTTCACTGTATGTACTTAATTGTTCATATCCTGTCTTTCTCATTAGAATGTGAGCCCCTGGAGAGCAGAGCCTAGGTTTTGGTCTTTCTTTTTGTCCCTAGAAATTAGTAGAGAAATTTGCCCATAGTAAACAGTTAATAAATGCTTGTGAAGAGTAATGTATAATAAGGGGAGAAATGTATAATAACCCTGGACAGATACAGTAAAGACAGGTTATAAAGACCTTTAAATGACAGAGTGGATTTATTTGTACCCTAGACATGATAGGAAACCTCCTTCAAATTTTAGCTCAAATGTTATCTTAAACATGAAATCTTTCCAGTTTGTTTAGCTCCTAATGGTTCCTATTCTTCCCCATTATCTTTTTTTTTGAGGAATTTGAAGTTAAACGACTTACCCAGGGTCACACAACTAGTAAGTGTCTGCAGTCAAATTTGAACTCAGGTCCTCCTGAGTTCAGGGCCAGTGCTGTATCCACTGCACCACCTGGCTGCCCCCCTCCTTCATTATTTTAAATTTTACAAGCATATTTTGCATTTTATTTGTTTCACAATTGGAATTTTCACCAGTAGAATATAAACTCCCTCAAGATAAAAACTATTTTAATTCGTCTTTGAATCTTTAGCATGTAGCACATTGGCTGATGAACAGAAGACATTTATTAATGATGTATTGATTTATCAATTGTTGAGCAAAGAAGTAACATAATCAAAATGTGCTTTAGGGGAAAAAAACTATGTTGAAAAGTTCTCTGTCTGTGACAGCCCCCCACGTGGCTGGGAGAATAATTAGTAATTGTTTAGTTATTTCCTATTGATTGGAGTGAATTTGGTTTTGTATTGCTTTTAGTGAAACAAAATTCTTAACATCTCTGGGCATGTGGGTTTTAGACCAAAGCTTTACCATACTCTAGCATGGCCTCCCACACCCAATTCTCCTCTCTATTATGAAGGGAAAGAGGCTTCTAGATCTTCCTCAATTCCATTTTTCTTTCTTAGGGTAATTAGCCAGAATTTCAAGGCAATTCCTATGCCCAATGCACCCTAATTCCTGTTTCTGCAAGAGAAGAATCTGTGGTTAATCAACTTGCAACACCTCCCAAAGTGTTTTCTTTTCTTTTTTATTTCTTTGGAATTTTCTTTACTCAGAAACAGTTGGGGTAGGACATGTCTTTCCATTTTTGTTTAAGAATTCTGAAAGATACATGCTTTTTCTGCTGTATGGTCACACAATCAGTATGTCTCATGTGCCTGGGGCCAGGAACCTTAGCAGATTCCTATTGATGGAGAAGGGTTACATTTCACTCACTTTGTAGTTCATATCTTACCATTTTCAGCATGTTTCTGGCTTTGGGAATTACTCCCCTCCTGAGAGCATTGTGTTTGCCAACAATTTCTTCCTGGACATTCACTTCTTTAGTAGAAACTGTTTCATATGGAACCATCACTGGTTCAACCTGTTCCAAGAAAGATATTTAAGCTTTAGGTTTCTTTTGATTGTTATGTTTCAATAAGATAATGTTGAAAGAAATTACTAAGAAGCTGTGTAAGGGTTCGTATCTGAAAGGAAATGTTCTTCCAAGAGATACAGTATCATTGAATGCCTTATTTCTTTCTTTCTCTGTTTGTGTATACATGTGTGTGTGTAACTATATACCTACACACATCTAGACACACATATTGTGCTCATTGATGGTTGATGACTTATGGAGTAGGAAAGTGACATAATCAGACTGGCCTGATTATGATATTAATATGTATACATGCATATATATGTCACAAGTATGTATTATGGTAGATAAAAAGCAGGGAGCAAACAGTATCGCATGAATAGGACAGCAAAGATATTTTAATTAATAATGCTTTATGGCAGCAGTTATAGAAAGTAGATGCTCATCTCTGTCAGAGATTCCTAACATCGTGGATTTAGAGCTGGAAAGTACTTTAAAGGTCATTTAATCTAATCTGCCTCCTACTACTCATCAAACTTAGCGCTAGAATGGGGCTGTGACTTGCCTAAGATCACACAAATAAAGTGTGACAGAACTTAGATTTGAATCCAAGTCCTTTGACGCCAAATTCGTCACTCTTTCTCTTGGACCATAGTCCAGAGGTGAGGCACCTGGGGCCTCAAAGCCACATGTGACCCTCTAGGTCCTCAAGTGCAGCCGTTTGACTGAATCCAAACTTTACAGAACAAATCCTTAATGGGATAGGGCCACATGTGGCCGTGAGGCCATAGGTTTTGCACCCCTGGACCAGCAGAACGCTAAATGGCACTGATGACTGAGATGAATGGGTAACTTTAAAGTTTTACTAATAACTTTGAAATGATTTAGATATATTGGTGAACTAACCCCAAGGTGTCACAGATAAGAGTTAGTCTAGTCCTTCCAAAAAACCTATAAAATGAGACCTCAGACTCCTGCACCTTGAATACTCTTCCATCTGCATTAAGTTTAGGATGCCTAGTGCTCCCAACTCTAATCTATAGTTGCATGAGTGATTCTTTATGCTTCTCCCCCTCCTCGTCTATTTTCCCATGCTACCTGCCTCCCTTCAGCACTCCATCCCTTCCCATGTTATTTGCCTCCATATCCATTTCTATATCTGTCTGAATATTGTTTGTAATTGTTTGCTCTTATGCTCCCTGTGTCTTAATATGGTGTTTTCAGCCTCATTCCTCACTACTACCGTAGTATTTCCTGACAGGTACAGAAAGAACTGGGTAGGCCTGCCCCATTTACAATTTCATAAATTAATTGGCAATTCAGGATTTCTATAACAAAGAGAGAATTTATATAGGATTCATGAACTCAAAAGGCTCATCTATTTGATCCAAGCAAGGAAATTCTATCTTTCTTATATTTTCTTTTAAGAAAATTTACAATAAGAAAAGATCCATGAATGTGATTAGCACTCAAACATATAAGAAGAGAACTAATAAAACAAGCTTATTGGGACAAAATCAACTCTCACTCTCTATGACAATCTTATTTTTCCTAAGGATCTAAAAGTACAAAAGCTCTCAGATACCATCTAGTCCAACCCTCCCTCCTTTTTAAAAAATGAGATTTAGGATTAAAGAAGTTAAGAGAATTGTCTTAGGTCACTGAAGTTGTAAAGATTAGCCTTGAAATTTGAATTCAAGTCTTCTGACTCCAAAGCCAACACTTTCTCCCCATACTATGCTAAGCCATAACACTCATGTATATCTTTTGCTATGTATTGTTTCATAAAAAGTTAGATTTAGAAGGGCACTTAACAAACACAATGATATATTTGCTGAGTACTAGGGGCATAGGGGCAGCTAGGTGGCATAGTGGATAGAACCCTAGTCCTGGAGTCAAGAAGACCTGAATTCAAATCTGGCCTCAGACACTTACTAGCTTGGTGACCCTAGGCAAGTCACTTAACCATGTTTGCCTTATTTTTCTCATGTCTAGTATCTTTGTCAACCACACACACACACACACACACGTACACACGTACACACACACACACACACGTACACACGTACACACACATACACAAATGGCTTCCCAAAGAATTGGACATGACTGAAATGAATGAAGAACTGAAATGGGCATAGATAGGTTTGTATAGCTATTGCTGTGTACCACATGTTTATGTTCTCAGAATTCATCATGTGGGGCAGATGATTGATAAGTAGAGCAGAGAGAAAGAAAAAAATCAAAGGCCAAAGAACAACAATGTGTTGTCATTATTAAGAGTTCTTGTAATGACACAGACAGGTAGTATGGTATAGTGGATAGCTTACTGGGTGTGGAGTCAGGAAGACCTAATTTTGAATCCCACCTCTAGATGAGTCCCTCAACCTCTCTTAGACTCCATTCTTTAGCTGCTATAAAGAGGCAATTGGAGTAAATGACTTTTGATGTCTGTTTCAACTCTTGGTCTAAAATGTACGAGCCTATAACTCTTCCTCAGTCTCGTCTTATGTTCTGCCTGTTAGTAGACACCACGAATTCATGAAGTAGTGTACAAAAGCCTCGAACTCTGAGTCAGAGGACCATAGTTACTTTATAGACCCACATATGGGCTACCTATGTGACCTTTAGCAGTTTATTATATCTCTTGTTGCCTCAGTTTCTTCACCTGCAAAATGATGGGAGATGGGACTAGATGACCTTGAACGTCTCTTCTCTTTCTGAAGTAAGTCTATAATAAGTCTCTGACAGAGGTGAGTCTACTGTCCATGCTCATGGACAGTAACTGACATATACACATGTACACACATACATATACACACATATATATATATAGTACCTGATAGAGCTTATATGTAATATATAAATTATATTTTATAGCTAACCATAACATTGGCTTTTGCTAGAATTCTTAAATATTCATTTTTTACATTTTAAAAAAATTTCTTCTAGTGAAATAGGTCTTCTGCGATACTCAATATCTAGAGAAGATTTAAATGTGTACCCTCTTAGGTACATTGGTTCACTGATGGTTATTTAGGAATTCAACAAAAGTTGTGGGAAGGAGATCCTAGGTAGATAGTTGAATGAAAAACTATAAGAATTCTGACATAGTAGAAACTTTATTGTTCAGATGTAGTGGCCTTTGGCAAGAGGGTGGTCTTTTCTCAAAATCTCCAAAGCACAGTCAATGCCCTTAACCTCCAATACACTTTTGGAGAGGTAGGAGGTCTCGCAGAAAGATGGCACTACATAGAGATCTTGGAGGACAGTCAGTTTCATAGTGTTGTGGAATTAGCAGAAATGGTCAGCTACAGAAAGGACCCATGCAGAAGTGAGGCACGGCAGTAGTGAGTCAAGGATCATCCTGAAGAACTTAAAACCATAGGGATAGGAGAGGGGAGAAGCCAATTGTCTTCTTTGGTTAGGCTTTTTGATTGAATGTCAATTTGTCATAATTGTCAGCCTACTTTGTGTAATATGAAAGCCAATCTGGTAAAATAAAGTCGAACTCATACCTTTATAATTGAGATAGCCCAGAATGCTGTAGCAACCAAACAGAAGAAGAGGTTTTTCAGGGCCATATCTGAAAAATAAATGAGTTTCTTTTTCATTGGGTCTTAAGACTTAGAGTTAGAAGCACCGTTAGAGTTTAGAGGTAAAATACAGACTGTAGGGAGTAGAATCAGGATTTGATCCTAAGTTCCCTCATTCCAAATCCAATGTATCCAAGGTCATTGTTTCATTTTTTCCATCTTACAACACTTCCAAGAAAACATTAAAATTTTCATTTCCTTTTCAGTGAAGACAGGTGTAGAGACTTTTTAGGAGATCTCATAACAGGGTCTTAATCAATTTTCAAAATTATTTTCAACCTTTTGGGCACATAGTTCATTAAGAGATCTGGGGCATAATCAAAGAACAACCAAAGGATAGAGGCCTCAGGTTATTAAAAATATCTTTCCTTCTCCAGACGACTAATTAAAGTCAACTCCCCAATTCTAAACTATAGAGGAAGGAACTATCATGTGTGATTTGTGCACCCAAGATTATCTACTTAAAGGCCAGGTGTGGTCACCTTAAAATGGAACTGAGATATTCTCTAGCTATAAACTATGTTTATCTATTTGAAGTGGCCTATATAAACTTTTAATGGGAACAATAGGACTAAATGAAATCTGAAAAAAATAGGGCAGATAAAACTCATGAATAACAAAGCCAGGTCACGTGATTCTTAAAAAATTTAACTGTTCCTAGAATCTTAAAATTTATATTTTTAAAGGTGTACCTGCTCATGATATTGAACTAGGGCAATAACGTGTCTTGCATTTTATACACCTTGTTCTTGTGGTACGATTTAAACTCAGGTCTTACGTATCTTAGCATTTCTAGCTGCTTATGATATTCAACTGCCATGAATGAGTGAATTAATTAATTGATGAACATAATTTTATTAAGTTATTACTGTGTATCTAGTTCTGTGAGAAGTACTGCTATACAGGAAAAAAAAGCTAAGCAGTACTTACATTTTTTTTTAATACAGATGGAGACAAGTATGTGTAGTGACCATGGAAGATACACATTGGTGGAGGGGCAGGGGAAAGCAAGCAGCTGAAAACCTCTCACATGTTTCAGGTTGCAACATTCTCAGGTTCTTTCAGGGTCTGAGGGTCCCCAGACAATTCTTTAGTATGAGTCATGGTAAATATTTCCTCAGATAAATGGTTACTCTGTTCTTCTGCTGCATTTTCTTCACTAGATCTGCTTCAGAACAAATGATCAGCTTAAGGGACAAGTCTTCCACTTTAGTCCTCTTCATCAGACTTTTGACTTAAATGACGAGATCCTGCTTTGTATTTGTTCACCAGCACCAGCAAATTCAGTGTCAAGACTTCTGGTCAAAAAGATGTCAGGAGTTTCAGAAGCAGATTTTACTTTACAGAACTTTCATTTTAATTTTTGTTGCTATTTTTGGTACATATCATGGACCCCTTGACAGTCTGGTGAAGCCTATTAACTTCTTTTCAGGATGTTTTTAAATGTATAAAATAAAATATATAAGACTATAAAGGAAAAAACAGTTGAAATAGTTTTCAAAATATGTATTTTAAAAAGTTTCTGGATCCCATTTATCTAAAACATGTTAACTATGCAACTGAGATTTGCTTATATCTTTCTTCTTCCATATCCACAATTACTTTTACATATATTCTTTCTGCTGTACTTTTTTGGTACTACATGGAAATTCAGATGATTTATGTGAGTTTATTTTATATCCTGCAACTTTGCTAAAGTTGTTAATTATTTCAACTAAATTTTAGTTGATTCTCTAGGATTTTCTAATCCGAATGATACCCCATCATATCATCTGTAAAAAGTGATAGTTTTATTTGCTTGCCTATTCTAATTCCTTCAATTTCTTTTTTTTCTTTTATTGCTATGCCTAACATTTCTAGTGCAATACTGAACAATAGCTGTGATTACAGCCATCTTTGTTCCACCTCTGATCTTAATGGGAAAGCTTCTGGCTTGTTCCATGTTACAGATAATGCTTGCTCATGGTTTTAGATAGATACTATCTAGCATTTTAAGGAAAATTCCATTTATTCCTATGCTTTCTGGGGTTGTTGTTGTTGTTGTTTAATTAGGAATGAGTGTTGTATTTTGTCAAAAGCTTTTTATGCCTCTGTTGAGATAATCATATGGTTTTTTTTTGGCTTTTATTGTTGATATGGTAGATTATGCTGATAGGTTTCTGAATATTGAACCAGCCCTTCATTCCTGACCTAAATTCTAACTAGTCTTAGTGCATGATCTTTGTGATATATTGATATAAACTCCTTGATCATATTTTATTTAAAATTTTTGCATCAATATTCATTAGGGAAATTGATTTATAGGGTTTTCCCCTCTCTTTTTGCTCTTCCTGGTTTATTTATCAGTATTATATATACATATGTAAATATACATACATGTGAAATTTGGCAAGACTCTTTCTTTGCCTATTTTCCTACATGAATTCATCAGGTCCTGGTGATTTTTTCTGAGGGAGCTCATTGATGGCTTGTTCAATTTTTTTTTTCTCAGATAGGGTTATTTAAGTATTCTATCTTTTCTGTTAACCTGAGTATTTTATATTTTTGTATTCATCCATTTCATTTAGATTGTTAGATTTATTGGTATGTAGTTGGGCAAAATAGCTCTCAGTAGTGGCTTTAATTTTATCCTTGTTGGTGGTAAATTCACCCTTTTTATTATACAAGTAATTTGGTTTTCTTCTTTTCTTTTTTAAAAAATCTATTTAACCAATGATTTAACTATTTTTTCCCATAAAACTAGCATCTAATTTTATTTATTAGTTCAATGATTTTTTTATTTTCAATTTTTTAAATCACTCTCAATTTTCAAGATTTCTAATTCACCTATTATTTAAAGTTTTACTCATAAATTTCCTTCTTTGTCTGGGAGATGTCCTAGTTTAAACTGCTGCACATCAGAGTTTCAAAGCACTGTCAGCAAGGTTGGTTAAGGTCTTATAACAGGTCAAATAGGAAGTCCAAAGGAACTTCACAAAGACCTCTTAAAGAATTTTTCTGTGCCTTTCTCCCAACAGTAAGTCATTTAGCATTATTATTATTTCCTTAATTTAAAACAAAATATGCTTCATTAAATATTTCACGTTCTATAACAGATACATTTCTGATCAAGTCAGATCAAAAGGGGAAGTAAGTTGTCTTAACAGCTTCTTTAAAAATATTTAAGATGCAAGAGAAACTCCTTATTCATCAGATGAAAGTAATTCTATGAGATGCATTTTAAAATTATGTTACAGGTGAAATTGTCTGTCATGTCTCCTTTGGCATTTTTTTAAAATCACATCCAGTGACATTTGAAACCTAGTACAATGTTATCCACTATAGAGTAATTATAGTCAATTAAAAGTTCATATATCAAATGATAATAGTTTTACATGTATGTGTTTGTGAGTGTACGTGTATACACATATGTATATATCTATATGTACACACATATGTGTGTGTATTTACCACATGCCAAGATTTTTTATTTTAGTTTTTAAAGATTACTTCAAACAATTTCAGAGCCCTACTTTCTGTAATACCTTAGAATGTTTTGTGTTGTATTTCTCACTTATTACTTGAACCACTTGCTAACTAATGTTATATGGTAGTTATGAATAGTAAGACTCAAGTCTTTCCCTTTAGGAGACTAGTTTAGAGGAAAATATAATACTGAATATTTATTGGGCTTTTTTTTTAATAATCTTGCTATCTTTTGGCAGTCTGATTCATGAAATACTAAACTTACTTTGTCCAAATGATGTCAAGTTAGTCCATGTCAAAGTAACTTTACTCAAGCACAGTCACAAATTTAGATCACAATTCTTGTTGGGGGGAGAGGTGTCCCCAAACCTCTTGTTAAATCATAAGAATTTAGGGCACATCATTATTACACTGTTTTTCAAAGACCATTATCACATTCATTTTAATAACTCAATAGGGATGTGGCCTCTCTAACAGAATTTTGTGATATTTTAGAAGAATTTCATGTAATAGTATGTTTTTAAAATCATATTTTTTAATTAAAAAGAATTCCCATTTCTAGTCTTATGTTTCATATTCTTCCAAATTCCACAATATGGGAAAACTAGAAGTCTAAAGGAATATATATTCAGTTGGATAAAATCTCAACTTATTCTTCTTAGAAAATCATTCATATTATTGTCTTTGTTATGTTATTTAATCCCAAACTCCCAAGCAATAGTCAACATTTATACATTGTTCATTATGCTATACATTTTAGAAACATTTAATTACTCCAACCACCCTGGGAGGTAGGTATGGTTATTGTTATTATCCCTTGGTACATACAAAGACTGATCGAATTTTCTAATATATAATAACAATGGAGCTTCAAAACAAAATATTCAACCCAATCAATTTTTTAAAATACTAGTGGCAATAACTAACCTTCATTTTTCACAAGGGTCCATTAATTTTAGTTGGCTCACATTCAGCATTTTAAAAGACTTTGTACTAAATTACAGAAAGAGAGTTTAAAGAGAAGTACCTATTCCATTTAAAAAAAAACTTTTTTAAAATGCCTTTTCTTCCCCACTAATGGGGAAGAAAATAATTTTTTTTTTCTGAAAAACTTTTTTCTTCTGCACTAGTATGGGGGGAAGGGGATTTCCTCTAATTAAAAAAAAAAAACTTTCAAAAGCTCTTTTTTCCCCACTGTGTTAGGGAAAAACTTCCTCTAATAAAAAACATTTTCTTCTCTGAAGTGGAGGCTTAACTTTAAATTTGAAAGAGTAACAATCCCTGAAGAGTAATAAATTTTTTTGGTGGTTTCCTAATCAAAGTAGGTGCTTACCTTAGCTCAGAAAAGACGATTCAGGACAGGCCTCTAAGGCTGTCTATCTCAAGGAATTCCCTGGGTGTGAAAGCTCTCAGGGAAACTCCTCAAAGAGGGACTCTTATGGAAGCCTCGAGTCAATCTCTCAGGTCTCATCTGGGTGTCGTGTTAAAATTATCTAAAAATAGAAAAGAATTCTGAGGTACAAAGTTTCTGAGTAAATAATGCTTTAATAGTAATGATCATAAGGTTACCATTAAGTCAGGCCAACTAATCACTCAGTAATTAATGACAAAAGGAATGACTTACAGAGCTTATTTTTGTAACAGAAAAGAGGCACAACACTTAGGGGAATAGTGAAATATAAGAACAGGGAAGTAGTCTGATTTACAATATTTGGCTGCTGGGATTGTTGGGGACTTATCAGATTGTTTCTAGGGTGGGACAACTACTAAATCTGATATTCTGTTGGGTTAGGGCTTGTATCTTTCAACTGTCTTCAATGCTGTGTAAATGGGTCCCCATTTTCCACAGAATGAAGGATAAGTTTGCAAGTCTAGCCATAAATTAACCAAGCCTTCTTTTTCACCCCAACCAGCAAAAATGACGCAAGATTTGGTAGCTTGGATCTTAAAACAGGGTGATGAAATAATGCTTCAAATGCTGAATTGCCATAACTGATTTTGATATTCAAAAGCTATGAGATATGAATCTTGATGTAAGGGAAAAAATATAATCCCCCCCACCGAATTGGAGACTCTAAAATAGTAGGGCCCATAGATGCAGACGATTTGCATCGATATAAAGATCTAGTGGCCCAGACCAAAAATATATATGCCTTTAGGAGACTCAATAAAGCACTATTAAATGATGATGATAATGATGATGATGGTGATGATGAAGAAGAAGAAGATGATGATGATGGCAATGATAGTATTTATGCAGCACTTGAAGATTTGTAATGTGTTTTACATATCATAATTCATTTAAAAAGCAGCCAAAGACAATAATATCTTGTGCTAATAAGGGCTTAAGGGGGCCAGAGACCCTCCATTCAAATCCTGTCCACCAGAGTAGAGCATGTCTCTCATTGTCATGGGTGCACTCCAGCATAGAAGTTCAGGGGTTCCCTTGATCACTCTTGCAACAAATTAAAATGTTACCTTGCCACAGTTTTTAGCTATGCCTTCTTTGAAGTTCAGGGGTTCCCTTGATCACTCTTGCAACAAATTAAAATGTTACCTTGCCACAGTTTTTAGCTATGCCTTCTTTGAAGGGGCAGGGGGGCTGGAAGTCTGGGTTTTAACTTCAGGTTCTGTCATATACTTTGTGAGTGAGGGTAGGTCATTTAATTACTCTATGGGCAGTATCCTTGAGAGTAAAAATGAACAAACAAAAACAGGGACAGGAAGAGTGGTGGGAGGTTAAGTCATGTTCTTTCTATCCATCACTAGCATTCTACGATTTTAAGTCAATTATCATTATAAAAAATGTTGTGTCATAAAATCACTCAGTAATCAGTCTGAAAAAAACCTGATAATTTGTATCTCAATAAATAAAATGCTGATCACCTCTAGAGTTATTTGCTGAAATTGCTCAGTCTTAGTGTACTTCACAACACGCAACCTCATTAAATAGCTTATAAAGTATTATGCAATATTTTATTATCTCAGGATGCCATCTAGTGACCAGAATAAAATTTACAATGGAAGAAATTTTGAATTAAATTCATAGTGTGAACATAACTGTGGAACTATAGAAGAGAATTATATGCATCTATTTTATTGCTGTATTTATATACATGTATGTATATACATACATAATATGTGTGTAAGGACTCATATAAAAGGGCATGTAACCTATATGTATTATATTTGAATATATGTCCATACACATATGTATATTTTTATGTTGTGCATAGGGAATGGTGAGTGGGATAGACCTGTGGTTTCATTGCTCGAGGGAGCTTCCTGTGAGTAATTCCTTATGCTAGTGCAGATCAGCACCTTCTCTGAAATTTATAGTCTGAGAGGCACCCACTACAAATGGAAAGAATGAGAAGCTTGCCCAGATTCTCATAGTCAGTATGTATCAGATGTGGAAATGGAGACCTAGATCTTCCTGACTCCAGACCTAGGTCTGTCTATCAGACATGTCATGGTGCCATAGAAATTAGATACAGACAAATATAGTTGTAGATGTAGGCATAGGTGTAGGTATAGATGTGGATGCAGATGCAGGAGTAGCTGTAGATACATACGCATATGTAGATACAAATGCAATCATATGTGGAAGTATAGCTGTAAGTGTAGGCGTAGGTATCAATGTAGATGCATTGTGTAGGCATAAATGTAGGTGTAGATGCAGATGTAGAAGGAGATGTGGGTACAGATATAAATGCAGCTGCAGATGAATATGTAGATGCAGATTAAGTAGAGATATAGATATAGGTAAAGATGTAGATATATGATAAAAATATAGATGTAAATATAGGTATATAGAAATTTGCATACATATGTGATTATACATTGTGTGTACATATATATATACACACACATGTACACACATATGTGCATTAGGGAACATGGCTTTATTTTGACTCTTGCTTCAAGGTTAGAATCAGTTAATTGATCAATAAACACTTATTAAGCACCTCCTATATGCCAGGCACTGGGGATACAAAAAGAGGCAAAAACCATCCCTGCCCTAAAGTAGCTTACAGTCTAATGGAGGAAAGAACATGAAAACAAATATATACAAAGCAAGCTATATTTAGGATAAGTGGAGGGCAGGGCAACAGAGGGAAGACACTAGAATTAAGAGGAGTTGGGGAAGTCTTCTTGTAGAAGGTGGGATTTTGGTTGCATATACTTACATATATATGGAGCACTCCTGTCCCGTACTAGCTGCAAGAAGATGGGTTAGGCCCTCCACCTCTCAGAGTATCAAATAATATACCAAGACAATAAACTGTAGACCAGTTATTTTCTATAACAGTGGGAAGAATCTCTGCACTTTGGAAATTCACAAATCAATTGATACAACATTCTGAGACACCATGGTAAGAATCATATGAAGGAAAAAATACATTAATATCCGGGGGTGGGGAAAGAATGTGTGTGCACATATGGGCTTTGTACATCAGTTAATTTGAAATTTATTGTCTATTTAAAATAAGAGTCAAGTCACAAGTAGCAACAGTTTTTTTTCTAAAAATTGTATGCAAAGAATTTCAAGAATTAACAATGACAAGGGAATGGCACTCAGTTGTACTGTTCATTGACATGTTGCTTAGAGGAATTGAAAGAGTTAACTGAAGTTGAATGAAGCATGGAAAATTGTTCTATCTACTTTTGTGAACCCCTGTATAAGGAAGTTATGATAGGACATAGAGGCTGCATGGTACGGTGGAAACCACTCTTGATCTGGAGTTTAAGATCCTGACTTCAAATCCTAGCTCAGCCAGTTACTCCTTGTACAACCTTAGGACAGTCTGAGTCCCAGTTACTTCACGTATGAATTATTCATATGCTTTTGGTTCTATTGCCATAGTGCAAGTGAGAGACCAAGAAGGTCTGAATTAGCATGGTTGCTGTGTAAGTAGACAGAAGAAAAGATAGATTAGAGATGGGAAAGTTGAAACAAGGTTTGGCAGTACATTTGTAATGTGGGGTGACTGAAAGTGAGGAGGTGAGAATGATATCAATTTTGTAGGCCTGAGTGACTGGGAGAATGGCTATCAATAGTAATAGAGAAGTTTATTTTTTCCCTTGATTATTAAATTATTGTAGGGGAAGGTACACTGATTATAACTGACTAGAGGATAGCTCCTGTGCAGAACTGTGGGATGGTCAAAATGTATCTTTTAACTTCTGTTTCCCTTTCTATCATTTTAATTCCTATCTAACAATTGTTCCGTTCAGTCTGTGTGAAGTCTTTTCAGGGGAAAAAAGTTTAATGTATTCATTCAACCATTGGAAATAATGCAGCTACTGTGTCTTTGGACTTCTGTTTGTGATCATAATCAACCGAATCATACAACAACTGACTCTCCTCTCTACTTAGCTCCTAAAATGATTTTCCTAAAGCATAGGTCCAACCATGTCACTCCACCCTCACTTACTTAACTCTAATGGCCCTGTATGATCTTCAGGATCAAATATAAACTCCGCAATTTGATTTTCAAAGTCCTTCGTAGCCCTACCACATACATTTCCAGTTAACTTACATGTCACCCACCCTCATCTCTCTATTACATGCTCTTCAATTCAGTGGCCCTGGCATCCTTGCTATTTTCCCAGAAAAGATGCTCCACCTCCTGATTCCGGACAGTATCAGTGGCTGGCTGTTTCTCATGCATGGAATGTTCTCCCTCTTGATATTCATTACCTGGTTTCTCTGGCTGCCTTCAAGAGCCGGCTACAACCCCACATTTTACAGGAAACCATTCCCAATCCCTTTTAATTCTAGTACCTTCCCTCTGTAGATTTCTTATTTATCCTGTATATTGCTGGTTTGCATATAGTTATTTTTGTGTTGTCTCCCCCTAAAAAACCATTAGATTATAATCTCCTCTAGGACAAGGATTGTCTTTTGCCTTCTTTATATCCTAAGTTCTTAGTATCATGGCTATCACATAGTAAGTTCTTTATAAATGTTTGTTTAGTGATTGAATGTCCCATAGAATCTCATATAATACCTAATCTTTCATGAGTAATTGTTTGGATGGATGAATTTATGGGATGACATGGACAAGAGTCATGCTGGATGGGCAGGTGTAGATTAGGTTGCAATCTTTATTGCTGGAGAGAATACTCACAAAAAGATCGTAGAACCAACTGAATATTTGGAGTACCAGAAAAACCAGAAGTCTTGATAAGCCACTGATTTCTACAGGAAATTCAAAGTGTGGGGTGGTGGAAAAAGTTCTGGAAATGTGGATCTAATATTAGCTCTGAGTTTACCTTGCTTTGTGATGTTCAGCAAGATATTTAATCCGCTGTGGGACTCAGATTCCTCTTTGTTAAAATGAAGGAGGATGGCCTAGATGATTTTCAATGTCTCTTCCATTTTTATTGTTCTATGATTCTCTAAAGAACATGAAGCCAAAAAGCCTTGATCTCTGTTAAGGGACTAGCGATCTCAATCAATCAACAACAAATGTTTATTAAGCTATTCTATGTAGCAGACATTGTGTTAAATACCGAAGATTCAAATGTAAAAAGAGAACTACCTTTGCTCCCATGGAGCCTCCAGTGTATTGGAGATGAGAAGTAAACATAAGTAAATTTTTAAACTACACAAAATAAATGCAAGACAATTTTGCGGAAACAGTATTAGAAGTTAGGAGGATCAGAAAAAAAATTTCATATAGAACCTAGTCTTTGAGTAGAGTTTTTAAGAAAACAAGAGACTCTAAATATTAGATGTGAAGCGTTATTTTTTTCTAGGAAAGGGGGAAAGACAGTTGAAAAGGACTGAGATTGAATATTGTATGAAGATAGGTTTATTGGCTGAGGTCTTAGACTATAGAAGGGTGCTCTGCATATTTAGGCTGGAAAGATAGGTTGAAGTCAGACCCTGAAGGACTTTAGCAGCCAAACAAAGGCAATAGGGAACTAACAAGAGTATTCCAGAAAACAGTGCTCTCTCAAAGAGACAATCTAAATATTTTGATTTCCTCTCCTACCAAAAATAATCCTACGTGAAAAATGGACTTTTAAAACAGCATGGATGATTACCAAGCATTCTTAGAGAGAAAACCAAACTGATATAATCTTTGAAATTCAAAGAAAGCAGAAAAAAGAAACAACAAAGATAAATATTTAAATAACTCAAAAGGACTGCCTGGCAAACTTTGATTACATGTTGAAAGTAGGAAACAAGTCCCTAGGGAGTGCCACTTAGTCTAAGGGTTATTGAAATGAAAAGAATGATAAACTCTGCCTTTGAGTGTCCCAAATAGATACCCCAGAAAGGGAGAAAGAAACAGTATTTATGATACATGTCAAAAACAATATACCACAAAGAGATCAAGGAGAAAGGAAAAGGAAACTTATGTACAAAATTTTTGTATAGAAACTCTTTTCTTAGTAGTCAAAACTGGTAGCTAGCAGCAGCTATGTCTGAATCAATGAGAATAATGAATTCCTTAAAGGGATTACATATTGTCAAATTTGCACTATTCCAAGTAAAAAAAAATGCATGAAATACCATGATTGGTTTAAGCTCAATGGAACCATGCAGCTCAGATTCAGACAGTTCAACCACTTCAGGGAACTCACTATTGTCACTAATTAGGACATTGCTGAATATAGATAGAATGGAATCTTATTGTTTATTAACAAATAATGAAGTGACATTTCAGAGGTACTGAGAGACTTCTGTGATCTGTTGTTGAATGAAGAGAATAGAACTAGAACAATTTACACAGAAACAACTGTATAGAGAACAAAAACTTTGAAAGACTTTAATACTCTGATTAGTCAATAAAGCAATAGTCAAAAGGACTGAAGATACCACCCACTTCTTGCCAGAGAAATGATAAATTTTATATATCAGAAAGATATATAGAAATTTAGACATGATCAATATGAGAAATTATTTTGATGAACTAAATTGTTTTGATATAATGAATGTATTTATTTTTAGTTTTCTACATTCACCTCCATAAGATTTTGAGTTTTAAATTTTCTCCCTCTTCCTCTCCTCCCCCCTCCACAAGACATCTGCAATCTGATATAGGCTATACTTACACATTCATGTTAAACATATTTTCTAAATTTTAAAACTTCTAAATTTTGAAACTAAACATTTTCGTCCTGATATAAAGAAGATTTAGAACTAATGGGAGGAACCACAAGAAAGAAGAAACAAAACAAAACAACAAAATTAAAAAGGAGAGCAAATAGTGTACTTTCATTGCATTCAGACTCCAAAGTTCTTTCTCCAGATGTGGTTAGCATTTTCCATCATGAATCTTTTGCAGTTGTCTTAGATCCTTATTGCTGAGAAGAGCAAAGTCTATCAAAGTCAGTCATCATACAATGTGGCTGTTACTGTGTACAATGGTTCTGCTCATTTCAGTCAGCATCAGCTCATATAAGTCTTTCCAGATTTTTCTGAAGTCTGCCTGCTCATCATTTCTTTTAGCACAATAGTATCCCATTAAATTCATATACCACAACTTGTTCAGCCATTCCCTAAATGATGGATGTTCCCTCATTTTCCAATTCTTTGAAACCACAAAAAGAGCTGCTATAAATATTTTTGTACATGTGAATCTTTTTCCCATTTTTATGATTTCTTTGGGATACACACCTATAAGTGGCATTGCTGGGTCAAAGGGTATGCACAATTTTATAGCCCTTTGGCCATAATTCAATATTGCTGTACAGAATAGTTGGATCAGTTCACAACTCCACCAACAATACATTAGTGTTCCAATTTCCCCACATCTTCTCCAACATTTATCATCTGTTTTGTCATGTTAGCCAATCTGATAGGTGTAATGTCATACCTCAGAATCATTTTGATTTGCATTTCCCTAATCAATAGTGATTTAGAACATTTTTTTTATAACCATAGATAGCCTTAACTTCTTCCTCTGAAAACTGGTTGTTCAAATCTTTTGACCATTTATAAATTTTGGAATGACTTGTATTCTTATAAATTTGACACAGTTCTCTCTCTATTTTAGAAATGAGCTCTTTATCAGAGACGCTGGCTGTAAAAAAAAGTTTAACATCTTTCTGCTTCCCTTCTAATCTTGGTTGCTTTGGCTCTGTTTGTGCAAAAAGTTTTCAATTTAATGTAATCAAAATAATCCATTTTGCATTTCATTATGTTCTCTTATCTATTGTTTGGTGGGACAATAGAGAGGATGAATGAAAATGACCTCAAACAAACAGTATTAAGGTTAGAAACAGCCCAAAGAAGGAAGAAGGGAAGTTTATTAGGTGTAAAGACACACAGATTGAGTGGTAATACTAGTATTAAATATGTACGTACCAAATGACAAAGCATCTTAAGACTACAGGGGGAAAAGCTAACTTAATTATAAAATTAGAAAAATAAGAAAGATAATAATCACAAATTACTTTATTATTCTTCTTTTAGAGTTAGTCAAAAAGAAAGACAAATAAGAAAGAATTTGAGGAGCTGAAAACAATTATCAAAAAAAGATATAATAGATCTTTAGTAATTACTGAATAAGAACCTAAAGAAGTATAACTCTTGCTATTGTTGTTGAACATTAAGGCATCTTTATGAAAATTCATCATGTGATAGTGTGAAAAAGAACTCATAAATAAATGCCCAAAAGCAGAAATGTTAACCACATGCTATACAGATTTTGACAAAAAATAGCTAGTAAGTGAAGTATGAACAACAAGAACTACATGAAGCATAATTGCAAATAAATGAATGAGTTAAAAATGAATCATGTAAACAACAGAAAATGACTTTTTAAAATGATCACTGACTTGGAGCAAAGATAGCAGAGTACAGGCCAGGAGCCAGCTTCACTCTGGCAATATTCCTCTCCAAACAACTTTAAAATAGTGCCTTGAATGAAATTTTGGAGAAGAGCCAAGAGAAGGTTAAAGGGAGATATTTATCCAGGATAAGACAAAATAGGAAGTCCTTAGGAGAAGTTACATAACACAGAAGTAGGTTCAGGTTTAGAGCACAGCAGGAGTACCAGCCATGGGCCTTGGAGACAGTCAGAACAATGGCAGTAGCTTTGGAAACTCTCAGCCTTTATACAGTAGTGGTGTTGAAAAAGATTGCAGGGAACTGTTCAGAAAGAGATTAAAGGGGACCTGGCACTGACTGGCAACTGTATAGTTTACATGTAGTTCTAGATCACAGTTCCAGGGTGGAGGGGAGAGTTTGTGAACTAACGCAAGGGAGCAGTAGCCCAGATCACAGTTTCAGGGATAAGAGAAGTGCTAGTACTTCTTGCTTCAGAAGAGCAAAGCCCCTTCCTGGTTAGAAAATAGAGCATGGAGAAGGAGAGCATTTATCACACCTTTCTCTGGATAATGTCACTAGGAAGCACTGATAACATGCAGACCTCCAGAGTTAGCTCTGAAATTAACAGTGTAAAAAAACCTGAATTTCAGTACAGTGGCTCCCAACTTGAACAGTATAGCAGAAGATAGTTTCAGCATAAGGTTCAAAATGTAGAAATAGTCTGAAAGAATGAACAAACAATAACAACAACAACAAACAAAACTTGAATATATAAAAGCTACTATGTTGGCAGGGAAGACCTAGATATCAACTTAGAAGGAGACAGTTACGGGCAAAATCTCAAAGGAAAATATTAACTAGGCCCAAGGCAAGCAAGAATTCCCACAGGAGTTAAAGATAAGAGTGGTAGATGAAATTTTGGAAAAGAAATGGGAGTAATGAAGTAAAATGATGAAAATGGAATTAACAGATTGGTTAAAAGAGGCACAAAGAAAATAACACCTTAAAAAACAGAAATAAAGGCACAAAAATTCACTGAATAGAATTCCTTAAAAAGCACAATTGGCCAAATGGAAAAAGAAGTACAAAAGCTCGCTGAAGAAAATAATTCCTTAAAAATTAGAATTGGGCAAGTGGACACTAACAACTTCATGAGACATAGAGAAACAATAAAACAGAATCAAAACAATGGAAAAATAGAAGAAAATATGAGATATTTCATTTAAAAACTTACCTGAAAAATTTATCACAAAGAGATAATTTAAGAATAATTACACTACTTGCAAACCATGATAAAAAGATCCTAAACATCATATTTCAAGAAATTACAAAAGAAATCAGCCCCATATCTTCAATCTAGATGGTAAAATAGAAATTTTAAAAATCCACTGAGAGATATCTCAAAATGAAAACTCCCAGGATTGTTATAGCTGGAGTCCAGAGTTCCCAGGTCAAGGAGATAATATTACAAGTAGTCATAAAGAAACAATTAAAATATAATGAAGCCACAGACAGGACCACAAAAGATTTATCAGTTCTTACATTAAAGAAGCAGAGGGCTTGCAATATGACATTCTGGAGCACAAAGGGGCCAGAACTGCAACCAAGAATCACCTACCAAGCAAAACTGAGTATAATCCTTCAGGGAAACAATGGATATTTAATGAAATAGAGGATTTTCAAGCATTCCTGATGAAAAGACCAGAGATGAATAGAAAACTTTCCAAATAATATCAGAAGTGAAGCAAGAATGCCAATTGTATCTTTTTATTTATTTTATTTCTTTTTTATATTTAAGATTTTTTATTTTTAGTTTACAACACTCAGTTCCACATAATTGTGCATTGCTGATTTTCTTACCCCCCACCCCCGAAGATAACATGGAATCAGATATATCTTCTACATATAACTTCCCATTGAACTTATTTACACTGTAGTCAAGTTGTAAAGAAGAATTATGACCAATGGAATGAATCAAGAGAAAGAAGAAACAAAACCAAAAAAAAAAAACCCAAAAACAAACAAAAGAGAAAAGAGAACAAAGGGAGGAAAAAAAAGGAGAGCATACAGTGTGCCTCAATCTGCATTCAGACTCCATAGCTCTTTCTCTGGATGTAGATAGCTCTCTCCATCATGAGTCCTTTGGAATTGTCTTTGCACCTCCTATTGCTGAGAAGAGCGAAGTCTGTCAGGGTTAGTCATCACAGAATCCATAAATCTGTTGTTGTGTATAATGTTCTCCTGGTTCTGCTCCACTTGCTCAGCATTATATCATGTAGATTTTTCCAGGTAATTATGAAGTCTGTATCATCCCCATTTCTTATCGCACAATAGTATTCCATTGCCTTCATATACCACAGCTTGTTCAGCCATTCCCCAATTGATGGGCATCCCCTTGATTTCCAATTCTTTGCTACTACAAAAAGATCTGCTATAAATATTTTTGTACATATGGGTCCTTTTCCCACTTGTGTGATCTCTTTGGGATACAACCCTAGAAGTGGTATTGCTGGGTCAAAGGGTATGAACATTTTTATAGCCCTTTGGGCATAGTTCCAAATTGCTCTCCAGAATGGCTGAGTCAGTTCACCACTCCACCAGCAATGCAACAGTGTTCCAATTTTTCCACATCCTCTCCAGCATTTATCATTTTCCTGTTTTGTCATTTTAGCTAATCTAACAGGAGAGATGTGGTACCTAAGAGCTATTTTGATTTGCATTTCTCTAAGCAGTAGTGGTTTCAAGCATCTTTTCATATGCCTATAGACATCTTTAATTTCTTCCTCTGAAAACTGCCTGTTCATATCCTTTGACCATTTCTCAATTGGGGAATGACTTGTATTCCTATAAATTGGACTCAGTTCCCTGTATATTTTAGATGTGAGGCCTTTATCAGAGACACTAGTTGGAAAGATTTTCTCCAAATTTTCTGCTTCACTCCTAATCTTGGTTGCATTGGTTTGTTTATACCAAAACTTTTCAATTTAACATAATAAAAGTTATCCATTTTGCATTTTGTAATGCTCTCTATCTCTTCTTGTGTCATGAATTCTTTTCTTTTCCATAAATCTGATAGGTAAACTATTCCTTGCTTTCCCAAATTGCTTATAGTATCAGCCTTTATTCCTAAATCATGAACCTATTTTGACTTTATTTTGGTATATGGGCTAAGATATTGGTCTATGCCCAGTCTCTGCCCTACCATTTTCCAATTTTCACACCAGTTTTTGTGAAATAGTGAATTCGTAGCCCAGAAGCTAAATTCTTTGGGTTTATCAAAGAGTAAATTGCTATAGTCGTTGACTACTGTGTCTTGTGTTCCACTGATCCAAAACTGTTTCTTAGCCAGTACCAAGTAGTTTTGATGACTGCTGCTTTATAGTACAGTTTAGTATCTTGTATGGCTAGGCCACCTTTCCTAGAATTTCTTTTCATTAATTCCCTAGATATTCTAGACCTCTTGCTCTTCCAGATGAATTTTGTTATTATTTCATCCAGCTCTGTAAAATAACTTTTTGGTAGTTCAATTGGTATGACACTGAATAGATAGATTAATTTAGGTAAAATTGTCATTTGTATTATATTAGCTCAGCCTAACCATGAGCAATTGATATTTTTCCATTTGTTTAGATCTGACTTTATTCACATGAAAAGTGTTTCATAATTATGTTCATATAGGCCCTAGTTTGTCTTGGCAGATAGACTCCCAAGTATTTTATAGTGTCTACAGTAACTTTAAATGGAATTTCTCTTTCTATCTCTTGCTGTTGGGCTTTGGTAGTAATGTATAGGAATGCCAAGGATTTATGTGGATTTATTTTATATCCTGCAACTTTCCTAAAGTTGTTTATCATTTCAAGTAGTTTTTTACTTGATTCTCTAGGATTCTCTAAGTAAAAATTGTCTCAATTATTATTTGACATAGTGTTATCTTCCAATAGTATGTTTTTTAAAGCTAGATAAATACACAAGAAATATAGAACACATAAGCAAGTTCATAATTAAGAAACAAATACACCCAATAGTCTAGTGTTGAATTAACCTCAGAACAGAAATTAATAGTTAAGTGACTTCATATTTAGTAAGATCTTTTTGGAAGATTGGAAAGTAGACTGATGGGAAGTACTTTAATTCTACATGTTATATCTTATACAATAATAATACCAAATATATAAATTATATAAATATAAAAACATTAAAATTAGTATCAAATAACAGGCTTTAACATTTTAATACCATGGCAGGGAAAACATTTACATCAGTAATAATGTAAAAGAACTTATAAACACAAAATCAATTACCTTAATTATATAAAGTTTACAGGTTTTACATAAAAAATCAACAAAATTAAAATTTTTAAAAAGGAGATAAAAGCTTTATATGAAAGGTCTTTGTCTGTCTTACACAATATATAAGATATTGATATCAATTTAAAAAAAATTGCAGCTCTGCTCCAGTAAAGAGGTGGTCAAAAAATATGAGTAATTAAAAAAAATACTATAAAAGTTTTTCAATAGCCTCTCCGAAGGAGGACCCTTCCAAATTACTAAGAATTAGTGATGTGCAAAGTAAACGAACCATGAAGTTGAGCTTTAGTTAATAGCTTTAGAAACATCCCATAAGCAGGGTTATGGTTACCCCCTAAATTTGAACAATAAGAGATAGAAAAGAGATTACCTCTCTTGGAAATCAATCTCTTACTACAATATGGGTTTGGGGAATGTCTAGAGATAAGATACACAGACATACACACCACACACAAACACACACACACGTAAAATTTTTCTACTTATGCCCTCTATTTTCTGGCAAAACTGATTTATGTGATACTCTGCATATATGGCCATTTATCCTCTGCCTCACACCCCTCCCCCCCCCACATGCCTCGACTATTTTTCCTCCACACGTAGAGTTCTTGGAACCTCTAGCTGTCTTCAGTGTTAAGTTCTTGACACCTAAGGTTAAGTTCCAACTCCTGCACAGTCTTTCCTCACTGTTCTATATGCTCCCTACTCCATATAATTTTTTATGTTCTTGTATTTATCTTTCAGTGTGAATATTGTTCCCCCTACTATAATGTAGGCTTATTATTTGAACAAATTGCTTCATTTTTGACTTTGTATCCCCAGCACATAGAGAAGTGCCTTGTATGTAGTAGGCACTTCATAAACACCTTTTGGATTAAATTGAATCAAATAAGAGTAAATATCCCAAAATATAGAGTATTAGAAAATACTGCAAACACATTTCCCCTTCATACTTCTCATCTCCCATAACATAAATTATTTCTGGATGTCTTCTTTTGGAATTTCCTTCAGACTTAGAGTATGAGGCATGAAGGAAATCTATCTTATTATTTTACAATAACAGAAAAGTCATTAATCAGCTTGATTGTCCAACTACTTTATTTGCTACGATAAGTTCCTAAGAAATTTTATTTGTTTCCACTACTTATGTTAACTCTCAAAGGAAGAAAATTTGCTTATTTTAAGGGCAGTTAACATATATGCATGCATACATATATACATCCACGTATTATATAAATTAATAGTATAGCTTTAAAAAACCATGCAATTTAAAACCAATGAAAATGGGAATGATTCTTTTTTTTCTTTTTTTTGCAATTTAATTCAAATTTTACTGCTTAGCTTTCATTCAGTTATCATCAGTTCTTTCAAATGGGAAAGCCAAACCAAAATACCTTATTGGAAACAATTTCAACATAATATCAAGTTTCCAAAAATCCTCAAGGAAAAGTGAATAGCACATTCTGTGGATAGTATTCATTATTAACTTTTGGGTGTAGAAAGAAATAATTATTTCCTCACTTCAAATATTCTTTCATTATTATCTCACATATATAAAATCCTACTGATTTACTCATGAGAGTTGTAGCAACCTCAGAAACTAACCAGGATAAGTAAAGAAAGTAAAGATGCCAAATATAAAGCAAGAAACACACTAGAAGAAGGCTAATTCATAGTTTCAGAGGGATTTAGACTTTGTACCTGAAAGAACAGAAATAAAAGAATAAAGACAGCAGAGGGTCCCTACTGTTCTGCTTTTCTGTTCTCGTTGACATAATCTCCAATCTTTGGGCATTAACTGCATGTATGTATGTATATATGTGTGTATATGTACAAATGTATGTGTATATTTATATGTATGTATACAGATACAGATAAGTTCTTGATTCTTTCAAATGCTGAGTCTGGTTTTGTACCATTCTCTTATTTCCACCTTCTCACATTGAATTTTATGATGACAAGTTACAGCTGGATGATATGATACATGAAGATACATATGCATTCTAGTATGAGATAGCTCTACGAATTAAAAAAAAAGAATGCAATCCCCTGACCTCATTATATGTCAGTTCTCAGGTAAAGAAGGTTTAATGTCATTAAAGAGATCCAGAGTGCTTGAAGAGTATCTCTGTGCCACAACCCTATAAAAAAAGAGATCACATTTCTGGGTTTGTCACTTTGCAGTTATGCAAGGTGCTATTTGATCTCAGCAAAGATCTACTTAACAGTGTCAACAATAACAGCAAGAAAGATTAGGTGATGTGGGGTGTTGGTTATTTGGATCTTCAGATCCAAGTCAGGAATATCACCCTATACTTACTTGGGAAATTGGAACATTTCCTACCATCATTATTCCTCTGGAAGTCATATGTTACAAGCAGGAAAAATAATGGATTCAATTTGACGAAAGTTTTTTTTTTAAGTCTTCCTAATGCTTCGTTCATTGTTCTTTTTAGAAAAGTCTAAATTGATCTTTTCTCTAAATGTAATTTTTAATTTCTTCTTCTCAAGCTTGAGAGATACATCCATATTATGACATTTTGAAAAAAATTCTGGTAAAGAAGACAGAATGAAATAAAATCGTCTAGCCTATCTCTGTAGTACAACTATTCCAGTGAAGATTGAGGAAGAGCATCAGACTGGGAAGTTGTAAGAAAATCCAAAGGCCTTTTCTTCCCATATTGGCACTGTGAGATAGGTAGAAGCCTGCAGAAACTGGGAACGGGGGTCCATCCAAGAAGGATCATGCTGAACAAAATCTTTTAGCTAATGGACCAAGACAGTGAACTGAACCCATGTAACTGCATCAGGGAAAATAGACCACAGGACATCATGAATCTTTTTGCTCTGACTACAGACCACAGTCAAAGGGCCTTCTCATAGACAAGGGCTAGATAGAGATCAAAACTGTATTGGAACTGAAGTGGGTCACTGATCCTTCCAACACAGAGACAAGAGCTGGGAACTGAAACTGGGTACTTGGACAAAGAACTCAGACAAAGGGTGATCCTGTAGTATTGTGGGACTAATTCAGCAGCTGGGTTGGAAAATGTTCCAATTCCTGAGCTGGGAGTGAAGTCTATAGCAGTTCAAATAAAGGAAAGAGCATGGGCCAGAGAGAATGAGACTAAAAGTCAGTTGCTTTGAATTAACAGGGACTTCTTTCACCCTGTGTGGAACTAGGGATACTGGTGCTCTAACCAGAGGAAAATCTGCAGCTGTATCACATATATCCCAAATGAGGATTAGGAGTTAACAAAGCTCAGAACAGAAAGGGAGAAAACAGACTAAGAGGTCAGAGAGTTTAAGGGAATAAAAAGTCCTAGGTCATTATCTGAGATGTACTGGAGATACTTGAAGAAGACAACTCTAAATGAAAAGACCTTAAATAATATAGAGGAGATCCAAAGGCAGACTCAATATTATCTATAGAAGTTGATAATTATCCCAATTATGGGACTCAGTCACAATACAAAGTCTCAATTGAGGACTGGAAAAATGATTCAATATAATAAGGTACAAATGATAAAGAAAAATTATGGATCAGGGAGAGTCAAGACACAAATTTAGAAGAGACTAACTCTGAAAAACAGAACATGAAACAAAACATAGCTTAGTTATGAAGTCCATTAGAATTCTGGGAATCAATGAAGCACATCTTTCAAAACTATATTAGAAGTGAAATCTCTAGAGGAAAGATAAGTGAAAGAAATGAAATCTCTAATGAAGAAACAAGGAAATAAAATAAATCATTTGGTACAGAATGTGAAAAACCCTATGTAGATATGTAACAACAACATTGCTAGCAGCTACTGTGGCTGTGTAAGACCGATAATAGCAGCACACAGAACGTCTGTGATCTGCTTTTCTAAGGAAAGCAACTTTAAGGGGTTAACAATCTCAGTTTAATTAAACATACATATATCATTCACTTAGTTCAGGGGGAAAAAATCAGCCCCCTGAACTTCAGGGCAAATGCAAACAGAAATTACAAGCATACATTATACACAGAGCAAATAACACAAACCAGTCTATCCATAGCAACACATAGTTACCAGAGAAGCACCAACATCTGGATTATCAAAGCTGGAGGGGGAGACTGTTTCAATGGCTTTCCTGGAGTCTCATCATTCTTTCAATGAGTGTACCCCAAAAAGTCAACTGTTAACCTTCCAGGATATACACCCCATTCAGGACCTTGAGGGATGGAGCCAAGTTAACATTTAGGGTGTGGGAAAGTTCCTCAACCACCAGAACCACATAATATAGAAATCAATGACTTCCAGTTATTTTAGTGCTGAGAAACACTCCAAGACAAAAAAGATCCCACTTTACCTTCCCCATTTAAACAAAGGCCAGACTCATTAAAGGCACTTGATAGCATTAGCATCCCAAAAGAGGAGAACCACAAAAAATCCTTCCCTGATTACCATTACATAATCCACCTTCCAGGATCCTTGGCCTTAGAAAATCTAAATGACCATGGATCCTGGAACAAATAGAAGCACTATACATTGCAATCACATTCAGGGAAGTAAAGTATAACAAAGCATATCATTCAGTATCATACCCCAAAATACTTGTCCACAATACAGATACCAGCCACCCCTAGGTCACAGCACATCACAGTTTCCTCCATCAACATAGAGTGTAGAAGTAAAGTCTTTCTTGAGGGTGTGTCCTTCTCCCCACACTGCCCTTACAGTCTTCCTTCTGGCACCCTCAGGTATTAGCAAAGTCCCAACACCAACAAAAAGTCCAATAATGTTCTCTTGGGGATGTATCCTTTGCCCCACACTGTTCCACCACCCTGCTTCCAAGTTCTGAGGGGCAGCTGAGCAACAAAGCCAACAGAGTAGGGTCCTGGGGGTCTATGGCACTTACTCCCACCCAACATAGTCAACTCCACCCACCCACCAGAGAAGGAGGCAAAAAAGCCCATTCAGCACCTTGCTGCAAAGTTTCCATATTACCCCAGGGCTGAACTCCAAGCTCCTGGATTCCTGGTCATCCAGCTCCTGTTGGGCACTCCTGGCTTCTGCCAGAATCCCCGTGTAGGTGGTTCTCCACCTTTGCTCTCAACTCAACAAAGTTGTCTTGAAGGCACCTCACCACTTTCCATCTCACCTTTCCAAAGTTCTCATGCAGGCTGTCCTCTGCTGTGGCTGGGTCAGTATGTTGGCCACTGTCCACTTGTTCTCTCACCTCACCAATGGCTTCTGTCAAGTCTGTATGCAGGCTATTCTCTGCTCCTGTTTCAAAGCTCCACATATTTACAATCTCAGGAAATTCACCCTTCCAGCACAGTCCAGAGCCAGGCTAATCCACTCAAACCCTGGCTCTGGCCATCCCCAACTCCCACAAGCCTCTTTTTTCCCCACAGACTCTACTCTGGCTTGTCTCCTCTGGAGTGCTAGAGGGGTAGGGATGGGGAAGAAGAGGTTATCTCCCAGGGCCCCTGCTCTGAGCTCCCAGAATACCACTCCCATCACTGCCACTTGCCTGCTTTCTTTCAGGCCTCTGCTGCTCCTGGGGCTCCACAGAACCACAGCCACCACAAGTGTAGAGAGCAACCCAGTAACTGGGACACATCCAACCACAAACTCAGTAACCCAAATCTCCATACTTTCCTTTTAATCTGCAGATCCTGCCGACTGTGCCATTCAAACAAAGGCCAGACTCATTAAAGGCATTTGATAACCTTAGCATCCAAAAAGAGAAGAACAGCAAAAAATCCTGCCCTGATTACCATTACAAGGCAATATGCCTTGAAAACTAGAATGAGCTAAGCAGAAGTTAATTTTTATGAAACAATAAGAAATATTGGAATAAAATCGAAATACTGAAAAAAAGTATGGTAGCCCACATCAAAAACAATTAATCTAGAAAAGAGGTCAAAGTCAGAAAATCTAAGAATAATTGGACTACTTGGAAGTCACAACAACAAAATTTAGATACAACATTCTAAGAAATCTTGAATAAAAATCACCCAGATCTATTAGAATTAAAGATCAAAATGAGAGTAGGAGGAAGAGAATAGTGATAATGTTGAGAATAGGATAATGTTACCAACATGAAGAAAAATATGAAAAGATGGTCACTGAAGCATGAATGAATACACAGAAGAGAAGAGAATGCAGTCTGTCCACAGAACAGAAAAGCAGCACACTTTGAAAATTACATGTTTAAATTTTATAGACTTAAAAAGAAAAGTAACTTGTATATGACTCAGATTGACAGCCTGTTGAATGCTCTTACTTCATGTCCTAGATCAGATATGAAAATTATCTTTTTTTTGATTAATAAGTTGATTTAAATAAAAGTTACAAAAGATTTTTGTTTCTGTTAGGTTTGTGGGCAATTAGGGTATATTCAAATTATAATTAGTTTAAACTGTTTAAAGTAAGGAAATTTTCTACTTTATTTTTCATAAACTGGAATCATGTTTTTCACTTTGGTTTGAGCCTGAGTCAGGTTTCTTATAAGGAAATAAATTATATGTGTCTACACTGGTCACTCTTCCTTTTGAGTAACTCCTAGAATCATGTTTATGGTCAGAGGAAAAACTATAGTGCCCTGGTCTGAAAGAAAGAACCCTGAAAGGACCATAAGAAGTGTATTTTATTTCTACCACAACTTCTTGTATGATCTCAGGTCACTGACTCCCTTTCATCTGCAAAAATAATTACTGACCTTTTCTTTGAAGCTGTGTTAGGTAACAATCTTAATCCTCTTAGTGAAGATAAGGTAAATTAACTGCTCTTTGGCTACATCCATTCATTATTTAGAAAATAGACCATTTCTTAAATTTACATAAGTGCCTTTGTTAGATTTCTTATTTCATAATATTGTGCTTTATTTGATTTGAAAGATAAAAGGGGACCACCAAAATAAACCATTTACTCTTTTCCTGTGAATAGAATCAGTGTTTACTAGAGATTCCTGAACAATTTAGATGAAGGGGCACTATAAATATGAAAAACAGTATTAAATATCCCTTGGCTCATTAATTTTTTAAAAGAAAATAATCTAGGAGTTCTTCAAAAGCATGTAAAATGAGACTGCCAGCATTCATCTCTAATGTTAATTTGTTTTTTGTTTTGTTTTTTTTTTAATGCATTTCATTGGAATCCTTTTTTCTATATCACCAGAATTTTTCCCATTATTTTCCCTTTCCCAACACCAGAGAGCTATCCAACATGACAAAAGATATTTTAAGGAAAAAGAAAATGAAGAAGAGAAAAATCTATCAATACATTCAAAAAGTCTGAACATATATGCCATGTACCATACCTGTGAACTAAGAGTATGGTGGGGATGTCTTTCATAACTTTCCTTTGGGGTCATGCTTTTTTTTAAATTTTGCAACATTTATTTTTGATTTATTTGTGATTATTCTTCCCATTTACATTAGTATAATCCATTTTATCTTGTTTTCTTGGTTCTGCTTACTTCAGTCTGTATCACATCATGTGAATCTTTACATATTTCTGTTTTCATCATATTAATTGTTTATTCTAACAGTAATATTCCATTACAGTCATACACTATAATTTATCCACTTCCCAATTAATAGATATCTATTCTGTTTTGAATATCTTGCTGCCACAAAAATTACTATTCAAATATTTTGGTGTATTTAAAGACTTTGTTCTTATCAATGACATTTCCTTTTGGGGTTGTTGTTTTTGTTGTTCAGTCATTTCAGTTATGCCTGACTCTTCATGAACTTTTTTGGGGTTTTCTCTGCCAAGATAATGGAGTGGTTTCCTTCTTCACCTCATTTTGCAGATGAAAAAAAATACTGATCCAAATAGGGTTAAGTGACACAGTTAGTAAGTATTTTGAGCACACATTTGAACTCAGGTCCTCTTGGCTTCAGCCTGGTGCTTTATCCACTGTGCCATCTTGCTACCTCCAACCAGATAACGGGTGCCTAAAGTTACAATCTGACAGATTCACTCCTTTGCCTTCAGTTAAAATGAAAATACTCATGTGAAAGAGAAGAGAGCAAGTTTTCTGAGTTAGGGAGAGGATTCTGGGAAGATGGCAGAGTAGGTCAGAAAATTCCAAGCTCTCCAGATTTTTCTCACAAAGAAGACAAAAAAGCATCTCAGGGAAAACATAGAGTTGGTAAAAATAAACAAGCATTGGGGCAAAACAGTGGTCCTCCTAAGAAAACCAGAAAAGATCCCAAGAAAAATCCAAGGACCTGAGATTTGGCCCCTGTGAAGTGTAACGATCTTGAGGTTAGTTCCATTGAAAAAGCAAGCAGAAAGCCCTGGGGATAGTTGTATTGGGGGGTAGTCTCAGCCTCAGACTTAGGAATTTTCACCTACCAGACAGTGTGGGGAGTTGGAAGTCTGAGTGGAAGAAGACTGAGGGAACCTCTGCTGATAAAGGAAGCCAGACCAAGAGCTGTGCTGTTAAGACATGGCCCTGGGTGAGAAGAAATCAGCACATGCCCCATGGATGCAGCAGCAGTGGGGCAGGGACAACACTGGCTGTGGTCAATTACAGGAGGGCAGATTTCTTGGTTTTCATTCAATGCCAGAGGGGAGAACTGAAGAAGGAACTGAGGCTGGAGGTACCATACTCCCATACCCCATGCAATCAAGTAAGCTGCTACCAAAAATAAAATGAGCAGGGAAAGGAGAAAGAACCCAACTATAGAAAGTTACTATGGGAATAGAGTAGACCAGGGTTATCTTCAGAGGAGAACACTGAAATAAAAAGCCTCACCTGCCCAAAAAGAATTCACAGAAGAACTTTAAAAACTTTAAAAATCCAAATCCAATGAAAGAGATTGAGGAATTTTTTTTTTAAATAAGAACAATCCAAGAAAAAACAAGAAGATGATGAAAAGAAAGTAAGCCAACTGAAAAAGGAAACCAATTTTCTTAAGGAAGAAAATGAATCCTTGAAAATTAGAATTGGGCAAGGTGAAGCCAGTGAACTTATTTTTCCCCTTAGGTTATACATTTGAGGTCATGAAAACTTTACCATAATAGTTTTGTTGTGAAAGAAAACATAGGCACATCCGAACCAAAAATTAAAAAAAAAACACTTTTAGAAAAATAAAAAAGTATGTTTGCCAATTTGTATTCAGACACCATAAGTTCTTTCTCTGGAGCTGGAGAGCATTTTTCATTGTCAGTAGCTCGGAGTGGTCTTGGATCATTGTATTGCTCAGAATAGCTAAGTTATTCACAGCTGATTATCACAAAATATTGTTGTTTACTTTGTACACAGTACATTTCAATTTGCATCAGCTAATGTAAGTCCTTCCAGGTTTTTTCTGAGAGCATCCTTCTCATCATCTTTCATATAGGACAGAAGTATTCAATGGAGCCAAGATGGTGGTGTGAAAGCAGGAACTTATGGGAGCTCTCTTACAAATTCTGTCAGAAACCTCTAAAAAAGTGAATCTGACCAGACTTGAGAGAGATAGAAGCCAGTAGGAGACTGAGTGTGGCAGATTTCCAAGCCAGGAGAGTCTGTAGGGTCAATAGGACAGAACTGTGGCCTGGGAGAGTGCTGGGCATGCAGGTCTACACCTGACCACACTAGAATGGGACTCTAGAAAATAGGAGGCAGATGTAAGGCTTCAGTTACCTTTTAGTTTGGGAGGCTGGGGAGACAAGCCCCTCTTGTGGTGGCAGGAGACTAGTTCAGGAAGAGAGGTGTCCCAGCAGGTCCCACCTCAAAAGACTAGTGGGAGTTCCTGAGCCCCAGGGGGATGGAAACTGCAAGCACCAACAACAGAACCCCATACACGCCTTTGTACAGCCAGCGGAAGTGGCGGACACCAGTGCAGAAAGTGGCTGAGAACACCCATGCTGTAGTTCAGCCCTAAGGGAAGAGGAGATTCCAGCAGCCAGACCACCCTACCCTGCTCCTCACACCAGGAGCTTCAGTGTAACCCAGGAGAACTCAGAAAGACACTTGGCCTTGGTCTTGGCACATCAGCCAACTCCAGATCAGCACTAGGTGAGCAGTAGCATTATATAGCCTCTAGCTGACAAAACCAGAAGCCACAGCACACAACCCCAATAACCAAGCCCCAAGTTCCCAGCACAAGAAACTTAGGACAGAGCTCCCAGGGCCCCAGAAGCAGAGATCCACTTTAAAAGCCAGGAAAAAGATAACCACCAGGAAGAAATAATCCAGAAAAACAAGGACTATTGATTCTTATTATGGACACAGGGAAGATTAAAATACCAATTCAGAAGAGGACAGCACTGACACTATACCTACACCTGAAACCTCAAAAGGTAATGTTAACTGGTCTCAAACCCAAAAAATATTCCTGGAAGACCTCAAGGAGGATTTTAAAAACCAAATTAGAGAGTTAAAAGAAAAAAAAAAAGGAAAAAATTCACTGATGAGAACAAGTCTTTAAAAAGTAAAATTGGTGAAATGGTTAAGGAGGTACAGAATCTAATTGGAGACAATAACTCCTTGAAAAGTAAAATTAACCAAATGGAAAAGAAGGTGAGGAAGTTAAATGAAGAAAACAATCGGTTAAAAATTAGAATGGGGGTGGAGCCAAGATGATGACTGGAAAGCAGGGACTTGCTTAAGCTCCCCCCCAAATCCCTCAAATACCTGTAAAAATGGCTCTGAACAAATTCTAGTGCTGCAAAACCCACAAAAGATCAGAGCAAAACAGGTCTCCAGCCCAGGAGAGCCTGGATGGTCACTGGGAAGGATCTATCACATGGTGCTGAGAGCAGAGGCCACCCAGCATGGGCTGTGCCGGGACAGATCAGACCCTCAGTCAACCAGCTAGAACAGGCCTTGCGGCCACGAAACAGTGAGCTGTGGCAGTTAACAGACTTCTCAGCTGAGAAATGCCAAAGAGCAGGTCAGGGGGAAACGGTGGGATCGAGTTCAGAGTGGTCCTACCGCCAACTCTGAGGGTGGAGGAAGTGGTGTAGTGGTGGCCATAGCAGCAGCAAGAAGGTCCTGAGGTTGCTTCCAGAGAGTCAGCTGCTTCCCAAGGCCCTGGCTCACACTGTGGGAGGAATCTAGCATCAGATCAGAGAGGGAGTACAAGGAGCACTTGGTGGGTACAAAGGCAGATTCTCTTGCTGTGCTCTGCTTGGATCTGAATTGTGGTCCTGGTTGGCAGTTCTTGGGGAAAGAGGAGTGCTGCTGTGACAGAGCTTGGGGTGATGGTGGAGTAGAAGTAGCTCTGAAAATAGCGGTGCTGGGACCCTAAAGCTTGGGATGAAGTACTCTTTACTCTATAAGCAGTCATATCCTGACAAGGTCAAGGGTCAAGTAGTTGGCTGGGAACATGAACAGGCAGCAAAAAACAAACTCAGACTCAAACTCAAACTCCAGATTCCTTTTTTGGTGACAAAGAAGATCAAATCATACAGCCAGAGGAAGTCAACAAAGTCAAAGTGCCTACATCAAAAGCCCCCAAGAAAGATATGAATTGGGCTCAGGCCATGGAAGAGCCCAAAAAGCATTTGGAAAAGCAAGTAAGAGAAGTAGAGGAAAAATTGGGAATAGAAATGAGAATGATGCGAGAAAACCAAGAAAAACAAGAAAAACACTTGCTAAAGGAGACCCAAAAAGTACTGAAGAAAATAACACCTTAAAAAATAGACTAACTCAAATGGCAAAAGAATTCGAAAAAGCCAATGAGGAGGAGAATGCCTTGAAAGGCAGAATTACCCAAATGGAAAAGGAGGTTGAAAAGACCACTGAAAAAAATACTACTTTAAAAATTAGATTGGAGCAAGTGGAAGCTAGTGACTTTATGACAAACCCAGATATTATAAAACAGAAACAAAGGAATGAAAAAATGGAAGACAATGTGAAATATATCATTGGAAAAACCACTGACCTGGAGAATAGATACAGGAGAGATAATTTTAAAATTATTGGACTACCTGAAAGCCACGATCAAAAAAGAGCCTAGACATCATCTTTCAAGAAGTTATAAAGGAAAACTGCCCTGATATTCTATAATCAAAGGGTAAAATAGAAATTGAAAGGATCCACTGATCACCTCTTGAAAAAGATCCCAAAAAGAAAACTCCTAAAAATATATATTCCAGAGTTTCCAGGTCAAGGAGAAAATACTGCAAGCAGTCAGAAAGAAATAAATTGAGTATTGTGGAAACACAATCATGATAATACAAAATATAGCAGCTTCTACATTAGGAGATTGAAGGGTTTGGAATATGATATTCTGGAGGTCAAAGGAGCTAGGATTAAAACCAAGAATCACCTACCCAGCAAAACTGAGTATCATGCTTCAAGGCAAAATATGGATTTTCAATAAAATAGAGGACTTTCCAGCTTTCTCAATGAAAAGACCAGAGCTGAATAGAACATTCGACTTTCAAATACAAGAATAAAGAATAGGTAAACAAGAAAGAGAATTCATAAGGGACTTACTAAAGTTGTTATGTTTACATTCCTACATAGAAAGATGATGCGTGTAATTCATGAGACCTTTCTCAGTATTAGGGGAGTTGAAGTGAATATAGACAGAGGGCACAGGATGAGTTGAATATGAAGGGATAAAATCTAAAAAAATGAAATAAATTTAAAGGGTGAAAGAGGAATACATTAAGAGAGGGAGAGATAGAATGGGGCAAATTGTCTCACATAAAAGTGGCAAGAAAAAGTAGTTCTGTTGGAAGGGAAGAGGGGGCAGGTGAGGGGGAATGAGTGAATCTTACTCTCATCAGAGTCAACTTGAGGAGGGAATAACATACACACTCAATTGGGTATCTTACTACATAGGAAAGTAAGGGGGAGGGGATAAAAAAGGGGGGATGACAGAAGGGAGGACAGATAGGGGGAGGAGGTAATCAAAAGCAAACACCTTTGAAAAGGGACAGGGTCAAGGGAGAAAATTGAATAAAGGGGGACAAGATAGGATGGAGGGAAATATAGTTAGCCTTTCATAACATGAGCATTGTGGAAGTGTTTTACATAATGATACATGTGTGATCTATGTTAAATTGCTTGCTTTCTTAGGAAGGGTGGGTAGGAAGGGACGAGGGGATAGAATTTGGAACTCAAAGTTTTAAAAGTGGATGCTTAAAAAAATTTTTAAAAACGTTGTTTTTTTTTTTTGCCTGCAGCTGGGAAACAAGATACATAGGGAATGGGGCATAGAAATCTATCCTGCCTTACAAGAAATAAAGGGTAAAAGGGATGGGGGGGAGTGGGTTGAAAGAGGGAAGGGCTGACTGGGGAATGAGGCAATCAGTATACATGCCATCTTGGAATGGGGGGAGGGTAGAAATGGGGAGAAAATTTGTAACTCAAAATCTTGTGGAAATCACTGTTGAAAACTAAAATATTAAATAAAAAATCATAAAAAATAAAATTGGGCAAGTAAAAGCTAATGACACTGTGAGGCATGAAGAATCAGTAAAACAAAATCTAAAGAATGAAAAAAAATAAAAGAAAATGTGAAATATCTGATTGGAAAAACAAGTGACCTGGACAATATATCCAGGAGACATAATCTAAAAATTATTGGTCTACCAGAAAGCTATGATGAAAAAAAGAGCCTGGACAGTATCTTCCAAGAAATCATCAAGAAAAACTGCCCCAAGGTCCTAGAAACAGAGGGCAAAATAATCATCAAAAGAATCCACTGCTCACCCCCTAAATGAGATCCCAAATTTGAAACTCCAAGGAATATTGTAGTAAAATTTCAGAATTATCAGGTAAAGGAGAAAATACTGCAAGCAGGCAGAAAGAAAAAAAATCGAATATTGTGGTGTCAGGAACACGAGGGATCTTGCAGTTTCTACATTAAAAAACAGGAGGGATTAGGGTATGATATTCCAAAAGCCAAAGGAACTTGAACTACAATGAAAGATCAACTACCCAGCACAATTGAGCATAATTTTTCAGGCAAGGAGTTGGACATTCCATGAAATAAGGGAATTCCAGAATTTCCTGTGAAAAGAATAGAACTCAATGGAAAATTTGATCTTCAAATACAACACTCAAGAGAGAAATAAAAAGGTAAACAGGGGGGAAAACCCTTGTTATTCAATAATGGCAAATTTTTTACAGCCTTATATAAGATTACATTATTTTATATATGTTACATATATATGTATATATGTATTTATATGTGTGTGTGTATGTGCTGTGTGTGTGTGTGTGTATGAGTGTGAATCTTGAGAATGGTACAGTTATTATGACAACTAAAAGGGATATACGTAGACTGAGGTTGTCAGTATAAAGTAACTGATGTGATAACTAAAAACAAAATTAAAGGGTGCTAAGGGATTATTCTGGGAGAAGATGCAAGGAGGAGGTAGAAAATGGTAAATTAAATCACATGCAGAGTCACAAACACATATTATAGTAGAGAAAAAGAAGAGAGGGAGCAGAGCAGTGTTTGAGCTTTACTCTTATTGAATTTGGTTCAAGAAGAAATAATATACTCTGAGAAGTATAGAAATCAAATTTGTCCTACAGGCAGTAGAAGGGGAAATGGGAAAAATAAGGCGGAGTGGTTAGAAGGGAGAGAAGAAGTAGCAATGGGGAAAGGATAAGATAAAGGAGGGGGCTTAATAGGGATGGAAAATTGAGGAAGGTGGTGGTCAAAAGCAAAACACTTTTGAGGAGTAGAAGGGAGAAAGGAGAAATAAAAGCATAAATGGGAGTGGTAATAGGATGAAGAAAAGGACACAGATAGTAATCATAACTGTAAATGTTAATGGGACCTCCTCTCTCATAAAATGAAGGTGCATAGCAGAATGGATTAAAAGCCATAATCATACAATATATTGTTTATAAGAAACACATTTAAAAGAGGGGGATACACACTGGTGAAGTAAAAAGAAAAGCAGGGGTAGCAATTCCTAATCTCAGACAAAGCAAAAGCAAAAATAGATCTAATCAAAAGAGATAAGGAAGGAAAGTAAGTCCTGCTACTAGACACCATAGATAATGAAGTGATATAATGACTTAACATATGTACACCAAGTGGTATAGCATAGAAATTCTTAGAGGACAAGTTAAGGGAGTTACAGAAAGAAATAGACAGTAAAACTATACTAGTGGTGGACCTCAAGTTCCCCTTCTCTAAACCTGATCAATCTAACCTCAGAATAAATGAGAAAGAAGTTAAGGAGGTGAATAGAATTTTAGAAAAGGTAGATATGATAGACCTATGGAGAAAACTGAATGGGGATAGAAATGAATATACCTTTTTCTCAGCAGTACATGGCACATACACAAAGACTAATCGTGTACTAGGGCATGAAAACCTCACAATCCAGAGCAGAATGGCAGAAATAGTAAATGCATCCTTTTCAGATCATGATGCAATAAAAGTTATTTATAACAAAGGAACACAGAAAAATTGTCTGAAAATTAATTGGAATCTAAATAATCTAATCCTAAAGAATGAGTGGGTCAAAGAATAAATCATACAAACAATTAATAACTTCATTCAAGAGAATAACAATGATAAGACAACATAAGAAAACTTATGGGATGCAGCAAAAGTGGTTCTTATGGGGAAGTTTTATATGTCTAAATCCTTGCATGAATAAAATAGAGAAAAAGGAAGTCAATGAATTTGGCATGCAACTGAAAAAAGCTAGAAAAAGAACAAATTGAAAATCCCCATTTAAATGCCAAAGCAGAAATACTGAAAACCAAAGGAGAGATTAATAGAATTGAAATCCAGAAAACCATTTAATTAATAAATAAAACTGAGAGCAGGTTTTATGAAAAAACCAATAAAATTGGTAAACCTTTGGTCAATTTGATTAAAAAATAAGAGAGGAGAAAATCAAATTACTAATATCAAAAATGAAAAGAGTGAATTCACCTCCAATGACAAGGAAATTAAAAGAGTAATTAGGAAATATTTTGCCCAATTGTATGCCCATAAACTTGACAATCTTAGGGAAATGCATTAATATTTACAAAAAATATAAATTGCCCAGGTTAACAGAAAAAGGAAGTAAAATTCCTAAATAACCCCATCTTAGAAAAAGAAATTATGCAAGCCATCAATGAATTCCCTAGGAAAAAATCCCCAGGGCTAGATGGACTTACATGCCAATTCTATCAAACATTTAAAGAACAATCAATTCCCATACTTTATAGACTCTTTGGGAAAATAGGTGAAGAACAAGTCCTACCAAATTCTTTTTCTGGCCCAAATATGGTACTAATACCTAAACCAGGAAGAGGCAAAAAAGAGAAAGGAAATTACAGACCAATTTCCCTAATGAATATTGATGCAAAAAATTTAAATAAAATATTAGCAAAATGATTGCAGCAACTTACCATGAGAATAATCCACTATAACTAGGGAGGATTTATTCCAGGAATGTAAGGCTGGTTCAATATTAGGAAAACTGGGGGTGGCAGAGCCAAGATGGTGGCTGTAAAGCAGGGACTTGCTTAAGCTCTCCCCCAAGTGCCTCCAAACATCTGTAAAAAGATGACTCTGAACAAATTCTAGAACTGAAGAAACCACAAAACAGCAGAGGGAAGCAGGGCTCCAGTCCGGGACAGCCTTGATGGTCTCTGGGAATGGTCTATCGCATGGAGCTAGAAGCAAAGCAGAGCACAGCCCTGTCTGGGCTGCACCAGGACCAACTAGACTGGGAGCTGGGTGGAACAGGAGGTAGGGCCCTGAATCATTGATGAAAGTAGGGGGTGAGAGAGGAATATATTGTGAGAAGGAGAAAGGGAGAGATAGAATGGGGTAAATTATCTCACATAAAAGTGGTGAGAAAAAGCAGTTCTGTTGGAAGGGAAGAGGGGGCAGGGGAAGGGGAATGAGGGAACCTTGCTCTCATCAGATTTGACTTGATGAGGGAATACCATACACACTCAATTGGGTATCTTAACCCACATGAAAGTAGGGGGAAAGGGATAAGAACAGGGGGACAATAAAAAAGAGGTCAGATGGGGCAAGAAGTAATCAAAAGCAAACACCTTTGAAAAGGGACAGGGTCAAGGGAGAAAATTGAATAAAGGGGGACAAGATAGGATGGAGGGAAATATAGTTAGCCTTTCATAACATGAGCATTGTGGAAGTGTTTTACATAATGATACATGTGTGATCTATGTTAAATTGCTTGCTTTCTTAGGAAGGGTGGGTAGGAAGGGACGAGGGGATAGAATTTGGAACTCAAAGTTTTAAAAGTGGATGCTTAAAAAATTTTTTAAAAACGTTATTTTTTTTTTTTTGCCTGCAGCTGGGAAACAAGATACATAGGGAATGGGGCATAGAAATCTATCCTGCCTTACAAGAAATAAAGGGTAAAAGGGATGGGGGGGAGTGGGTTGAAAGAGGGAAGGGCTGACTGGGGAATGAGGCAATCAGTATACATGCCATCTTGGAATGGGGGGAGGGTAGAAATGGGGAGAAAATTTGTAACTCAAAATCTTGTGGAAATCACTGTTGAAAACTAAAATATTAAATAAAAAATCATAAAAAATAAAATTGGGCAAGTAAAAGCTAATGACACTATGAGGCATGAAGAATCAGTCAAACAAAATCTAAAGAATGAAAAAAAATAAAAGAAAATGTGAAATATCTGATTGGAAAAACAAGTGACCTGGACAATATATCCAGGAGACATAATCTAAAAATTATTGGTCTACCAGAAAGCTATGATGAAAAAAAGAGCCTGGACAGTATCTTCCAAGAAATCATCAAGAAAAACTGCCCCAAGGTCCTAGAAACAGAGGGCAAAATAATCATCAAAAGAATCCACTGCTCACCCCCTGAATGAGATCCCAAATTTGAAACTCCAAGGAATATTGTAGTAAAATTTCAGAATTATCAGGTAAAGGAGAAAATACTGCAAGCAGGCAGAAAGAAAAAAAATCGAATATTGTGGTGTCAGGAACACGAGGGATCTTGCAGTTTCTACATTAAAAGACAGGAGGGATTGGGGTATGATATTCCAAAAGCCAAAGGAACTTGGACTACAATGAAAGATCAACTACCCAGCACAATTGAGCATAATTTTTCAGGCAAGGAGTTGGACATTCCATGAAATAAGGGAATTCCAGAATTTCCTGTGAAAAGAATAGAACTCAATGGAAAATTTGATCTTCAAATACAACACTCAAGAGAGAAATAAAAAGGTAAACAGGGGGGAAAACCCTTGTTATTCAATAATGGCAAATTTTTTACAGCCTTATATAAGATTACATTATTTTATATATGTTACATATATATGTATATATGTATTTATATGTGTGTGTGTATGTGCTGTGTGTGTGTGTGTGTATGAGTGTGAATCTTGAGAATGGTACAGTTATTATGACAACTAAAAGGGATATACGTAGACTGAGGTTGTCAGTATAAAGTAACTGATGTGATAACTAAAAACAAAATTAAAGGGTGCTAAGGGATTATTCTGGGAGAAGATGCAAGGAGGAGGTAGAAAATGGTAAATTAAATCACATGCAGAGTCACAAACACATATTATAGTAGAGGAAAAGAAGAGAGGGAGCAGAGCAGTGTTTGAGCTTTACTCTTATTGGATTTGGTTCAAGAAGAAATAATATACTCTGAGAAGTATAGAAATCAAATTTGTCCTACAGGCAGTAGAAGGGGAAATGGGAAAAATAAGGCGGGAGTGGTTAGAAGGGAGAGAAGAAGTAGCAATGGGGAAAGGATAAGATAAAGGAGGGGGCTTAATAGGGATGGAAAATTGAGGAAGGTGGTGGTCAAAAGCAAAACACTTTTGAGGAGTAGAAGGGAGAAAGGAGAAATAAAAGCATAAATGGGAGTGGTAATAGGATGAAGAAAAGGACACAGATAGTAATCATAACTGTAAATGTTAATGGGACCTCCTCTCTCATAAAATGAAGGTGCATAGCAGAATGGATTAAAAGCCATAATCATACAATATATTGTTTATAAGAAACACATTTAAAAGAGGGGGATACACACTGGTGAAGTAAAAAGAAAAGCAGGGGTAGCAATTCCTAATCTCAGACAAAGCAAAAGCAAAAATAGATCTAATCAAAAGAGATAAGGAAGGAAAGTAACTCCTGCTACTAGACACCATAGATAATGAAGTGATATAATGACTTAACATATGTACACCAAGTGGTATAGCATAGAAATTCTTAGAGGACAAGTTAAGGGAGTTACAGAAAGAAATAGACAGTAAAACTATACTAGTGGTGGACTTCAAGTTCCCCTTCTCTAAACCTGATCAATCTAACCTCAAAATAAATGAGAAAGAAGTTAAGGAGGTGAATAGAATTTTAGAAAAGGTAGATATGATAGACCTATGGAGAAAACTGAATGGGGATAGAAATGAATATACCTTTTTCTCAGCAGTACATGGCACATACACAAAGACTAATCGTGTACTAGGGCATGAAAACCTCACAATCCAGAGCAGAATGGCAGAAATAGTAAATGCATCCTTTTCAGATATGATGCAATAAAAGTTATTTATAACAAAGGAACACAGAAAAATTGTCTGAAAATTAATTGGAATCTAAATAATCTAATCCTAAAGAATGAGTGGGTCAAAGAATAAATCATACAAACAATTAATAACTTCATTCAAGAGAATAACAATGATAAGACAACATAAGAAAACTTATGGGATGCAGCAAAAGTGGTTCTTATGGGGAAGTTTTATATGTCTAAATCCTTGCATGAATAAAATAGAGAAAAAGGAAGTCAATGAATTTGGCATGCAACTGAAAAAAGCTAGAAAAAGAACAAATTGAAAATCCCCATTTAAATGCCAAAGCAGAAATACTGAAAACCAAAGGAGAGATTAATAGAATTGAAATCCAGAAAACCATTTAATTAATAAATAAAACTGAGAGCAGGTTTTATGAAAAAACCAATAAAATTGGTAAACCTTTGGTCAATTTGATTAAAAAATAAGAGAGGAGAAAATCAAATTACTAATATAAAAAATGAAAAGAGTGAATTCACCTCCAATGACAAGGAAATTAAAAGAGTAATTAGGAAATATTTTGCCCAATTGTATGCCCATAAACTTGACAATCTTAGGGAAATGCTTTAATATTTACAAAAAATATAAATTGCCCAGGTTAACAGAAAAAGGAAGTAAAATTCCTAAATAACCCCATCTTAGAAAAAGAAATTATGCAAGCCATCAATGAATTCCCTAGGAGAAAATCCCCAGGGCTAGATGGACTTACATGCCAATTCTATCAAACATTTAAAGAACAATCAATTCCCATACTTTATAGACTCTTTGGGAAAATAGGTGAAGAACAAGTCCTACCAAATTCTTTTTCTGGCCCAAATATGGTACTAATACCTAAACCAGGAAGAGGCAAAAAAGAGAAAGGAAATTACAGACCAATTTCCCTAATGAATATTGATGCAAAAAATTTAAATAAAATATTAGCAAAAAGATTGCAGCAACTTACCATGAGAATAATCCACTATAACTAGGGAGGATTTATTCCAGGAATGTAAGGCTGGTTCAATATTAGGAAAACTGGGGGTGGCAGAGCCAAGATGGTGGCTGTAAAGCAGGGACTTGCTTAAGCTCTCCCCCAAGTCCCTCCAAACATCTGTAAAAAGATGACTCTGAACAAATTCTAGAACTGAAGAAACCACAAAACAGCAGAGGGAAGCAGGGCTCCAGTCCGGGACAGCCTTGATGGTCTCTGGGAATGGTCTATCGCATGGAGCTAGAAGCAAAGCAGAGCACAGCCCAGTCTGGGCTGCACCAGGACCAACTAGACTGGGAGCTGGGTGGAACAGGAGGTAGGGCCCTGAATCATTGATGAAAGTAGGGGGTGAGAGAGGAATATATTGTGAGAAGGAGAAAGGGAGAGATAGAATGGGGTAAATTATCTCACATAAAAGTGGTGAGAAAAAGCAGTTCTGTTGGAAGGGAAGAGGGGGCAGGGGAAGGGGAATGAGGGAACCTTGCTCTCATCAGATTTGACTTGATGAGGGAATACCATACACACTCAATTGGGTATCTTAACCCACATGAAAGTAGGGGGAAAGGGATAAGAACAGGGGGACAATAAAAAAGAGGTCAGATGGGGCAAGAAGTAATCAAAAGCAAACACTTTTGAAAAAGGACAGGGTCAAGGGAGAAAACTGAATAAAAGGGGACAGGATAGGATGGAGGGAAATATAGTTAGTCTTTCACAACATGAGTATTTATGGGAGTGTTTTGCATAATGATACATGTGTGGCCTATGTGGAATTGCTTGCCTTCTTAGGGAGACTGAGTGAGGAGGGAAGAGGGGAGAGAATTTGGAATTCAAAGTTTTAAAAGAAGATGCTCAAAAAAAGTTGTTTTTGCGAACAACGGGAAAATAAGATATACAGGCAATGGGGCATAGAAATCTATCTTGCCCTACAAGAAAGCAAGGGGAAAAGTGATGGGGGGAGGGGAGTAGGGTAACAGAAGGGAGGGCTGACTGGGGAACAGGACAATCAGAATATATGCCATCTTGGAGTAGCGGGGAGGGTAGAAATGGGGAGAAAATTTGTAACTCAAAATCTTGTGGAAATCAATGCTGAAAACTAAAAAATATTAAATAATAAAGAATGGAATAAAAAAAGAAAAGCACTTAGCACAAAATGTTTGACAAATTGTTTAAAAGAGAGAGAGAATATAAGGAGAGGGGAGGGATGGGGATTTGTTTTAAGAGACCAATGTGAATGTATAGGGAACAACAAACTAAATTAAATGTTAAAAAGATATAAATAAAAGATGAAATCAAGGACAGATACCAAAGGATGAATATATAGTTGCACCATAGTCGTGTAAGGATATTGTCAGAATCCAGGTTTTACAATAGACACCTGTAAAGCCAGCTACAGGGGAGACTGAAGTTGAAGATCTCTTAAGCTCAGGAGTTCTGAGTGGCCTATGCACATTGGGTGACTTCATTAAATTCAGAATCAAGATGGTAAACATCTGAGGGTAGGAGGAGGGGTAACAAGCTGCCAAAAGGGGGCTAACCAGCTTAGATTGGAAAAGAAGGAGCTCAAAACTGTCATGATGATCAGCAATGGGATTGGACCATGAGTAATTCCTGCACTTCCAACCTAGGTGAGGTCAGAAGACTCAATGTTTTTTTTAAAATTTATTATTTATTTTTAACATTCCTTCATTTTTAATTTTGAGTTCCAAATTTTCTACCTCTATCCTGCTCCTTCCTGATCCACTGAGAAGCTAAGCCATATGATATCAATTATATATTTGAAATCATTCAAAATATATTTCCAGGTTAGCCATATCACAAAAAGCAAGAAAAATAAAGAATGTAAGAAAATTATATTAAAAACAAAAAAGAAAAAAATATTAGGAAAACTATCAGCATAATTCATCATATCAACAACAAAAATAGCAGAAACAATATGATGATCTCCATAGATGCAGAAAATGCTTTTGACAAGGTACAGCATCCATTCCTATTAAAAACACTAGAACATTAGAAATAAATGGAATCTTCCTTACAATGAAAAGTACCATCTATCTAAAACCCTCAGCAAGCACTATATGTAGTGGGGATAAGCTAGATGCATTTCTAATAAGATCAGGAATGAAACAAGGATGTCCATTATCACCCTTTTTATTCAATTTGGTACTAGAAAGTCAGCTTTAGCAATAAGAAAATAAAGAGAAATTGAAGGAATTAGAATAGGTAAAGAAGAAACTAAGTTATCACTATTTGCAGATGGTTTGATGATTTACTTAGAGAACCCTAGAGAATCAAGTAAAAAAAAAACTACTTGAAATAATAAATAACTTTAGCAAAGTTGCAGGATATAAAATGAACCCATATAAATCCTCAGGATTCCTATATATTACTAACAAAGTCCAACAGCAAGAGATAAACTCCATCTAAAGTTCCTGTAGACACCATAAAATATTTGGGAGTCTAATAGCCAAGGCAAACCCAGGACCTATATGAAAACAATTACAAAACACTTTTCACACAAATAAAGTCTGATCTCAATAAATGGAAACACATCAGTTGCTCATGGTTAGGCTGAGCTAATGTAATAAAAATGACAATTTTATTTAAATTAATTTACTTATTCAGTGCCATACCAATAAAACTGCCAAAAATTATTTTACAGATCTGGATAAAATAACAATGAAATTCATCTGGAAGAACAAAAGGTTCAGAATATTAAGAGAATTAATGAAAAGAAATGCTAGGGAAGGTGGCCTAGCCACAGCAGATATTAAAGTTTACTGTAAAGCAGCAGTCATTGAAACTCCTTGGTATTGGCTAAGAAAAAAAGTGGTAGATCAGTGGAATAGATTAGGTACACAAGACGCAGTAGTCAATGACTATAGCAACCTATCCTTTGATAAACCCAAAGAATCTAGCTTCTGGGCTAAGAATCCACAATTTCACAAACACTGCTGGGAAAATTGGAAAATGGTTTGGTAGAAACAGGGGATAGACCAATATCTTACACCATATACCAAAAGAAAATCAAAATGGGTTAATGATTTAGGAATAAAGACTGATGCTATAGGGAATTTGGGAAAGCAAAGAATAGTTTACCTATCAGATTTATGGGAAAGGAAAGAATTCATGACATAAGAGATAGAGCATTGCAAAATGCAAAATGGAAATTTTGATTATGTTAAATTGAAAAGTTTTTGTACAAACAAAGCCAATGCAACAAAGATTAGGAGTGAAGCAGAAAACTGGGAAAGAATCTTTATAACTTTATAACTTTATCTCTGATAAAGACCTCATCCAAAATGTGCAGGGAACTGAGTCAAATTTAAAGGAATACAAGTCATTCCCCAATTCAGAAATGGTCAAAGGATCTGAACAGGCAGTTTTCAGAGGAAGAACTTAAACAAAAAATGCTCTAAATCACTATTGTTTAGAGAAATACAAATCAAAACAACTCTTAGGTACCACACGTATCCTGTCAGATTGACTAACATGACAAAATAGAAAAATGATAAATACTGGATAGGATGTGGGAAAATGGGAACATTATTACATTGTTAGTGGAGTTGTGAACTGATTCAGCCATTCTGGAGAGTAAATTGGAACTATGCCCAAAAGGCTATAAAAAATGCACACCCTTTGACCCAGCAATACCATTTCTAGGGTTGTATCCCAAAGAGATCACACAAGTCTGAAATGGACCAGTATGTACAAAAATATTTATAGCAGCTCTTTTTGTGGTGGCAAGGAATCGGAAATCAAGGGGATGCCTGTCAATTAGGGAATGGCTAAACAAATTGTGACATATTAATGTAATGAAATACTATTGTGCTATACAAAATGAGGACCAGATGGAATTCATTATTATCTGGAAAGACTTATATGAGCTAATTCTGAGTGAGGGAAGCAGAAGCAGGAGAACATTATATACAATTACAGACACACAGTATCTGTAAGGACTAACTTTGATAGACTTGGCTCTTCTAATCAATGCAAGGTTCAAAGACAGCTCCAAAAGACTCCTCATGGAAAAAATTATGCATATCTAGAGAAAGGATTATGGAGTCTGAATGCAGATTGAGGAAAACTATTTGCTCTTTTTTTTCTCTTCATTTTTGGTTTTGTTTCTTCTTTCTCATGACTCATTTCATTAGTTATAATCCTTCCTTACAACTTGACTATTATGTAAATAAATTTAATGTGAAGGTGCATGTAGAGCCTATATTGGATTGCATGCCTACTTGGGGGCAGGGGGGAGGAGAGGGAGGGAGAGAAAATTTGGAACTCCAAAACTTGTGGAACTCAACGTTGTAAACTAAAAATAAAAAATAAATTTAAAAAGTGCAATAGTGTTCCATCATAATTATATGCCATAATTTGTTCAGCCATTGCTCAATTGATGGGCAACCCCTCAATTTCCAATTCTTTGCCAGAAGAAAAGAAGTGCTATTAAAATTTTTGTACATATAAGTTCTTTTCCTTTTTTAAAAATCTCTTTTGGGATATAGACCTAGTAGTGGTATTGCTGGATCAAAGGGTATGCATGGTTTTATAGCCCTTTAGGCATAGCTCCTAATTGCTCTACAGAGTGGTTGAATCAGTTCACAACTCCAGCAACAATGAGTTACTGTCACATTTTCCCCACGTCCCCTTCAACATGCGTCGTTTTCCTTTCCTGTCCTATTAGACATTGTAATAGGTATGAAGTAGTACCTCAGAGTTGTTTTAATTTGCATTTCTCCAATCATTAGTAAGTTAGAGTATTTTTTCACATGACTATAGATAGCTTTGATTACTTCATCTGAAGACTGTTCACATCTTTCGATCATTTGTCAATTGAGGAATAGTCATTTTTAAAGAATAAATTTCAATTATTTGTATGTTAGAGAAATGAGTCCTTTATCAAAGAAACTTGTTTCAAATTTTTTTCAGTTACTATTGCTAACCATATTTCCTTCTACCCTATTCTCTCCCATTTATTCTATTCTCTCTCCTTTCCCACTCTGCCTTCTTGAAAGTGTTTTACTTCTGACTTCCTTCTCCCCTAATCTGCCCTTTCTCCTATCACCCTGCCTTTCTCTTATCCTATTCCCCTCTCACTTTCTGGTAGGGTAAGATAGATGTCTATGCTTAATTGAATGTGTAAGTTATTCCCTCTTTGAGTCAGTTGTGAAGGGAGTAAGGTTTATTCCCTTCCCCTCATCTCCTCCCCCTTTTCTTCCATTATAAAAGCTTTTTCTTGACTGTTCTATGTGAGCTAATTTGCTCCATTCTACTTCTTACTTTCCCTTTCTAAAAGCATATTCCTCTTACCACTAAATTTTATTTTTTTAGATACCCTTTCTTATTCAACTCACACGTGTGCCCTCCATCTATATGTACTCTTTCTATATGCCCTAATAAATGTGAATGTTCTTATGAGTTACAAATACCATTGTCCCATGTAGGAATATAAATAGTTTAACCTTATTAAGTCTCTTATGATTTCCATTTTCTTTTTATCTTTTTATGCTTCTCTCAAGTCTTGTATTTGAAAGTCAAATTTTCTATTCAGCTCTAGTCTTTTCATCAAGAATGCCTGAAATTCCTGTATTTTATTCAATTTCCATTTTCTGTCCTGAAGGATTATACTCAGTTTTGCAGGATAAGTGATTCTTCATTGTAATCTCAGCTCCTTTGACCTCCAGAATATCATATTCCAAGTACTCTTACCCTTTAATGTAGATGCTGCCACATCTTGCATTTTCCTGACTCTGGCTCCACAATACTTGAATTCTTTCTGGCTGCTTGCAATATTTTCTCCATGACCTGGGAGTTCTGGAATTTGCCTATGATATTCCTGGGAGTTTTCATTTTGGGATTTCTTTTTGGAGTTGATTAGTGGATTCTTTTGGTTTCTATTTTTCCCTCTGGTTTTAGTGTATCAGGAGAGTTTTCCTTGATAATTTCTTGAAAGATAATATCTAGCATAATTTTATTCATGGTTTTCAGGTAGTCCAATAAATTTTAAATTATCTGTCCTAGATCAGTTTTCCATGTCAGTTGTTTATCCAGTGAAATAGTTCACATTGTTGTCTATTTTTTCATTCTTTTGGTTTTGTTTGTTTCTTGATTTCTCTTACAGTCATTTACTTTCATTTGCTTAATTCTAATTTTTAGGCACTTGTTTTCTTTGGTGTATTTTTGTACCTCCTTTTCCATCTGGACAATTCTATTTTTTAAGGATATTTTCTTCATGAATTTTTGTGCCTCTTTTCCCATTTGGCTAATTCTGCTTTTTAAGGCATTCTTCACCTCATTGGCTTTTTGTACCTCTTTAAATATTTGGCCCAGTCTGTTTTTTAAAGTGTTGTTTTCTTCAGTATTTCTGGTGTCTCCTTTATCAAGCTGTTGACTGGTTTATCATGATTTTCAAGCATCACTCTCATTTCTTTTCCCAATTTTTCCTCTACTTCTCTTATTTTATTTTCAAAATATTTTTTGAGCTCTTCCATGCCTGAGACTAATTCATATTTTTGGGAGGTTTTGTATGTAGGAGATTTGACTTTTTTATCTTCTCCTGAGTGTGTGTTTTGATCTTCTTTGTCACCATAGTAACTTTCTATGATCAGAATGTTTTTTTTTTTGTTGTTGTTATTTGGTCATTTTCCCAGCTGATTACTTGACTTTTAACTCTTTGTTAAAGTAGGGCTCTGCTTCTAGGGTAGAGGGTGCACTGTCTCAAACTTTAAGGGTTTTTGCAGCTCTTTTCAGAGACACTTGTAGGGTCCTGTAAGTTTTCAGTTCTTCCAAGGTGGTATGATATAAGGAGAGGTGTTTACTATTCTCCTGGCCTGTGCTCTGGTCTATGTAACCACAAGCACTCTTGTCTGCCCTGGAACTGTGAAGAAGGTCTCTGTTCCACTATGGCCTTAAGCTCTGGTGAGCTAATGTTCCTCCTCACCTTGGGACTGCTACCCAAGACTGCAACCCAGATCTGAGTATGGGCAAAGCAACAGAATCCTACCTCAGTGCTGGCAAAGAAACCTCTGTACTCTCCTTGTGACCAATTCTTTGATGCCCTTACCATCTACAGGCTGGGAGGTCCAGAAGCAGTCACTGTTACTGCTGACTTAGTGGCTCCAGAGGCCTGTTCCTTATTTACTGGTGCCAGGGCTTGCTGGTGTGTCCTGTGCTACCCTGTACTCTACTCTCACCCAGCTATGATAGATTTTTCCTGCTGACCTTCTAGGTTGTCTTTGGTGTCTGTGGACTGAGAGGTCTGGAAACCACTACTGCTGCCACTGATTCAGTTACCCCGAGTCCTGCTCCTGGTTTGTGGGAGCTCAGATTGTGCTGGCATGGCTTGTGCTGGACTATGCTCCTCTCTCACGCTAGTGCAAAAGACCTTTCCTGCTAACCTTCTAAGTTATCTTGGGCTGGGAAATTGTTTCACTCAGGCTATATTTGGGTTCCCCCTCTCTAGAATTTTTTTAGAATCATTATGTAAAGGTATTTGGAAGGGTTTTGGGGAGACACACCCCTGTCTTTACTCTGCCATCTTGGCTCCATCTAGCCAGTGAAGTTATAAGAAACCAAGAACTATTATAACAAAATAGAAAGATGAAAAAATAGAAGAGAATATGAAACATCTCACAAGAAAAATATGATATGGAAAAGAGATCAAGAAGAGAAAACATAACAATAATTGGACTACCTGAAAGCTATGATTATAAAAAAAACAATCTTGATACAATTACACAAGAAATAAAGAAAATTGTCCTGAAACATTAGAACAAGATTGGAAAATAGAAAAAAATCCACCAATCACTACCTGAAAGAGATCCTACAACAAAAACCTATAGGAATATCATACTGAAATTCCAAAATCTCTGGCTCAAGGAGAAAATTTTATTAGCAACAAGAAAAAACAATTCAAATATGGTAAAGCCGCAATTAGAATCACTCAAGACATAGCAGCAGTAATTCTAAAGGATTGCAGGTCTTGGAACACTATGTATTAAATAGCAACAGAACTGGGGTTGAGGCCAAAAATATCAGACCCAGAAAATTTAAGCATAATCCTGAATGAAAAAAACGACATTCGATGAACTACAGGACTTTCAGGATTTTCTTGCCACCCCCCCCCCCCCGCAATTGAACTTAATAGAAAATTTTATATACAACGTCCAAGAGAAATATAAGGTACACACTAATTATAAGGGACTCAATAAGGACAGACTGTTTACTTTTTATAAAACATATGTATAAGATTGTAATTAGTAATTAGGTAGTTCCAATGGAAGACCAGAGTATGATGTGATTCTAAAACATAAAACCATTTGTGAAAAGGGAAAAGAGTAATTTTCTTATACGAATGAGGGGCAAGAAGAAGAACTGACACAGAGGAATTAGATGTGGGAGGTGGGCTGCTAATTCTGGAACCCTATTCCCATAGGGAATGGGTTAAAGAGGAAACAATACATATATATCTAGAAGAGCATAGAAGTGTTCTAAATTTATGTGATGCCAATCAGTGATGAAAGACCTTACCCATCCATTCAATAGACCTCAGGTGGGGTTAGTTAAGGGAGGCTTGATAGAGGCAGGACTATACTCTTTACTTACTAAGGGCTAAGCCCCAGACCTACAGTCTTTTGCTTGGGCCCTAAGAAGAGTGTGTATATATATCCAGAAGGTAGCTCAAGGAGAAATAAGAACTCTGAGATGACAGAGTTGTGAGAGAGCAGAGAGTGGAGAGTAGAGACCAGAGAGCTGCAGACACCAGAGAACTGAGGGGGAGAGAAGGCAGGTGAGGAGATAGTTGGGACTAATAAGTGTTTATGGAAAGGCCCAAGCTGGGGGTAAGGTTACAGGATGACTTGGTTCTTTGCTATAATAATGTGTTATAATTTCCTTGTTGTTACATTGAGGTAGACTTACTGGCTTTGGAACACAACTGGTGGTACGTTGGGTTGGAGTTGTTGGTCCACTCCTGTCTAAATAAATATTATACTTCCTCTACGTTCTGATTAGAGAATCTCTTATACTTTGTGATTCCAAACTATATGGGCATATTCATGGTCATTGTCAAGGTCACGAATCTTGCCTTACTGATACAATTCAGAAAGAAATAAAAGGTTAAAGGGATAAGGAGTGGGGTGAAGATAAGGGAGGAATTTTTTAGAGGGAAAGCTACTCACATGAGATCTAGGTTAAAGAGAATGTATGCACATGCATACATACATATACACACATATTTAGAATAGAATAAATGTCTTCTAAATTTATAATGAAATAAGAGGATGAGGGAATAGGATAAGGGAGGTATTGAAGGGTACCTAGATGAATGGGAATGGGATAAAGAGGGAATAACATATTTGGACAGCTATAAAAGTATTCTAAATTCAGAAAGAAACAAGAGGGTAAAGGAAAAGGGTTGGGGGGAGAGGATAAGAGGAGGTATCTTTTAAGGAGTTGTCCATTAGGTAGTGGGAGGACAAATTAGTGGATAGAAGTAAAATAGAGGAATCAAGAGGGATAAGAAATAAGAGATGCATGCAAACATAAAATAAAGATCAGGAGCAGAATTTATTAAGAAAAAAGCAGGAGTAGTTATCATGATCTCAGACAAAGTTAAAGCTAAAATAGATTTAAACAAAAGAGAAAAATAGGGTCACTACACTATATTTTAGCCATATTAATCAATATTGTTTCAGCCTATTTAAAATAACTAGACAGTCTAAGGTTGGAATATTGCTGTAGTGTAGGACATGATGAGTTGGAGAACTTAGAAAAATATGGAAAGACTTGGATTAATCAAGGAAGATGTTATCCACCTTATGAGAAACAGAGGACAAAGAAGAATAAGTACAGTCTTACATAGATAGATATGAATATGTATATCTGCATATGAGTATGGCTATAGATATCCAAGTATATGTATGTGTTTGTGTATTTCTATATATGTATATGTATATATGTACATATGTATGTGTGTATTTGTGTACATGTGTATATATGTATTAAAATGTATATATATATATACACACACATCTATGTGTGTGTATGCGTGTGTGTATTTGTGATTAATTGTAGCATTTGGGTGGGGAGGAAGAGAGAAAAAAACACAACAGAGAACAAAAGAAAATTTGCAAGGAAGCAAAGAAAAGATGAACAGCTCTGAACACAATGTATAGTATTTATTATATAGGCTTTCTTGAAATGGAAATTTATTGCTGTATATTTTGAATCTTCTCTTACATTCTGCTGTGCATGTGGAAATGCTTTTTTTTTCTTTTCTTAAGTTTTAATATTTAAGTTCATAATTTTTTTCTTTTCTTATATATTTGAGTTTAAGACAAATTAATAAAATGTTTCCTCTGTTAAATGGATTTATTAGTTCTTTCTTGAGTAGACTAGATTGTTCAGAGAGGACCTATTGAGAGAGGAGAAAAAAAGGATAGAGAAGGATAAATCTGGGGGTCCCTAAAGACAAATTTTACAAACTCTGCTCAAGATGATCCATAATTTATACCCAATTACAAATAAATACAATCTATTGGATCCAACTAGATGGTTGATGTAATATCAAATATAGGAGGGGATAAGAAATTGAATAACTTTAAAGTCCCCAGGGTGGATTGGTTAGATATCAGGCTTTGCAGTCAAGAAGATGGGAACTCATCTTACTTCTGACACATAAGGACTATGTCATACTAGGTAAGTCACAACTTCTCAGGGTTCTAGGCAGCTAAAACTTGAAGTGTCAGAGCAAATGTCAGTCTGTATTAGTAGAAGAAAAGGATTTTCTCATCAGAAATGTCTTACACTAAAAAATATCACAGGAAAAAGAGGAGATAAAGAGAAATAAACACAGAAAAAGATAGAGAGACAGAGACAGCAGAGACAGAGGGACAGACTGAAAGAGAGAAAGAGAAAGGCACTTAGACAAAACTCTTTTCATATATAGGACATCTGAGATCCCCAAAATGCTTTTGCCTGAAATCACTCCTTCCTCATCTCTGTCTCTTGGCTTCCCTCAAGTTCTGGATATAATTCCAGCTTCTTCAGGAAGTCTTTCCTGATGCTCTTTTAATTACAGTGCCATTCCTATGTTGATTATTTCCAATTTATCTTGTCTATAGCTTGTTTGTACATAGTTATTTACATGTTGTCTCCTCTAATAGATAATGAGCTCCTTGAGAGCAAGACTATCTTTTGCCTCTCTATGTATCCTCAATGCTTAGCACAATGAACAGCACATAGTAGGTGCTTAATAAATGTTTATAATTGCAACTAATAGCATAACTGTGATTCATGATTTTGAATGCAATGCACTATCCATTAATCTATTTATACTAGTCCAAGGACTTACTCTATGGCCCCACCCCCAAAATAAATTCTCAATTTGTACTCAAAAATTCCTTCCAGAAAGCTTCTGGTCATGACATGCTCAGCTGGTAGCTAGATGGAAAAAAAGGAGTTTTAAAGGGGCATGGAAAATAGGAAGCATGCCAGAACTCATCTGTAAAGCATTTGGCATTAAGCAATAAAGACAATTCACATGATATTTCAAGTAAAAATAACAGGATTGCTCTGCAATTTGTTCCCACTTTTTAAGAGCTAAAAAAGCAAGTCTTTACTGAGCCAAACCAATATGGTTTGTCTACTGGAAACTTACGATGTGTGATTTATTGCCTGCAACACTGTTGTCTGCAACCAAAGACTGTTGATTCAACCCAAGTCAAGTGTTTATGGAAACTTGATTACTTGGATTTTATCTGTTGGTTCATGTCATTTCCTGGCATTGCTCTCCCCAACACAATGCTGTCCATATTTATACAGTGACGCTTTCACTTAAAATTGCTATCCAGTTTCAAAGACAGTTTTACAAGTTCTTGGAAGCTGTCTGGAAGTAAAAAAAGAACTGATTTGCATATAAACAGCATTAATGACTGCCAAGTGGGCAACATTTACTCTCTAGGATTCTTTGAAGACAGCCCAGATACTGAGAGCTCTGCAAAGATTATAGTCTTGTTCATAGATGGAGAGGCAGCAAGGACCTTTGAGGTCTAGTTGTAATGGAGGTTTGGAAAGCAGCCCCCAAGCATCTTAGATGTAGATAACGCCATTTTAGTAAATTGAAGGTGTCTTCATACATGCCAAAATCCCTCCCTCCCACCCACCCGTTTTATAGAATAGGCCTTTCTCTCATTGAAGAGATGAGGAAACTGTGACTGAATGAAGGAAAATATCTTGTCCAAATTCCTGTAACTAGTAAATGGCAGTCTCTGTGTTTGAAACTATGTCATTTAAATCCAAACACAGCATATTTTCCCCAGTACTACTGTGCTTTGTGGTCCTTCATTTTACTGAAGTCAAGAGAGATTAAACTGCTTCTTGGTGGCAGAGCCACTACTGGAATTGAACTCTTCTAGCTGAATGTTTTTCCAAGGAACCTCACCCCCCTGCTCTGGTCACTTTTCCTTACCATACTCCTAGTCAACACATTATAACTGTCATTAATGATAGAACCTTAAAAATAGTGTGAAGTCATCTTTATCTTCTGCAAAATTATAATATACTATCAAATGGCATCTTTTTCATTTCTTTCTCTGCTTACAACTAAAACTAAAAATTTGTGAAGAAGTGTGCATGGTTAAGATTATGAATTCCATCACTTGCCCATATCTGGATTGAGGAAGAGTAGGTGAAACACATTTTTCTCTGAATATTGATTTCTATTTCTCATTTTTCCTACTTACAAAAGATAGAAATAAAAACATTCCCAAAGTGTTTGTTCAACTCTTAAAATATGGAGAGAGCAATATTAAGACAAATTAAGCATTTGTCCCTAGCTTCTGGGAGCTTACGAGAGAATGGAGAGTTAAGATAAGGGCACAAATGACAGTAATGCAAGAAGCACTTGAATAAAAAAAAGATCTGTAAGATGTTTATTGAATTATATATGTGAATTAAGATGAGACTCTTGATGGCCTTGCAGATGATTTGACATTTGAGCTGTGCCCTGGAAGATAATATTTTTGAGGAGGTCTAAAGATCTGAACATATGTGTGGAGATTTGTGTGTGTATGGGATGGTTTTGGTGCAGAGTAGACACTTCATCACAGAGTATAATATGTACAAAAGCAAAGTGGCAGAAAAGCCGGGACTATGTTTGAAGTATTTATCTGCAACATTTACTAAATATGTACTATGCCTTACCTACAGTATCAGGCACCAGGAATACAGAGATAGAAACGGAATGATCCCTGCTGTCAATGAGGCACCATTCTTTTAGGGGGAGACAGCATATACACATTAAATATATGCAACAAGGTACAAAATAAATACAAATTTCTGGGGGAGACATTGGAAATTGGGGCTTAAGGATAGGCAACATGTAGAAAGTAATACTCAAGGTGAATCTTGATGGAAACTAGGGAATCTCAGAGGCAAAAATGAGGAGAGAGTGAGTTGCAAATATGGAGAACAGTAAGCACAAAGAGACTCAAAAAGATATGTGTGTCATTAATAAGGAAGAATAAGAATAATATCAGAGAATGTATGAAGAGGAATAATGTGTAATAAGTCTAGACAGGTAGGTTTATACTACTTCGTATAGGGCTTCAAATGACAGATTATATTTGCTTTTAGAGGTGATAGTATTTGGAGTTTATTACATAGGGGAATGATATAACCAAACCTATACTTTAGGAAAATCACTTTGGCTTCTGTATGGAGCTAGGAGAAACTTGATGAAGGGAGACTATTTAGAAATTATTATTATAATCCAGGGAAGATGGGATGAGTGCCTGAACTAGGAGGGAGAATGTGTGAGTACAGGGAAAGAGATAGGGGAGAGAACTGTTGAGAAAGCAAAAATAACAAAAACTGACACCTGACAATGCTTCGTGAGAAAGATCCTGTGATATATTAATTTGAAATCAAAATGTTGACTAAATCTATGAGAGCCAAAGGAAAGAGAAACAAATGGAATATTGAATATAAAATTCCAGCAAACATTCTTCAAGCCAACCCAAAGGTTTAAAATGCTAGTTAATGGAGAAACTGAATAATTCTAGGCAGTGCCTTGAACAATTCTAGGTAGAGCCTTGCACAATTTCATGCCTTGGAAACTGAGTCTATTAATCACTCTTAACTTTTTAAAGGTAATTTCTTCTAAGCTAAAGTTACCAGCATGAAAATCCAGAAATGATGCAGCATAGTTTGAAATCCATACCAAACAGGTTATTGGATTGAAGTTTTTGCAAATTCCTTCTTCTGATAACTCTTTTCTACACAGACTTAGATGTTGGATTACATCATTTTATCTACCACCTTTGGCTCTGACCTATGAAGCTGACAATCATTTCTGGAAACTTCTGTTAAATACTATTTCATCAGGCACATGCATTCCTTGTTCAATTGTCCTATCCCTACTTTCTAGAACTGCTTGTTATGACTAGAATATAATCTCTCTCTTGATTATGTCTTTGTCAGGATGATATTTACCATTTATTAAACCCAGAAGTCAGTCCTCAACACTGGAAAATGGATGGTAAGATAATCTTAGTAAACCATGAATTCATTATATATAATATCACCCTAGTCCATGGACAGAAGATTCTAGAGGAAGTATGATAAAACATGGAATTTAATTGCTCTACCAAATAAGAAATAGAATTGAGGTATCTATTTCTAAAGGTAATGATATTAATGACAAATATAATTGTCTCAAATATAGCATATATAGTGCACCTTAATTTTGAGGGTACTGTCAATGAAAGAGTAGCCTTATCTAATATTTGACATTAAAACTATGTAGTGTGGTAAGTTGTGAGATGTATTTTTTCTCAGTTTATGTTATGTCTCCCTGGGAGAATAGCTGGATAACAGACCCAGACCTAAAAGAGTCTTAAAAGTCATCTTTTCCAACTCCTTCATTTAAAGAATGGGAACTGAGGACCAGAGAAATTATGTGATTTGCCAAAGTTGACACAGGTTGTAAGAGTCAGAGGAGGCATTTGAACTCGGGTCCAGTGATTATAAATTTGTCATTCTTCATGGCAACATTCAGTAGTGAGAGAATCAAAGTGGCTTCATTTTGTATCATTGCTGACATTTTGTGCAGCTATTAGAGGTAAGTCTCATTTTTCTGAGTTAAGTTTAGTTTTCCTCTAAATCACATAATTTTGGAATATCCATTCCTTACTGTGACACTAAGTGTTTTGCATGATTCAGATAGAGTCACCAAACTGTAACATTAAAATAGCCATTGTGCTTTAAAATAAAAAAAAAAAACTTTATAAATCTCTTTTCACAGTCCTTGTGCCTGCCAAGGGGGCCTGCTCCAATTTGTTCGGCAATTGTATGCCTTGCTAATAAATCACATAGCTTAGACTTTGTTTCTTCAGTTATTATAAATTTACTCAAGACAAGGCAAGGCCAGTCAGGATGTTAAGAAGGGACCTTGGTCCATGGGGATGGCTATTCCAAGGAACTCCTTAGAGCATCCAGTTGATTTTCTCACCAAAGGATTTCTCCACAGAAGGGTGCCCAAGAGGTTGGAGTCCCCCCCCCCCCAAATTACTGAGCTAAGCAAGTCTCCACCCTGTTGAGGAAGTCCTTTTAAGGGAATAGTGCATAGCTGGGGAATCTGTAGCCTCAAGGCCATATGTGGCCTTCTAAGTCCTTGAGTGTGGCCTTTTGACTGAGTCCAAGTTTTATAGAACAAATGCTTTTATTACGGGGATTTGTTCTGTGAAGTTTGGAGTCAATCAAAGGGCCACACTTGAGGACCTAGAGGTCCACATGTGGCCTAGAGGCCCCAGGTTCTACACCCCAGAAATAGTGGGATCTGGTAATAACATACTGAAGGGAACCCTCCTGGAAAAAAATTCTAACAGCATGGGACCACGGGAAACTACCAGTTGAGTCAGGAATGACTAAGAGGTAAAAACGTTGAGAGATTCACCTGATAATTTGTTTTAGCCTCAATTCAGTATCATCGAATATTGAAATTAAATGATTGAAGGTAAGCCATGGAGACAAGATCCAAACAAGATGAAATTCTGGTTTTGTTAGGCTGCCCTTTCTGATGGCATATGCCAGGCATCTCCTCAGGTAGCATCTCTATCATATCTTACTTACTCTCTTCCCCATTCCTTTCCTTTGCAACCCCTTTCCACTACTGCTTTGTGGTACTTTTCCTCCTCCTCCTCCTCTTTTTCCTCCTCCTCCTCCTCCTTCTCCTTCTCCTTCTCTGTCTTCTTCTTCTCCTTCTTCGTCTTCTCCTTCTTCTCCTTCTCCGTCTTCTCCTCCAACTTCTCCTTCTCCATCTCCTTCTTCTTCTTCTTCTTCTTCTTCTTCTTCTTCTTCTTCTTCTTCTTCTTCTTCTTCTTCTTCTTCTTCTTCTTCTTCTTCTTCTTTCTCTGTCTTCTCCTTCTTCATCTTCTCCTTCTTCTCCTTCTCTGTCTTCTCCTTCTCTTTCTCCATCTTCTCCTCCTCCTCCTCCTCCTTCTTCTTCTCCTTCTCCTTCTCTTTCTTCTTCTTCTTCTCCCTGTCTGTCTTCTTCTTCTTCTTCTTCTTCTTCTTCTTCTTCTTCTTCTTCTTCTTCTTCTTCTTCTTCTTCTTCTTCTTCTTCTTCTTCTTCTTCTTCTTCTTCTTCTTCTCCTTTCACTTCTTCTTCTTCTTCTTCTCCTTTCACTTCTTCTTGTTCTTGTTCTTGTTCTTGTTCTTCTTCTTCTTCTTGTTCTTCTTGTTCTTGTTCTTCTTCTTCTTCTTCTTCTTCTTCTTCTTCTTCTTCTTCTTCTTCTTCTTCTTCTTCTTCTTCTTCTTCTTCTTCTTCTTCTTCTTCTTCTTCTTCTTCTTCTTTTTCCACCTTGTCTTCCCCATCCTCCACACCTCCTTCTTATCATTCTTCTGAATTAACTGCAGATTTAATTTCTCTTGAGCAGGAGAGGCACACAACTGGTGGTTTGCCTCTTCAAAAAAAAGCTTGTACATAACCTAGCGTAACCTTCTCAGATCATCATGATTAGAAATTATCAACATTCTAGTCCCTCTGATCTTTCTACATAGAGAAGGGACACTCCCAAATTTGGCAAAGAACAAGGAGTGGTAATAACACAATTCTAGGCCACCTTTAAGGGTAATAATTCCAAATGGGGAGATGTGGTTGACCTTCTGGAAACTTTACTCTCCCACAGTGAGAGAATTGTCATTATTAAAACCACTAATTGGCAAGGTCCAGTGCAGGGGAAGGAGGGACTATCCAAATTGGCCATTACAAGCTCTGCCACAGAAACTCAACAATCATGATGATCATACAGGGCTATTTCAGCCTAAAGAGTCATTAATTAGAGGCACGGGGGAATGTGCCATCCACTCTGAAATTGGAGCAAATTTCCAGAGATAATTCGAGAAGAAAATAAAATCCCTACCCACTTTTATGACAGGCTATGTAAGAGTGCTAAGCTGCACTCAGGATTAGATCTACTCAACCAGTGAGATGCAAGAATTATTAATTCCATCTAAGTCAGTCAATCCCAGCTAGAAATACAAAAGTATTTTCATATGAGTTGCCCTGAATGACATGAAAATCCTATAGATGAACTAAAGAACATTGCCCAATATGTTTATGAAGGAAAATAGAAATAGAAATAGAAATCTAAGTCAAAAAGCTAAACCATCATCCTTGTCCCTGCAAGGCAATATTAGAAACTCATGAGTCATGCAAATGTTTTTACTGCTACAAGAAGAGCCATATTGCCTGAGAATGAGGGAAGAAAAACATGGGACTTTAGGACTAAAAATAATAGTGATCTAAAAATGCCCAAGGGAATTCTGGTGCATGTAGGTGTGGGGGAAGAGTGAGGACTGTGAATTTTGGAGAGGACTTTTTCCCCTGATCTTGATGTCCTCTCCCCAGTCATTGTGGTTTGTATTTCTCCTTCCACTGGTACACTCTTAAAAATACCACTCTTAAAGTCAATAACACAGTCTAGGATTGTTTACTAGGTACTGGAGATTCTAATTCAGTTTCAATGAGTAAACTGAACTCTAGCTTTACAATTGTTGGATCTCTGAATGTCATAGGACTCTCAGGAAACATTCCAGAGTGTTCAAAAATTATCTTGGCATATGGTATCCATTGGTCCCCCTTCTGTTCTTTTTTAATTTAATATTTCATTTTCGCCAATTACATGTAAAAGCAACTTTAACATTCATTTTAAAATAATGAGTTTCAAATTTTCTCCTCATTTTCCTCTCTTTCTCCATCATTGATAATTTGATGTAAGTTATACATGTTCAGTAATGCAAAACGTATTTCCATATTAGTAATGTTGTGAAAAAACACAGACAAAAATAAAGAAAGTTTATGTTTCAATCTGCATTCAGACTCCATCAGTTCCTTCTCTGGAGATAGACAGCATTTTCATAAGTCCTTCAGAATTATCTTGGATCATTGTATTGCTGAGAATAGCCAAGTCATTGTACAATTTTGCTGTTACTGTGTACAGTCTTCTGGTTCTGCTTATTTAGCTTTGAATTAGTTTATATAAATCTTTTCAGGTTTCTCTGAAAGCATCAGGCTCATTATTTCTTTTGGCACAGCACCATTCTATCACAGTCATATACCACAACTTGTCCATCCATTCCCCAATTGATGGACATAACCTCAATTTTGAATTCTTTGCCAACACTAGAAGAGGGGCTACAAATATTTGTGTGAATGTACACACATGCCTATATACACATACATGTATATAAATATATATACACATACGTGTATACACACACTCATACAAGCACACACTCACACACATGCATCCTTTTCCTTTTTGCTTTTATCTCTTGGGGATAAAGACCTAGTAGCAGTATTTCTGGGTCAAAGAGAATGCATGGTTTTACAGCCTTTTGGGTATAGTTCCAAATTGCTCCACAGAATAGTTGAATCAGTTCACAGTCCCACCAATGGTGTATTAGTGTCTAAATTTTTCTGCATTCCTTCTAACAGTTGTCATTTTCTTTTACTGTTATATTGTCCAATCTGATAGGTGTGGGGTGTTATCTCAGAGTTGATATGATATGCATATTTTTAATCAATAATAATCTAGAGCATTTTCATATTACTATAGATAGCTGGGATTTCTTCATTTAAAACTGCATGTTCATATCCTTTGACCATTTATTAATTGTAGAATGACTTTTTTTATAAATTTGACTCAGTTTTCTATACATTCAAGAAATGAGGTATTTATCAGGGATATTTGCTGTATTTTTTAAGTTATGTTTACTGTGTATCTCCCTCCATTCTATTTTCCCCTTTTATCTCATTCTCTTTCCTTTCACCCTATTCATCCTCAAGTGTTTTGCTTCTGACTACCAACTCTACCAATCCACCCTCCTCTATCAACACCCTTTCACTCCTACTTTCCTGAGTCAAAGATAGAGTTATATACCCAATTGGTTGTTTATGTTATTCCCTCTTTAAGTGAATTCAGATGAAAGTAAGGTCTAAACACTCTCCCCCACCTTCCCTATTTCCCCTCTACTGTAAAAGTTCTTTTGTGCCCCTTTTATCTTAGATAATTTATCCCATTCTACCTCACCCTTTCCCCCTTTCCTGGTGCCTTTCTCTTTCTCAATCCTTAATGTAATTTTGTTTTTTTTTTGGATAATCATCCCATTATATTCAAGTCATACCCATGCTCTCTGTCAATACACACTCCTTCTAACTACCCTAATAACAAGAAACTTGTCAGGTGTTATCAGTATCATCTTCACATGGTGGAATGTGAACAGGTAATCTTACAGAATCCATTGTGATTTTTCTTTTCTGTTTACCTTTTTGTGCTTCTCTTGAGTCTTGTATTTGACATTCAAATTTTCTATTCCACTTTTGTTTTTTTCTTCAGGAATGCTAAGAAATCTTCTCTTTCATTGCATGTCCATTTTTTCCCCTGAAGGATTAGACTCAATTATATTGGGTAGGTGATTCTTGGTTGTAATTTTTGCCCCCTTGCCCTCTGGAATATGATATACCAGGCTGTCTGATCACTTAAGCTGCTAAATCTTTTGTTATCCCGACTGTGGTTCTACAATACTTGAATTGTTTCTTTCTGGCTGTTTGCAATATTTTCTTCCTGACCTGGGAACTCTGGAATTTGGCTATACTATTCCTGGAAGTTTTCATTTTGGGATCTTGATTAGAAAGTAATCAGTGGATTCTTTCAATTTCTGTTCTACTCTCTGATTCTAGATATCAGGGCAGTTTTCCTTGATAATTTGTTGATAGATGATATCTAGGCTTTTTTTGATCATGGTTTTCAGGTAGTTCGATAATTTTTAAATTATCTCTCCTGGATCCATTTTCCAGGTCAGTTGTTTTTCCAATGAGATAGTTCACATCATCTTTTATTTTTTTTTGTTTTGTTTTATGATTTCTTGAATTATTTCATGAAGTCATTGGCTTTCATTTGCTCTATTCTATTTTTTAAGGAATTATTTCTTCGGTGAGCTTTTGGACTTCCTTTGCCATTTGTCCAATTCTGAACGTGCAGGGGATGAACATTCTCACAAAACAGAAGCAGATAGCAGAATGGATTAAAAACCATAATCCTACAATATGCTGTTTACAAGAAACACATCTGAAACAGGGGGATACACATAGGGTTAAGGTAAAAGGCTGGAGTAAAATATATTGTGCCTCAGCTAAAGTAAAAAAAGCAGGAGTAGCAATCCTAATCTCAGACAAAGCAAAAGTAAAGATAGATCTAATTAGAAGAGATAAGGAAGAACATTATATCCTGCTAAAAGGCACCATAAACAATGAAGCAATATCATTGCTTAACATATATGCACCAAGTGGTAAGGCATACAAATTCTTAGAGGAGAGGTTAAGGGAGTTACAGGAAGAAATAGACAGCAAAACTATAATATTGGGAGACCTCAACCTCCCCCTTTCTGAACTTGATAAATCTAACCTCAAAATAAATAAGAAAAAAGTTAAGGAGGTAAACAGAATTTTAGAAAAGGCACATATGATAGACCTCTGGAGAAAACTGAATGGGGATAAAAAGGAATATACTTTCTTCTCAAAAGTACATGGCACATACTCAAAAATTGACCATGTACTTGGGCATAAAAACCTCACAATCCAGTGCAGAAAAGCAGAAGTAGTCAATGCATCCTTTTCAGATCATGATGCAATAAGAATCATTTTTAATAAAGCACCATGGAAAAATAAGCTAAAAACTAATTGGAAACTAAATAATTTAATTCTAAAGAGTGAGTGGGCCAAAGATCAAATCAGAGAAACAATCAATAATTTCATTCAAGAGAATGACAATAATGAAACAACATACCAAAACTTATGGGATGCAGCAAAAGCTGTTCTTAGGGGAAGTTTTATATCTCTAAATGCCTACATGAATAAAATAGGGAAAGAGGAGATCAATGATCTGGGCATACAGCTGAAAAAGCTAGAAAAAGAGCAAATTGAAAACCCCCAATTAAATACCAAATTAGAAATACTGAAAATCAAAGGAGAGATTAATAAAATTGAAACCAAGAAAACTATTGAATTAATAAATAAAACAAAGAGCTGGTTTTATGAAAAAACCAATAAAATTGACAAACCTTTGGCCAATTTGATTAAAAAAAAGAAAGAAGAAAATCAAATTACCAGTATAAAAAATGAAAAGGGTGAGGTCACCTCTAATGAAGAGGAAATCAAACCAATTCTGCTTTTTAAGGCATTCTTCTTCTCATTGGCTTTTTGGATCTCTTTTACCGTTTGGTCTACTCTGTTTTTTATGATGCTATTTTCTTCAGTATTTTTTTGTGTCTCTTTTACCATCTTTGAATCATTTTCCATTATTTTCTTGCATTAGTCTCATTTCTCTTCCCAATTTCCCCCTCTATTTCTCTTACTTGATTTTCAGACTCTTTTCTGAGCTCTTCCATGGCCTGAGACCAATCCATTTTTTTGTTTCTCTTGAAGACTCAGGATAAAGGAGCTTTGACTTTGTTGTCTTATTTTGAATGTGTGTTTTAATCTTCCTCTTCACCAAGGTAAGTTTCTATAGTCAGAGTTTTTCCCATTGTTTGCTCATTTTACTAGCTGATTACTTGACCTTTTAATTATTTGTTAAGGTAGGGACCAGCTTCCATGGTGGAGGGCAACCTGTCCTAGGGTTCAGCAGTTCTGTGTAGCTGTTATCTGAGATTTTTTCTGGGGACCTTTAAGTTTTCAGTTCTTCCCAGGTGGTATGAGCTAAGGAAAGATGTTTATCCCTCTCCTGGCCTGTGCTTGGGTCTTTGGGTGCCCATAAGAACTCTTTTATTCCCTAGAACTGTGAGGAAGGTCTCCCTCCCACTGCTGCAACCGGCTCTGTTATGTTAGTGCTCCTCCTCAGCCTGGGACTGCTACCCAAGACTACAACATGGATCCAGTTATGGGCAAATCAATAGAGTCTTGCCTCAGTGCTAGCAAAGAAGCCCCTGTAATTTCCCTCTGACCAATTGTTTGACCCCCTTACCAGCTGTAGGCTGAGAGCTCCACAAGCAGCCCCTGCCACTGCTGATTCAGTCACTCCCAAGGCCTGTTCCTGTTGGGGGCTGGGGCTGTGCTGGTGCAGCCTGTGCTGAACTGCACTCTACGTTCCCTCAGATCTGACAGAAATTTTCTGCTGACCTTCTAATTTGTCTTTGGGTAAGAATTCTGGAAACTGCCACTACTGATAGTGATTCAGTCACCCTGAGGACTGTTCTAAGTTTGCTGGGCCCCAGTCCCTGCTGTCCAGCTCTACCCTGGACTATGTGCTTCTCTCACTCTGAGCCAACAGACCTTTCCTGTGAACTTTCCAGGGTGTTTTGGGCTGGAAATTTGTTTCATTATGTCTTTTTCTGCTCCCCTAGAATTTGTTTAGAGTCATTTTTAAAGGTATTGTGAGGGGTTTGATGGAGAGCTCAGGAAAGTCTCTGCCTTTGGCTCTGTCATCTTGGCTCTGCTGGAGAAGTCCAATAATTCTTAAATTATCATTCTTCAAACTATTTTCTAAGTCAGTTGTTTTTTACAATTAAATATGTCACATTTTCTACTATTTTTCATTCTTTTGATTTTATTTTAACTGTTTTTATTGTCATTTCATTGTTTTTTGATGTCTCATGGAGTCATTACCTTCCACCTGCCCAATTTAAATTTTTCAGTAATTATTTTCTTCAGTTTTTTTTTGTATCTCCTTTTCCATTTGGCCAATTCTACTTGTTAAAGAGTTCTTTTCTTCAGTATATTTTTATACACCTTTTATCCATTTGGCCAATTCTGCTTTTTAAGGCATTTTTCTCTTCAGTGGATTTTTGTTCTTCTTTTACCATTTGGCCTTTCCTGTTTTGTTTTTAATTAATTTATTTAATTTTAGTTTTCAACATTCACTTCCTTAAGATTTTGAGTTTTAAATGTTCTCCCTCTCCTTCTCCTCTCCCCAGCCCAAGATGTCATGCAATACAATAAAGGCTCTACATATACATTCCTAATCAAACATATGTCATGTCAGTTATGTTGTAAAAAAGAATAAGAATGAATGGGAGAAACTACAAGAAAGAAAGAAAAAAACCAAAAAATAGCAGCAAAAAAGAAGAAAAAGCAAATAATATGCTTCGATCTGCATTCAGCCACCATCATTCTTTCTCTGGATGTGGATAGCATTTTCCATTATAAGTCTTATGGAGCTGTCTTAGAACCTTGCATTGCTAAGAGCAAAGTCTTTCAAAATCAGTCATCACACAATGTGGCTGTTACTGTGTACAAAGTTCTTTGGTTTCTGCCCATTCATTTCACTCAGCATCAGTTCATATAAGTCTTTCCAGGGTTTTCTGAAGTCTGCCTGTTCATTGTTTCTTACAGCACAATAGTATTCCATTACATTCGTATACCACGACTTGTTCAGCCATTCCCCAATTGATGGACAACCCTTCACTTTCCAAATCTTGGTCGCCACAAAAAGAGCTGCTATAAATATTGTTGTACTTGTGGGTCCTTTTCCCATTTTTGTGATCTCTTTGGGATGTGGCACTAGAGGGGACATTGCTGGATCAAAGGGTATGCACAATTTTATAGCCCTTTGGGCACAGTTCAAAATTGCTCTCCAGAACAGTTGGATCAGTTCATAATTTTACCAACAGTGCATTAGTGTTCCAATTTTCCCACATCTTTTCCAGCATTTAAAAGTTTCCTGTCTTGTCATTTTAGCCAATGTGATAGGTGTATTGTGGTACCTAAGAGTTGTTTTGATTTGTGTTTCTCTAATCTATAGTGATTTAGAATATTTTTATATGACTATAGATACGTTTAATTTCTTCATCTGAAAATTGCCTGTTCATATCATTTGGCCATTTATCAATTGGGAAATGACTTGTATTCTTATAAATTTGCCTCAGTTCTCTATATATTTTAGAAATGATGCCTGTATCAGAAAAAAAAAACTGGTTGTAAAAATTCTTTCCCAACTTTTTGCTTCTCTTCAAATCTTGGTTGTATTGGCTTCATTTGTGCAAAATCTTTTCAAATAATGTAATCAAAATTATCCATTTTGCATTTAATAATGTTCCCTATCTCTTTTTTGGTCATAAATTCTTCCCTTCTCCAAAAATCTGACAGGTAGACTATTCCTTGCTCTCCCAGTTTGCTTACAGTATCAGCCTTTATTCCAAAATCATGTACCTATTTTGACATTATCTTGGTGTTACAGTGTAAGATGTTGATCTATGCCCAGTTTCTGCCAAACTACTTCCAGTTTTCCCAGCAGATTTTGTAAAATAGTGATTTCTTATCCCAGAAGCTAGGGCATTTGGGTTTATCAAATAGTAGATTACTGTAGTCATTTACTACTGTGCCTTGTGTAGCTAACCTATTTCAATGATCCAGCACTCTATCTCTTAGCCATTACCAAGTAGTTTTTATGGTTGCTGATTTATAATATAGTTTAAGAACTGGTATGGCAAGGCCACCTTCCCTAAGATTTCTTTTCATTAATTCCTTTGACATTCTGGACCATTTGTTCTTACAGAGGAATTTTGTTATTATTTTTTCCAGCTCTATAAAATATTTTTGGCAGTTTGATTGGTATGGCATTGGATAAGTAAATTAATTTAGGTAGAACTGTCATTTTATTATATTTTCTCATTCTACCCATGAACAACTGATTTTTTTTCCAATTATTTAGATCTGCCTTTATTTGTGTGAAAAGTGAAAAGTTTTGTAATTGTGTTCATACAGTTCCTGGGTGTTTTTGTCAAGTAGACTCCCAAATATTTTATAATGTCTACCATAAATTTAAATGGAATTTCTCTTTCTATCTCTTGCTCTTGGGCTTTTCTAGTAATATATAGAAATGCTGATGATTTATGTGGGTTTATTTTATATCCTGCAGCATTTCTAAAGTTGTTTTATTATTTCAAATAGTTTTTTTAACTTGATTCTCTGGGATTCTATAAGTATATCATATCATCTGCAAAAAGTGATAGCTGAGTTTCTTCTTTGCCTATTCCAATTCCTTTGATTTCTTCTTCATTTTTTATTGCTAAAGTTAATGTTTCTAGTACCATATTGAGTGACAGTCGTGGTAATGGACATCCTTTTTTCACCCTGTTCTTATTGAAAATGCTTCTAGCTTATCCCCATTACTTATAATGATTGCTGATGGTTTTAGCTAGATGCCATTTATCATTTTAAGGAAGGCTTTTATGCCCTAGTACATGGTCAATTTTTGTCTATGTGCCGTATAGTGCTGAGAAAAATGCATATTCCTTTCTATCCCCATTCAATTTTCTCCAGAGGCTTACCATATCTGCCTTTTGTAAAATTCTATTCATCTCCTTAACTTTTTCTTGTTTATTTTGTAGCTAGATTAGAGGGAAGTTGAAGTTCCCCACTAGAATAGTTTTGCTGTCTAATTCTCCCCGTAACTCCCTTAACTTCTCTTCCAAGAATTTGGATGCTATACCACTTGATGCATATATGTTCAGTAATGATATTAATTCATTGTCTATGGTGACTTTTACCAGGATATAGTTTCCTTCCTTATCTATTTTAGTTAGATCTATTTTTGCTTTTGCTTTGTCTGAGATCAGGATTGCTGCCCATGTTATTTTTTAAAATCAGCTGAAGTATAATATGTTCTACTCTTGCCTGTTACCTTTACCCTGTGTGTATTCCTCTATTTCAAATGTGATTCTTGTGAAGAACATATTGTAGAATTACGGTTTTTAATCTATTCTGATATCCATTTCTGTTTTATTGGAGAGTTTATCCATTCACATTCAGTTATGATTACTATCTGTGTCTTTCTCTCCATTCTATTTCCTGCTACTCCCCATTTATGCCTTTATTTCTCTGTTCTCCCTTCCACTCCTCAAAAGAGTTTTGCTTTTGACCATTGCCTCCTTCAATATTCCTTCCTTTCTATCTCTCCTTTCCCTCCCCTTTTTCTTTCCCTTTTCCTTCACTACTATTTCCCTCTCTTATCCCTTCCCACCCCCTCCCTTTTCTTTCTCCTTTTGCACCCTACTCCCTATAGGACAAGTTAGATTTCTATACCTCAGTACATTATTTCCTCCTTGAGGCAAATTCTATTACAATAAGGATCAAACAGTGCTTATCTCCCTTCTTTCTTTCCCTCTACTGTAATATGTTTTCGTTCCTCTTCATGACTTTTCTGCCTCCTCTTTTCCTCTTCTCCAATTACAATCCTTTTTCACCCCTTAATTAGTTTTCTTTAATCATCACATCAAAGTCAATTTATGCCCACACTCTCTGTCTATGAATATCCCTTCTAAATGTCATAATAAAGATACAATTTTCAAGAGTTACAAGTATCATCTTCCCATGTAGGCATGTAAACAGTTTGCCCTTATTGAATAACATGGTTCCCCCCTTCCTGTTTGCCTTTTTATATGTCTCTTGAGTCTAATATTTGACGATCAAATTTTCCATTGAGCTCTGGTCTTTTCATCAGGAAAGTCCGGAAGGCCCCAATTTCATTGAATGTCCATCTCCTTGCCAGAAAGATTACGCTCAATTTGGCTGGGTAGTCAATCTTTGGTTGTAATCCAAGCTCCTTTGCCTTATGAGATATCATATACTAAGACCTCCAATCTTTTAATGTAGCATCTTCAAGGTCTTGCACAATCCTCACTGTGGTTCCATGATATTTGAATTATTTCTTTGTGGCTGTTTGTATTATTTTCTCCTTGACTTGATAGTTGGAATTTGGCCACTTGGTGTTTTCATTTGGTCATTGGTGTTTTCAATTTGGGGTCTCTTTCAGGAGGCAATCAGTGTATTCTTTTGATGACTGGCTGTTTTTCTTCTCAGTTTCTAGTATTTCCAGAAAGTTTTCCTTGATGATTTCTTGGAAAGTGGTGTCCAGGCTCTTTTTTTATCATGGCTGTCAGGTACACTAATAATTCTTGAATTAGCTCTCCTCCATTTATTTTCAATGTCAGTTGTTTTTCCCATGAGGTATTTTACATTTTATTCTATTTTTTCATTTTTAAAAAATTTTTCTTTGATTGATTTTTGATGTCTTATAGAGTCATTAGCTTCCACTTGGCCAATTCTAATTTTTAACAAATTGGTTTCTTCAGTTAGCTTTTGTACTTCCTTTTCCATTTGTCTAATTCTGCTTTTTAAGGAGTTGCTTTCTTCAGTGATTTTTTTTTATTTTGTCAATTGTATTTTAAAAGGAATTATTCAATTTTTCTTCTACTTCTCTAATTTGACTTTTAAAAATTCTTCTTGAGCTCTTTCAAGAAGGCTTTTGGGGCTTGAGACCAGTTTGGGTTCCCCTTTGAAGTTTCAGGTATGGGTATAGTGACAATTCTGTCCTCTTCTGAATTTTTGTTTTGATCCTCCATGTCCCCACAGTAGGAATCTATGGTCTTTGTTTTTCTATGTTGCTTTTTGCTCATGGTGCTTGGTTTTTTCCTGGTTTTTAAAGTTGATCTCTGCTTCTGGAGCACAGAGGGCAATGTCCCATGCTTCTTGTTCTGGGAGTGAGGGGTCTGGTTACTGGCTTTGTGTGTTGGGGCCTCATGTTCTAGCAGCTGGAGGCTGTATTGGCCGTAGCTTAACTGGTGCTGAGCTGGAGCTGGTGATGGTGGCTGGTGTGCACTGAGGCTAAGTGGTATTTTTCTGGGTTTTTCTGGGGTTACACTCAAGCTCGCAAGTTGAGGTTTATGGGTTGAGTGGTCTATCCACTGAAACTTGCCTCCTTCCTGGTGGCTGTGCTAGAGCACGGATAGGCTCAGCCACTGGTGGATGCCTTTTCTCCAGTCAAGTGGCAGTTATCCACATTGGTGTCTGCTGGTTCCCCTGTCTGTGTGAAGGCACATGGGGGTCCTGGTGTTGGTGCTTGCCCTCTCCATCCCCTGAGAGCTCAGGACCTCTTGCTGGTTTGCTGAGGTAGGGCTTGCTGCTGGCTTGCTGGGATGCCTCCCATCCTATACGGATCTGCTTCAGCCATAGCAAAAGGGAACTTTCCTGTTAATTGCCCTAGCCTCATGCACTAAAACCTGCTGCACCCTGTCTTTCTGCTGGCTACATTGTTCCAGGATTTTACCTGGGTTGGCACTTTCTAGGTTTTTCAAGACATATAAGGAAGAATGAGACTTACTGCTTACTCCACCATCTTGGCTCCTGAAATATCTTTCCTGTTTTTTTAAGGTGTTATTTTCTTCAGTATTTTTTGTGCTTCCTTTTAAGGGTAAGCAAAGTGAGACTTTTGTTGTCTTTTGTTTTGGAGTGCTTCCCAGCACTAAGGCAATTAAGTACCTTTGATTGAGTCTTGCCTTTGTTTGTAGGAAGGCCCACACACTTTTGCTAGTTAAATCAGGAGAGGTGTGAAACACTTGAGAGGTGTGAAGCCCTCAAGAGATGTGAAGCACTTGGTTCCTGAGAAAGGGTATATATAGCCAGAGGATAGCCATTGAACTCAGAATTGAGAATTAAGAATTGAGAACTCTCAGAAGTGCCGGAGGAGAGGTTTTCCTTTGGGGCTTATTCATTGGAAGAGTGTTCATGTGGACACTCTGGGTAGCTATTAAGGAGCCCCCCAGCTTTCAAAACCCAGATGTTGGTGCTTCTCTCTCTGGTGACTATGTATGCATAGCTTTGCTCAGACCCCTAGAAGACTGTTGATTTGTTTATATTTACTCGGTTTATATTTTCTCGGTTTATATTTTCTCGGTTTATAATTTCTGTTTGTTTTTGCTCTAAGTTCAATGTGCTAACTTTTTCCCCTGAACTAAGTGAATGATATATGAATGTTTGCTTAAAGTGAGATTGTCAACCCCTTTAAGTTGCTTTCCTTAGAACAGCAGATCAAAGAACTTGTGCTAGCAGCCCTCTTGTGTGCTGGTGTTGTTTGTCTTACACAGCCACAGTAGCTGCAAGTAATATTGTTGTTACAAAATGGCATAGTCATGGCAGGATCTGCAGATTAAAAGGAAAGTATGGGGTCTGGGGGACTGGGATAGTGGTTGGCTATTTCCAGGTATTGGGTTACTCTTTATTCTTCTGGTGGCCATGGTTCTGTGGAACGCCAGGAGCAGCAGAGGCCTAAAGGAAAACAGGCAAGTAGCAGTGATGGGAGTGGTTTCCTTGGTGCCCAGAGCAGTGGCCCTGGGAGATAACCTTTCCTTCCCCCTTCCTACCTCAGTAGCCCTCCAGAAGAGACAGGCCAGAGCAGCAGCTGTGGGAGGAAAACAAGCAGAGGTTTGTGGGAGGTGGGGATGGCCAGAGCCAAGACTTGAGTGGATTAGCCTGGCTCTAGACTGTGACAGAAGGGTGAATGTCCTGAGATTGTACTGTATATGGAACCTTGAAAAAGGAGCAGAGAACTGACTCCACAGGAGTGGTTGGTGAAGCAAGAGAAAAAGTGAGAACAGCCTTTGTACAGGCTTGGCAGGAGCTGTTGGTGAGGTGAGACAAAGAAGGGTGAGCTGCCCACATGCCGACCCAGCAAGAGAAGAGAACTGTATTTGAGCCGACTTTGGTGAGGTGAGGACAAGAGGGAGGAGCTTCCTGCATCAGAATTCAGGAAGAGACCAGGAATGGTGGGCTCTTGCTGGACAGTGAGGAACCCTGGAGGTAGAAGTTCAGCCCTGGGGCAGGATGGAAACTTTGCAGGAGGGATCAGTGTGCTTTTTTGTTTCCTTCTCCTGGAATGCTTTGGGACCCAGGGGGAGGGTGGAGTTGTCTATGGTGGGTGGGGGGAAGTGCCATGGATGCCCAAGGACCCCACCCTGTTGGCTTTGTTGCACAGCTGCCCCTCAGGACTTTGAAGTTGGGGGCTAGAACAGTGTGGGGAGAACAGACCCCCCAAGAAAATCATATTTGGACTTTTTTCTTCATGTTGTGACTTTGCTAATTAAAGCATTCCCGAACCTGAGGGTACTAGGAGGAAGACTGCAATGGCAGTGTGGGGAGGACACACCCTCAGGAAAGACTTTACTTAGACACTGTATTTACTGAAGAAGATTATAACTTGCTGTGACCCAGGGGTGGATAGTGTTTCTATTGTAAAAATAGTATTTTGGGGAATGACCACTGAATGATATGTTTTGTTATGTTGTGAATGTTATGCTTTAGTTCCCTGATGGGATCACAGTGTATAATTCCTGTATTTGTTCCAGAATCCATGGCAATTTGGATTGTAATGCCAAGGATCATGGAAGGGGTGAAGTGTTATGGTAATTAAGGTGTGACTTTTGTTTTACTGTTTCTCTTTTGGAATCCCAAGGTAATCAAGTACCTTTAATCAGTTTTGCTTGGCAAATATAATGACAAAGTGGACTTTTTTTGTCTTTGGTTTGGAGTGCTTCTCAGAACTAAGGAATCTTTGATTGAATTGTGAATCTTTGATGACCTGCTTAAGTCAAAGGAAGGCCTATTTCACATAGGTTTGAGTCACATGGTTGTGAAGCCCTCTGACCCTGAGCAAGCTTTTCAGTCACAAGAAGGCCTAAGTCACATGGGTTTGAGTCACATGGTTCTGATGCCCTTTGATCCTGAAGAAATGTATATAAACTCAGAGGTTAGTGTTTTGCCTTTGGGGACACACTCATTGAAAGAGTGTTGGAGATAAGACTCTGGGTAGCCATTGAAGCAACCCCTCACCCTGGCTTTGAAAACCCAGATGTTGGTGCTTCTCTCTGGTAACTGTGCATGTATTGTGATTTGGTCAGACAGATAAAGCCTGTCTATTGATCTGTTTGTAATTTCTATTTGTATTTGCCCTGAAGTTCAGGGTGCTGGCTTTTTCCCCTGAACTAAGTGGATGGTATATGTATGTTTAATTAAACTAAGACTGTTGACCCCTTAAAGTTGATTTCCTTAGAAAAGCAGATCAAAGGACCTGTGCTAGCAGCCCTCTCATGTGCTCGTGTTGTTAGTCTTCTTGTTGGGTCCTTCGCCCCCACAACAGCTGCTAGCAACATTGTTGTCGCATTCTTTACCAATATGTTGACTCTTTTTGCTTGATTTTTTTTTGCATTATTCTCATTTCTTTTCCCCTGTTTTTATCTCCCTTTCTTATTTGGTTTATAAAATCCTTTTTAAGCTTTTCCTTCAGTTCTTTTTGGGTCTAAGACTAATTTATATTTTTCTTTAAGATTTTGGATGTAGTAGTTTTGAATTTGTTGTCTTCTTCTGAGTTTGTCTTTTAATTTTTCATGTCACCACAGCAATTTTCTATAGTCACTATCTTTTTTATTGTTTGTTCATTTTCCCCAGACTATTTCTTGACTTTGAAGTTTATGTTAAACTTGGGCTTTGCTCCTGGGGTGGAGGGGCCACTGTCCCAAACTTCAGCTTTTATGTGTAGCTATTTTCAGAGGTAGTTCTGGGGGTCTGTAAGTTTTCAGTTATTTCAAAGTGTTATAATCTAAGGAGAGGTTTGTTTAGTAGTATCTTGGTCTGTGCTCCAGTCTGTATGTGACCATAAACAGTCCTTTCTTCCCTGGAAATGTGACCAATGTCCCAGATCCCCTGCATCCATTGTTGTGCTAGTGCTCCTCCTGGGAATGCTTGTGCTGTGACTGTGACCACGTTGTCCACATTCTTTATATATATTCATTGGAAGGAAAAAACTAATGCTACTTTTGCCTTGGGTGATATAGTGAATACTGTCCAACATCCCAATATAATTAAAGGAGAGCCTTCTCTTTGTGCCACTGCACTGGTATACAGTACCACCTTAAATAACAAGACCACTCCAAATTATGTTTTGCTAGACAACCTGACTTTCAATGACTTCATAGCTGGTACTTTGGTGAAGGCACTTAGGGTGTCAGATATCACCCTTCTAAGATGCCACTGGGGTGCTCATACCCACTTAAACTATTTACAAAATGGTCATGTGCTCAATCTGAAGTCCTTGGGAACTAGTGATTCTGGGATACTTCTTTGTTTTTGATGATAATGCTTACTCTCTGCTTCCCCTACTTGTTTTGGGACATGTGGTATCACATATTTGACCCTACCAGTATCAATATCTAACGACAGCACAGGATTAGTGGGAAAAAAATCTATCAGAAACCTGGGTGCATGGTGGTTTAAACATCAAAAAAGAGAAAAGACTCTAGCTAGTGGGGACATGGCTATAATCTCAAACCCTCTAAATCAACATGGAAAGGGAATGAAGTTTTTCTGGTCCCTGATTCCATATACTGGGGTCTCTGCATTGGAGCAGGCAGCTAGGGATTTCTCTCTTGTGATTAAGAAACCCCCCCAAGTCACAAGTGAGTCCATCTCCTCCCTCCAAATTAAGGTAAATTCTTTAGAACAAATGGTCTTTAAAAGCTACATAGTCTTCAACCTTCTTACATCCTCACAAAGAGGAGGCTGTGCCAAGATGAACCAGTCTTCTTCATTGTATATTAAATTATTAGGGGGAATCATGACAAGCCTTCAGAAGATCCAAAAGATGGAATCATGCTTTTTGTTTCACTAGGCTACATGGAATTGGCCTGCTAGCAACCCTTGGTAAATGGGCCCTTATTCCCCTCAACTTTGTAATCCTTTTAAGACTTTGCATTAGTTGCTCCATTAGAGCCGATTCCAGGATAGTCTCAGAGACACTCATGTTAGTTCACTTTGCTGATGATGACCACGTTAAAAATCTTTTAGGATTAATGTGTTGTGATCCTTAGGAGGTTAAACCTCCCACAGATCAAGGGGGAATTTGAGAGAACCAAATTGAATTCATTTTGTATCATAAATGATATCATATGCTGCTGCTAGAGCTGTATCATTTTCCTGAGTTAAGTTTAGTTTTCCTGTAAGTTATGTAATTTGGGGGAAGTCTTTCATCATTTTGCCACTACTTATTTTTGTAGGATGCCAATGGATGCAACCAAGCAAAGTCTCCAACCGGTGGAAAATCTCTAAATCTGAAAACAATAAATGTAATAATAAAAATAAATCCTTATAAATCTCTCTTAAGGATCCTTGTGTCTCCTAAAGGCCCTAGACCTGATTTGTTCTGTAATCCTTTGCCATGCCAATAAATAAATCACATACATCAGACTTTGTCTCCTTGGTTATAAAATTAATTGCAAGAGTAGGCTCTTTGAATACAGGCACCATTATTCATTCTATCTTTATATCCATAGCACAGTATCTCTACCCAGTTAAAACTAAGCACTTAATAAATGCTTGTTGGTTTGTATTGGATTTAGAGGCAGAGGAATTAAATTTCAAACATGGATTTTCAACTTTATTGAATCTCAAAATTTGAAGGACTATCAGACCATCTTTCTGAATCAATACCTGAGCAAGAAGCACAACTCAATGTTCTTGGTCCAAAGTCAAGATCACTTTACAATCTTAAAAAATTTCGAACACCCCAAAGAGCTCTTTTTATGTGGGTCATGTCTATTAATATTTATCATATTAGAAATTAAAGTGGTAACTTTTAATAACTATTTATTAATTGATTTTAAATGATAATAATAAGCTCACTAAATAGTAATATAAATATACATGTTATATTTCAATGATAAATAATGCCATTTTAAAAAATAGGGAGGAGTGAGATTGTTTTGTACATTTTTAGAAATCTCTTTAATATGTGGCTTAATACAAGATTCTCACATCTACCTTATAGTTATTCTAGACTTTCAAAATTAGACTTCCAGGGGTTTACTGGGACAGAGCAGATCATTGTCCCTGATTTTATTCATTTCTTGCCAAATTTCAACTTTTTCTATTTTTCTCCTTCATCTGATTCCTCCATAAATCACAAATTACCATACTACCTGGGTGCACTTCAAATTTTTGGTATCAACTCCCAAGCAAGCCTTCAATGAAGCATGCAATATTTTTTCTTCTTACTCTTTTATTCTTGGTGCTCCACAGCAAAAATGATTATTTTAAACTTTTCTTCTCTACTCCAGACTCCTTTGTCCTGACTCTCTCAGCTGAATTATTCACTTAATATATTACCAAGAAAACTGAAGTAATTTGCTATGAGCCTCCTTTTCTACCTTTTCCTCATCTCAAAACCCCTTTGACTTCATGTCCCACAATATACTCCTATCCCTTAATCTTTGATGAAGATCGGCCATTCATCTTGCCCAGATTACATCATTTTTAATGTCATCCTTTCCTGTTTTGTTCAGGAAATTGTCTTCACTAGCATTGCTTCTTTCTCTCAAATCTTGACTGTCTTCTTTATTTCCTTCCATATTTCCTTCCAACATGCCCAAGTATGCCCATCCAAAAAATCTAACTAGATCCTACCATCCCCTCTGGCTATCATACTATATTTATCCTCCTGCACACAGCCAAACTCTTTGAAAAGCTGTCTACTTTCATTGCCTCCATTTCCTCTCCTCTCACTCTTTTCTCAACCATCTGTAGTCTGCCTTGAGACCTCATCTAAAACTGTTGTCTCTGAAATTAGTAATAGTATCTTAATTGCCAAATCTAATGGTCTATACTCAGTCCATTTTGTTTTCCGTGATGCTCCCTATCTTATGTTTGTCATAAGCTCTCCCATTATTCACAGATTCAAAAGGTAATATATTTTATGTGCCACTATTTCTTTATGGCGTTACCTTTTATATCTATGTAATATGTACATTTGAAAATTATCTTTGTGTCTAATGTGAGAAATCTTTGACTAAACAGAATTCATTCCATACTGTTTGTCATTTTTTTCTTATCAGGTATGCTGAAGTAAATCTTAACTCTAGTAGTTGTGGTTTTAGGTTTATCGAACAAATTGTGTTAGGATACTGTGTTCATTTACTTCTATATATTATAGCTGACCTGTTCCACTGATTTATCTCTCTAACATAAAGCATTGGCTCAAGTCTCCCACCCTAGTGCATTTCCCCTCCCCCCTCAGATTTCCAGCTGAACCTTTTGTACCACATTCATACATAAGTTTTTCTAATAATAACAATAATAATAATGGCTGGAAAACTAAATTGTTTCTTAACTAGAAATCTGAGGGGAGAGGAGAAATGCAGCAGGGTGGGGACTTGAGGCAATGACATTAGAGAATAACAATTTATCCCTCAGGGATACTCTTTAACCCTAAGGAAAATATGCAACTAGCCTAACTCTTGGTAATAAGTTCAGTGGAAGTAGGACTTAGGATAAGAATATTTAGAGTTCATATGTACTACATGTCTTCTTGCTCATTTTTGGGGGGATGTGGGAGTTAGGGAATAATATCCAGAACTATTGATATTTATTTAAAATTATTTTATTTACTAACACGTTCAATTTTCCAGTTTTTATTTGATATCTATTCTAGGATTCTCTAAACAAATCATGATATCATCCCCAGAAAGGGACAATTTTGTTTCTTCCTTGTCCTTATTCCAACTTCATTTTTTACATATTATTTCTATACCATAAATTTATAGCATAATATATAATAGTGGCAATGACAGTGAAAATCTTTGTTCTACTCCTGATCTTATGAAAAATTACCTCATTTATCTCCCTTAAACATAATGCTGGCTCTTTCATTTTTTTGATAGATTGTGTTTATAATATTAAGGAAAGGTTCATGAATTTCTAAACATTTCAGACATTTTTTTAATGAAATGGGAATTGAATTTTGCCAAAAGTTTTTATAAAATATCATTTGGAATACACATGATTTTTGTTCTTACTAATAAGATCCATAATTTTTATAACAGTCCTGATATTAAACCAAATCAGAATTGCTGGTATAAATCCAATCTTCTTATTGTGTATAATCTTTTCAACTATGTTGATATAAACATTTTGCTAATACTTTTGCTAATTCTTTTTAGTATTAATATTCATTAGGGATACTGGTCTATAGTTTTTTTATATCTAATTTCTTTTTTTTTTTCTGGAGGCAATCAAGGTTAAATGACTTGCCTAGGGTCACATAGCTAGTAAGTATCTGAGGTCATATTTGAACTCAGGTCCTCCTGACTCCAGGGTTGGTGATCTATCCAATATGCCACCTAGTTGTTCCTTATTTGTTTAAATTCTATGTGATTTAGTTATCAAGACTATATACCACAGAAGGAATTTGACAGGATGTGAAATTTTGGTTTTTTTTAAGTGGTTTTATACAGTATTGAAATTGACCATTTACTGAGTGTTTCATAGGACTTAGGTGTAATTCCATATGATTTTGTTTCCATTTTCTTTTCTTCTTTGAAGTTCATTTATGGCCCCTTTGCTGAGATTGAGCGATTTGAACTCTTTTGCCTCTTATCTTCATATTTTTCTAAATATCCATCAATTTAATTTAAATTGGTTTTATTGGCACAAAGTAAATTGAAATGATTTCTTATAATTTCCTTTTCATTTCCTCCTTTTCATGAATTATTTAAAAATTTTGTTGTTGTTAATTTAGTTGTCCTCTTTCTGGTTTATCAATTTAATATTTTTTGAAGAAAGCTCAATTTTATTTATTAAAATAGCACGGTTTTATTTCAATTTTGTTGATCTTTTATGTTGTTTTTAAAATGTTATTTTGGTATTAATTTAGAATTTCAATTTTTTTTTCTTTTCTCAATTTTAAAGAAAATGCAAGTCAAGTTCATTTGTTTTTTTTTTTCCTCATTTACTAGTGTAAGGGTTTACAAATGAAAATTTTCATCTAAGGAGAGATTTGACTAATTCTAGAATTTTTCTTTTGCATTTGGTGTCATTATTTTTTGATAAATTTATCATTTGTTTTTCTGATTTTTTTCTTTGACTTTTTAATTTTTAAATTTAAACGGTTTATTCTTCAACTAAATTCTACCTTATTTTCTGTAGTCTTATTTCTATAGTTAAATATATGTGCCATTGTTTTTGGTTATAAAACAATTCCATTAATATTTTATTTTTCTGTATTTATTTGGCCGTCTTGATGTAATACATGGTTAATGTTTGTAAGGATGTCACAGTGCTGAGTCATATGCATATTTCTTTCTATTCCCATTGAGTTATTGCCATTGTTCTTATATTCTATTCAGATGAATAACTTCTTTCTTCTTAAATTTTGTAAGATTTTCCTAATTGTGAAAGGATATGTTCAAGTGGTACAATTTTATTATCTGTTTCTGCCTGTAATTCATCCAGATTTTAGTTTAAGTACTCAGATGTTGTTAATTTTGATGGATCTGTGATAAGCATTGATATTAATTCCTTGTCCATGTTTTCCTGCCTTTTTTATAAAAAATATATTTTATATTTTTTGATTATAGGGAAAATGTTTTAACATTCATTGAAATTTTTTTGAGTTCCAAATACTATTCCTCCCACCCCATCCCAGAGATATCAAGCAATTTTATTTAGGTTATACATGTGCAATCATGCAAAACATATTTCCATATTAGTCATGTTACAAAAGAAAACACAGATCAAACAACAGCAACAAGAAAAATAAACAAAGTTTAAAAAAGGATCCTTAAATCTGTGTTCATACTCCATCACTTCTTTATCTGGAGGTGGATAGCACTTTTTATCATGAGCCTTTTGGAATTGTCTTAAGTCATTGTATTGATGAGAATTACATCATGCATTGTTATCATGACAATATTGCATTTACTATTTACAATGTTCTCCTGATTCTGCTCACTTCACTTCTCAACAGCTCACATAAGATTTTCTTCTTTTTTTCTGATTTCTTATAGCATGATAGTATTCAATCACAAACATATACCACCAGTTTTTCAGCCATTCTCTGATTGAAGGACATTTCTTCAGTTTCCAATTCTTTGACACCACAAAAGAACTTATCAATATTTTTGTACACATAGTTCCTTTTATATTTCTTTGGGATATAGACCTAGTAGTGACACTATTAGGTCAAATGGTACACCCATTTTTATAGTCTTTTGAGCATGATTCCAAATTGCTCTCTAGAATGATTGCATAAGTTCACAACTCCTCTAACAGTGCATTAGTGTCCCAAGGTATCAATTTTCTCCTGAGAATTGCTTTAGCTGAATCCCATAAATTTTGGTATGTTGTTTCATTGTTATTGTTATCATTCTCTTTTATGAAATTATTTGTTGTTTCTATGATTTCTTCTCTGAGCCACTCATCTGTTAGGATTATATTATTTAGTTTCCAAATAATTTTAATCTATGTTTCCGTGGCCCTTTACTGAATGTAATTTTTACTGTAGTATAATCTTAAAAGAATGTATTTAGTATCTTTGCTTTTTGGCATTTGGTTGTGAGGTTTTTAAATCTAAAAGATCAATTTTTGTATAAGTGCCATGTGCCACTGGAAAAAAAGGGATACTCCTTTATACCCCTATTTAATTTTCTTGAGAGGCTTATTATATCTTAGTTTTCCAAAATTCTATTCATCTTAACTTCTCTTTTTTTGGTTAGATTTATCTAGCTCTGAGACAGAAAGGTTGAGGCCCCTCACTAGTATAGCTTTACTGCCTATTTTCTCCTGTAACCCATTTAACTTCTCCTTTAAGAATTTGGATGCTATATCATTGGGTGCATATATTTTAGTATGATATTACTTCATCATCTATGGTACCTTTTAGCAAAATCTTGTTTCCCCCATTTATCTCATTTAACTAGACCTATTTTTGCTTTTCTTTGTCTGAGATTATGTTTGCTACTCTTCCTTTTTTATTTTTAACTTCAGCTGAAACATAATAGATTTTGCACTGGCTGTTATCTTTATTCTATGTACTTCCCTCTGCTTTAAATGTGTTTCTTGTAAACTATATATGTAGGCTATTGCTTTTTATTCTGGTCTTCTGTTTCATTCTGTTTTATGGGTATGTAAATTCCTTTCAGATTCACAGTTATGATTACTTACTGTGTACTTACCTCCATCCTGTTTTCCCCTCTCTCTCCTTTCACTCCATCCCTCTCTAAAAGTGTTTTGTTTCCGACCATTGCCTCCCCAATCAACCCTCCCTTCTATCAAATATTCCCTTCTCTTCTCTTACCCTATTTCCTTGTAAGGTAAGGCAGATTTCTATATCCAACTGAGTATGTATGCTATTCCATCATTGAATCAATTTTAATGAGAGTAAGGTTGAAACATTGTCCAATAAACACTCCCCCTTTATTTCATGTCTCTTTTTATGAGATAATTTTCCCCATCCTACCTTTCTTCTCCCTCTTCTTTCAGAAGATCCCTTTTTATCTTTCCTTAGTTTTAATTTTTTGATATCTTCCAATCATAGGCAACTCACATGCATGCCCCTGTCTATGTACAATCCTTCTAACTACTCTAATAATGATAAAGTTCTTTAGTTACAAGTATCATCTTTCCACATAGAAGTATAAACAATTTAATTTTATTGAATCCCTTATGATTTCTCTTTCTTATTTACCTTTTTATGCTTCTCTCAAGGATTGTATTTGAAAGTTAAATTTTCAATTCAGCTTTGGTCGTTTCATCAGGGATGCTTGTAAGTCCACTATTTCATTAAAAATCTATACCCCACCCCCAAAGGATTATATGCAGTTTCCCTGGGTTGGGCAATTTTTGATTGCAATTCTAGCTCTTTTCCTTTCTAGAATATTGTATTCTAAGACTTCTATTCCTTTTTTGTAGAAGCCGCTAAATATTGTGTTATCTTGACCATGATTTTATTAAATTTGAATTTTTTCTTTCTGACTGTTTACAACAGTTTCTCTTTGTCATGGGAGCTCTGGAATTTGGCCATGATGTTCCTGGGAGTTTTCATTTTAGGTTTTTTAAGGAGGTGAACAGTTGATTCTTTCAATATCTTTTATACTCTCTGGTTCTAAGATTTCAGGGCATTTTCTGATAAATTTTTGGAATATGATGTCTAGGCTCTTTTTTCTGGTCAGATTTTGAGGTAGTCCAATAATTATTAAATTTTGGCTCTTTGATCTATTTTCCAAGTTAATTGTTTTTCCAATGAGATATTTCACAATTTCTTCAATCTTTTCCATTCTTTTTATTTTTATTTTTTTCTTGATGCCTCATAGTATCATTAACTTCCATTTGCCCAATTCAATTTTTTTAAGAAATTATTTTCTTCAGTGAGTTTTTGCATCTCATTTTTGAATTGGCCATATTTCTATCTTTTTTTGTGGGGGAAATGTAAATAGTTCAACTTTACTAAATCCCTTATGGCTTCTTTTTCCTGTTTATCTTTTCATGTTTCTCTTGATTCGTGTATTTGAAAGTCAAATTTTCTATTCAGCTCTGGTCTTTTCAACAAGAATACTTGGAAGTCCTTTATTTCACTGAAATTCTATTTTCCCCTGAAACATTAGGTTCTGTTTTGCTGGGTTGGTGATTCTTGGTTTTAATCCTAGGTCCTTTGACCTCTGGAATATCATGTTCCAAGCCATTAGATCCCTTAATGTAGAAGCTGCTAGACCTTGTGCTATCCTGATTGAGTTTCCACAATACTAGAATTGGTTCTTTCTGGCTGCTTGCAATATTTTCTCCTTGACCTAGGAACTCTGCAATTTTGCTACAATATTCCTAGGAGTTTTCCTTTTGAGATCTCTTCCAGGACAGGATTGGTGGATTCTCTCAATTTCTATTTTACCTTCTGGTTCTACAATATCAGGGCAATTTTCCTTGATAATTTCTTGAAAAATGATGTCTGGGCTGTTTTTTGATCATGGCTTTCAGGTAATCCAATGTTTTTTAAATTCCTAATACTGCAAGTTTCCCTTTACCTGCAAGGGCTCCTCCTGTCTATGGGACTGTAACCTGGAACTGCACATTGACAATGAAACAGAGTCTTGCTCCCAGTGCCAGCAAAGGGTCTCCTATAAAATTCCCTTCAAGTAAGTTGTCTGACTTTGTTACTGTCTACGGGCAAGAGCTCCAGAAACCACTGCTGCCAATTCAGTTATCCTAAAGGTTTGCTGCTGGCTTGTTGTGGTGGTGGTTTGTCCTGAACTCCACTTTATTCTCACCTCAGTGAGACAGACTTTTCCTGCAAACTTTCTAAGTTGCTGTGGGCTAAAACGTTGCTACACCCCATCCCTTTGTTTGTTCTGCTGCTCCAGAATTTGTTTTGATGCATTATCTTAGTGTTATTTGGAGGGGAAATTGGGAGAGCTCAGGCAACTTGCTGTCTTTACTCCTCCGTTTTGATTCTACCCTTTTGTATTCTTTTAAGAGTACTTACTCTGTAACAAGAAAACCGCGGTTCAAATTCCACCCCTGACACTTATTATCATGATCATTAGTAATGACATAAACTCCCTTGGCCCCAATTTCTTCTGTAAAACAAGCAGGTTGGGCTAAATGACCTCTGAGTTCCCTTCTAGCTATGGCACTATGATGTAATCTAATATTCTTTTTAAAGCAATATTTATTATCTATTGTTTTCACATCAAAACATGTCTAAAATGTATATAACTTTTTACACTGATAGATATCTCACTTCTGCAAAGAGTAGGGTTGGAATACTTTCTATTATCTCTTTGTAGCAATGGGTATTCTCAGTAATTTCACAACATTATTTCTATTGTTTCATTGTTTTTTTATTTTACATTGTTATAGTCATTATGCATATTGTTATCTTGGCTCTGCCTATTTCATTCTGGGTCAGTGCATATAAACCTCCCCATGCATCACTGTTTTCATCATAGTCTTCATTTTTTGTAGAATATAGATATTCCATTACATTTATTTACTACAATTTCTTTAGCCACTACCCAGTAGTAAATGGATATCTATTTTTTCCTGTTCATTGCAATCACCAAATAAGCTTCTTTAAAAAATATGTTCTGGCTTTGGTGGCTTTTCTTTTATCAATGAAACACCTTTGGCTATATATCTAGTAGTAGAATCTCTGAGTAAAAGACAATTTGGCCGTGGACATGATAGTCATTTTATTTGCATAATTCCAAATTGTTTGTATTGATTCATAGCTCCATCAATAATACACAAATATGGTTATCTTATTTCCATTGAGAATTGATTTAGCTGCATCTCTAAATTTCTAGCATGTTATTTCATTACTTTCAGCATTTTCACATAATTATTATTTTAATAGTTATTTGACTCATTTATTATTTAAGATTTCAATGTTAATTCACTATTTTTGTCTTTGTCCATTATTTTTGCTCACCAAGCCGATTACTATAGCAATTGCTTTATGATCTATAAAGGATATGTCTACTTTTTGTCCTTTCTTAACAAGTATTTACAATATCTCTGCACTGATAAATGGCTTATTTTTCTAAAAATTCCACAGAGTTTTGAGAAATGTGTACATTTCAGTGATTCCATTGTTAAAATCATGATTTTTTTTTATCTCAAGTCTCTCTACAAGTTTGTTCAATTCTCTATATTCCCTTTAACTTATTTTTATGTTAGATTGGTTCAAATCTGAGAGAAGGACATTGAAGTCTCCTATTATTGCATTGCTTTTTGTTTTTTTCTTTTAATTCAGTTTATGTTTCATTCATGAATTTAGATGCTGAGACATTTGGAAAATCTAAATTACACATTTTTACTGGTTTGTTGTCTATTTCTTTTCTGCATAATGTAGATTCCTTGTTTATCTTTTTACATTGTGAATTTTTATTTTTTAGCTTTGCTCATAGTATAATTGTAATTTCTGCTTCTTTGAATCATCTAGTGAAAAAGAAATTTTCCAGCCACAAACTTTTATTCAATGTATATTTTTTGCTTTTTTAGATGTTTCTTTTAGGCAACAGATGGTGAGTTATTTGTCCAATTTTTTTGAGCTTTTATATCTAATTTTTATTATTTTTTTCTTCTTATCAGGTGTGTTTTTTACTCAATATCCATTTCCAATTTCTAATTTACTTTCTGCAATATTTTATGTAGAAAATAATTCAGATTGCCATGCTTATTAAAATTGTGTGTATAGAGTAAAAGTAAAGAGGCTTTAAATTAGGGTTGAGGGACCATCCAGTGATTAAGTACAAGAATTTCATAACATGATCTCAGTGGCTTTCACTTTGGTTCTTTGGAAAACATTTTTACTTCCTGGTTTTTGAGTAAGTTGTGAGGAAGCTATATATGTGTAAATTCCTATGATGTGTTTGTGTATATATGTAATACTTTTGTCTATATAATTGTAGAGACATCTGGCACAGTGAAAAGAATATAGGACTTAGATTCAGAAAAGATTCAGAAAATTCAGAAAGATCATGTTCTAGTTTTGATATTTACTTACTGTGTGACAGTGTAGTCTCTGAGCTTCATTCTTCTCATAAATAAGGGATACTAATACATTACCTATCTCAAAAGATTATTGTGAGAAAACGTTTAAACCTTAAAGCAAAATATAAATATGAGTTATAATTATTGGAATCAGAACAGGTCAATGTATGAAAAATAATTACTTTTTTCCAGACTAAAACAAATTATAGCCAAGTGTGAATGATATTTGATAAACCAGCATATCATCACACTATTAGTCTGGGGACTTAGCACACAGTGCCTTTCTCATAAAATCAAAATACTTGGATATAAAAAGGCTATTAAAGATCATCTATCCCAGTCTCATAATTTTGCATTAGAATAAACTCAGAAATATTAAACAACTTACCCAAGTCCACAAATATTGTGAATTACTGCTGGAGATCCATATATTTCCTAGGGATCCATCATTGTTACTTCTCCATTAACTGGAGATAAGCACCCAGAAAGGGAACCCTTTGACTATCTGCTAGTCTCCGATAATTGAATAATCAAAATATTTCAGTTATGAATCACTGATAGACATGATTCCAGTCAGTAAATTCCTTCCATCAGACAAATTATGTCTATTTACTCAAAAGATGCTGGTGAGGTTGGGCATGAGGGGAATTGTTAGCAATTATATCACTTTTTTCAAAGTAGTCAGCCAGTACTTTGTTTAGGTGTCAAATAATTATGAAGTATAGTTGTGCTGTAGAAAATATCCAAGGAAAACATATACCTAATAACATTAAATCAATATTAACATATAATTCTAAATCAACAATCTTTGGTCTGAGTGATTTTATCAACAAAGTGAAGTTCACAAGATTTATGATTGCTAATTTCTCCAGTGCCCACATTCATGGCTTATGGTTTCTGTTTGTTTATTTTTTACTTAAAGTTTCACTGGAATGAGGCATTTTCAGTGATTAACTACCCCTATCAATTTATGACAGCACTTGCACTATTGAACTTGGAATCAGAAAAGCCTGGGTTCAAAGTGAGTATCACTTCAGACACTGATTAGCTGTGTGAATCTGGTTAGCTTCTCCAAGCCTATCAGTTTTCTCTTCCATTAAATAATGGGTCGGAATCAATGACATCCAAAGAATGCTCCATTCTATGATCTTATGAATTAAGTCTTAAATTAAGAGCTTAAGTTGCTTTCCCAGTGTAATAGAGTCAGTATGTCCCAAATATGACACTAGAACCCAGATATTCCTGAAGGAGAGGACAGTTATCTATTTACTCCACCATATACCTTTCTTCACAGCTTATTGGAGATACTAGAAGTTTCAGTAATTTGAAATTTGGATAATTTTGGTTGCCAAAAGTCTGACAGTTAGGTAAATATAGCATTACTATACAAACACCACTTCTCAGTAGGACCAAACTTTTCTAAGCATTATACCTTGATGAAATGCTAAGGAATTTATGATTGTATAATTAGAAGAAAACATATTTTAAGAGCATCATAGAGAATGATAAAGTTGAAATGATCCTGGATTTGGAATCAAAGTCTATGGGTTCAGATGCTGAATTTTCTAGTTACTAACAGTGTTACATTGGGGAGTTACTTAATATTACATAGAATTAGTTTCTTCATTTTTAAAATAAGTTGGGGCATGAACTAGATGATTAAGGTACCTACTAGCTTTAAATCTATGATTCACAGAAATTATAAATCTTTTGTTGAATTCATAATAGTCCCTCTGCCAAAAATATAATGCAACAATTTAGGCCAATGCAACTGGTTCCCACAATCATTACCAATGCTTTTTTTTTTTTTTTTTTTGCAAATGAGAGCAAGGATTGCTTTAGTGTTTCCAGTAAACCTTAGAATGAGAGCTACTTCCAGATAATTTAAGAATAACCAAAGAAGAAGAATTAAACTAATCAGATTAGTGTATATCAGAAGCAAGGATCCATAAGTTTCTTATCTTTTCTGCACCACCCTTATGCTTTGATTGGTAAGCCAGTTGGGCCACTCATTTAAAAAAAGCATTTTAAAAATTCTCAACCTTTGGTTAGAACATGATCGGAAGAAAATAGAGATTTTGTTCACCTTGAATTAAACACTTGTAATAGGATTTTAACGTATTCAATTGGTTCAGTCAACCTAATTATTTGTCCCTCTCTGGAGCAAGTCAAGTGTTCATTATATGCTTGTGAAAACAATTATTCGTACTTTTGAAACAGGGATCATCACAATAAGCAGTCTTTCATTGTTCACCTACCAAAGATTTCTTAACAGAGAAGCATTCTTATGAATTATTTTTAAGAGGAGAATGGGTTGGAATCAATGACATCCAAAGAATGCTCCACTCTGTGATCTTATGAATTAAGTCTTAGATTAAGAGCTTAAGTTGCTTTCCCAGTGTAATAGAGTCAGTATGTCCCAAATATGACACTATTGGAATCAGAACAGGTCAATGTATGAAAAATAATTATTTTTTTCCAGACTAAAACAAATTATAGCCAAGTGTGAGTGATATATGATAAACCAGCATACCATCACACTATTAGTCTGGGGACTTAGCACACAGTGCCTTTCTCATAAAATCAAAGTACTTGGAAGTAAAAAGGCTATTAATGATCATCTAGCCCAATCTCGTAAATTCTCCTCTTAAAAAGTACGAATAATTGTTTGGCACCTACCCACCTCTCTTTCTGGGCCTTTTGCCCACCATTCCACTGAATATTGTGAATTACTGCTGGAGATTTCCTTTTAGACTGAGACTAGTCAGAAGATTTTATTGAGAAGAGGGACAGTAAAAGGGAAGAAAGGCTTTTGAACTGTGACATTTATGAGGAGGCAAGGACAGGATGATGTTTCTCAGTGAATATCTTTAAGAAAGTGAGACAACAAAATGAAGGCTCTAGATGACCAAAGAGGGCTAAAAACACTCAGTGGAATGGTGGGCAAAAGACCCAGAAAGAGAGGTGGGTAGGTGCCAAAGATGTACTTCATTGATTTTGCAATTTTTCCAGCGGATGTGAATAGGACAATTACCACAGAGTTACCAAAATCAGCTCATATATCACTTTTTGTAGGCCTTCAGTAAAAAGTCCAATGTTTGCAGTGTAGAATTCTGTAAGTTGTAAGTAATGTGGTGCCCCTACATATGTAATTTGCAAAAAAAAATTAAAAAAATAAAACCACAAATAAAATAAAAATACAAAAGTTTTAAAGACAAATATTTAGAAGCATATCTTTCATGTCAGGAGGTTTTCAGTGCTAAATTACTTCCTATCAGAGCAATAACTAGAATTATTTTCACCTTGGGCAAAGACAAAAAACCATGCCATGAGAAAATAGCAAGAAGTATGCCTAAAGTTTTGCAGAAGCAACAGAGCAGAAACTTAACTCACTGGGCTAGCTGATAATTTTTTTTTTTTTGTTTAAACTATTCCTGCTAACTGGAGGCTGATACTCCCAAAGGACTGCAAGTGCTGACAAGGTTCACTGAATGTGATATCCTAGAATAAAAACCATGTTGCATTTTCCTTTTTGTGACTACTTACTACGTATAACTAATTTATTGTTATAACTAACTTATATAACTTACTTATAACTTAAATAGCTAACATATAAACTTTTATAAATAACTAACTTATAATTAGTATCAGCCACTTGGGTACAAAAACAATGGGCAAGTCATTCAACCTCTATGATCCTCTTTTTTCTTATCTATAAAATGAAGAAGTTGTAATCCATGATGGGTAAAACCCATTCAAGGCCTACATATAGTGATGCTCTGATCCTCTGCCAAAGTCCTTAAAATGGTTAATTCTCTTAAATAGGTTAAATATGTTTCCTTTCCTTCATATCTCACACTCTCAATTTTTCTAGTAAATCCTTTCTCTAGAGACAAATTACAACTTCCCAATTACCACACATTCCAATTTGCTGATCTCTGAATGAATTTTACTGTTTGCACAATATGTTTTAAACTTTCCATAAAACTGTTCAAATAAAAAGTATTATTTGCTATTGAGAGTCTCCTTGGAGAAGTAGATGTTGAGTCAGAAAGATGTGAATTCAGATTCTGCTTGAGTTAGTACTTACTGACTGTGTGACCCTGGGCCAGTAATTTGGCACCTTTACCTCAATCTACTCTCCTAAAAATGGTGGTATAATGTAGAGACTGTTGTATTTGGCATGAGGAAGAGCTAGATTTGAATCCTGTCCTGTATACTTAGAAGCTATGTGACTCCAGGCAAGTCATTTAACCTGTTCACAACCTTATTTCCTCATTTGTAAAACTGGGAATAAGAATAGCATCTAGTTCATAGGAAATGATATGACAATGTAAAATGCTCAGAAAAGCTTAAAGAATCATATTGATATTAATTTGTTGTTATGAGGAAAGTATTTGTGAAGCACTAGTGTGATGAAGGAGGATTTTCTTTGGAGTCATAAGATAGTCATAAATATGTCACCAAAGTGACAATAGTTACTTGAGTTAGGCAGATGGAAAAGGGAGAATCTTTAAACCCATTCTATAGATGTTGCCACAAAGGATTTCCCTAAAACTAAAAGAAGAAAGACTTAAAGGATTCCTCTATTTAATAGGAGAGGGTGAAAATGTGTTGTTATTTTAGCAGTGAGAAGGAGTTGTGCAGATGGCATGCAAAGAGAGACCATCGAGAGAGCCCTGCAGATGGTGCCAAAGCAGGAACAGCAGCTGTTACCAAGGGGGAATGGAGCAGATGGCAAAATGGCATGGACAGCTGAAATTGTAGGTAGTAGCAGGAAGTGTAAATAAAAGAACATTAGCGACCCTGAAACACCTACTCTAAAGACCAGTACAGCATCAGGCCATCAGGCATCGTTCTAAACTGACAGTAGGTTTTCATGCTTTGTGCTAAAGACAATTGGAGTTTGTTCCATCCTTGAAGCTTTTACAGACAGATAAGGTATCTATTACACAGATCCCCCAACAAAATCACAGTAGGAGATCATATATTTAGACCTGAGTTTGGGGTCGAGTCTAATCCCCTATTTTTACAGATAAGGAAAAAGAGACCTAGAGAGTTTTAAGTGCTCTGTCTAAATTCATAGAGGAAATAAATGGCAGACCCAGCATTTTTCCCTAGTATTAGGATAAGAAGATCCCATATTTAGAGCTAAAAGAAATCTCAAATATATTTGACCAAAATCCCTGATTATAAGAATAAGGAAAGTCAAGTCCAAAGAGTTTATATAACTTGCACATGTTTACACTAAATCCATAGAAATGTTTGGATTTGAACTAGATCCTCGGGCTTCAATTTCTATACTCTTTTCACTGTAATATGACATATAATGGTATGCTGATGCGTGCTTTATTATTACAAAAATCCATGATTGCATTGATATGGGTGATATTGTTATTGACACAATAGATCCTAAACTTTTCATACTTTAGTACATATAAGTAATAAGCGTCTGTGAATGAAAAGTGCTTTCTTGTGATTGAGTGGTGCTGAGGCTCTCTGAATCTTGCTAAGCTGGGTCCATTTTCTGAATTGTTAAGAGGACCCAGTGAGTTACTATATGTATAGTGCTTTGCAAAGTGTAAAACACTATATAGAAGAGAGTGGGTTTTGAGGGAAAGGTAATCTCTGTTTTGGACATGAAGTATTTGAAATATCTATGGGAATCTATTTAATAATATCTAATTTACATTTGTTGGTATGTCATAAGAACTCAGTCTAGAGACTACATGCACCATGTATACACATACATATACATACACACATACACACACATATATATTTACACACATTACATATATATACATATATATACACATATATAAATACATATATACATACATATGTATATATATATATACATGGAGTGATGGAGGGAGGGAGGGAGAGAAAGAGAGAGAAAGACAGAGAGACAGAGAGAGACAGAGAGAGAGAAAGAGAGAGAGAGAGAGAGAGAGAGAGAGAGAGAGAGAGGGAGCGAGAGAGCCAGGACAGTGCCTTAGTGTATTCCGGTATTTAATGGTGTGAAATGGATGACGAATGTGGTAGGAGAATGAGAAGAAAGCAGTCACATGAAAACACACAGAGAAGAGACTGCCCAAGAGGAGAAGGTTGGTATAGAGCTGAGGTTGGTATAATCAGTTATCTTCAAATTTCTTTCCATTCATCATACTTTTTACAATAAAAATATAAACTCAGAATAACATTGAAATTATCTTATCATTACCTGGTAAAAAAAACTGCTAAATTATAAATAATCAGTAAGCAAAGTAGTCAATAGCAAAGAAACACCTAGCCATGTGGCCTGTTGCTTGTGGCAATAAAACAGAAGTGAGAAACAGAGTGGTGTAGATTAACCACTTTTTTTTCATTTTTCTAGAATGTATTATTTATTTACTTTCACAATCTTTTCCTTTTAAATTTTGAGTTTCAGATTCCTCCTTTTCTCCTATTCCTCCCCCATTCTCTGAGAAGAGATATCAGTTATATATCTGAAATAATGCAAAACATATTTCCATATTAGCCATATCACAAAAAAGGAAAAAAAAAATAAAGTGAGAAAGTTATACTTTAATTTGCATGCAGAATTTATTATGAGTCCTTAGGACTTATATTTCATCATTGTGTTGATCACAGCAGCTAAATATTTCACAGTTTATCATAATTACAATGTTATTGTTACTGTGCACAATGATCTTTTGGTTCTTCTCCCTTCACTTTGCATCAGTTCAATATAGGCCTAACCCCATTTCTGGACCCCCTCCATTGCTTTTATAACACAAAAGTACTCCATTATATTCATATATCACAGCTTGTTCAGCTATTCCCCAATTGATGAGAATCCCCTAAATTTCCAATTCTTTGCCACCACAAAAAAGAACTACTATAAACATATTTGTACATATAGGTTTTTCTTAAAATTTAATCTCTTTGTGGTACAGACCTAGTAATAGTATTACTGAATGAAAGGTGATGCATAGTTATATAGTGATGTGGTTAAAGTTCCACATTTGTTCTCCAGAATGATTGGACCAGTTCACAGCTACACCAACAACGCATTAATGTCCCAATTTTTCCACATTCTGTCCAGCATTTGTCATTTCTGATAAGTGTGAGTAGGTACCTCAGAGTTGTTTTTATTTGTCTTTCTCTAATCAGCAGTAATTTAGAGCATTTTTCATATGGTTATATATAACTTTGATTTCTTCTTCTGAAAATTCCTTTTTATATCCTTCAAGCATTTATCAATTGAGAAGTGGTTCTTATTTTTTCATAAATTTGATTCAGCTACCTATATATTAGATAAATGAGATATTTGTCATAGCAACTTGCTATAAATCTTTTTGTGTTATATAATTGTCTGTGGTACTTTCAAGCAAAATATAGTTTCCCTGAATATTTCTTTTATTGAGGTCTATATTTGCTTTAGATTTGTTCAAGACAGGGGTGGGGAACCTGCAGCCTCAAGACCACATGTGGCCTTCTAGGTTCTTGATTATGGCTCTTTTTATTCTGTTTTGCTTCTGACCCCTGCCTGCTTTAATTTGCCCTCTCTTTTGTCACACTTCAATATATATCTCTTATCTCTTTCCCTTCCTACTTCCCTTTTGAGTAAGAAAGCTTTCTATACACAACTGTCTGTCTGTCTGTCTGTCTGTCTCTCTCTCTCTCTCTCTCTCTCTCTCTCTGTGTGTGTGTGTGTCTGTGTGTGTATTCTTCCCTCTTTAAATGAATTCCAATGAGAGTGAGGCTCTATCAATGCATGCCACCCTCCCATTTCCCCTCTTTACTACAAAAATTTTTTTCTTATGTGCCTTTTATGTAAGAAACTTTCCCCATTCTGTCCCTTTCCCCTTCTCCCAGAGCATCCCTGTTAACCCTATGTTTTGTTTTGTTTTTTTGGAGATCATCACAATTTGATCAACTCACACCTATGCCCTAGGTCTATTTTAGACTCCTTCTAACTGCCCTAAAATGATAAAGTTCAGTGTATAAATTAATTCAATGTGAAGTCATTCGTGGTAGTTATATGAGATTCCATGCCGTCTTGGGGAGGGAGGGGAGAGGGAAGGAGGGGAGAAAATCTGGAACTCAAAATTATGTAGAACCGTCTGTTGTAAACTAAAATAAAAATAAATTAAAATATTAAAGTTCTTAGGAATTACATGTGTCATTTTCTTGTTAAGAATGTAAATAGTTTAATGTTGTTTCATTTTTAATGATTATGCTTCAGTGTTTATCTTTTTAAGCTTCTCTTGAATTGTCTGTTTTAATGTCAAATTTTCTATTTCACTCTGGTCTGTTTATCAGGAAAGCTTGGAAGTCTTCTATTTCATTAAATGTTCATTTCCCCTCTGAAGGATTATGTTCAGTTTTGCTGGGTAGGTGATTCTCGGTTTTAATCCTAGCTCCCTTCCCTTCTGGAATATCTTATTAAAAGCTCATTGCTCCCTTAATGTGGAAGTGGCTAAATCTTATGTGATCCTGTGGCTCCATGATATTTGAATTATTTCCTTCTGATCCTTGCACTATTTTCTCCTTGACCTGGGGGATCTGGAATTTGGCTGTAATATTCTTTTTTTGTTCTTTGCTTTTTTCCCAGTCTATTTCTTCATCGAAGTTTATAGCAAGTTTGACTTTGCTTTCCTGGGGAGGCACTATCTCAAGCTTGGGTTTTTTCTTTTTGTTTTTAGAGATAGTTCTAGGGGATATGCAAATTTTTGTTATTTTCTATTTGCTGTTATCTTGGTAGAGGTGTGGTCACTGCTCTCTTGGTTGTTGCTCTTGTTTCTATCCAGGAAGAGCCCTGGTTCTCCTACAGCCATAAGCAATAGTGCTCTTCTTGGCCCAGCAACTGGGACCAGAACCCCTGTTTCCTTGTGATCAGTCACAATTTCTACTCTCAGCCCTGGAACTGGGATCCGGAACTGTTTTGGGGCAATAGAGTTGCCAATCATCAACAGCTACACCCAGTGCCAGTAAAAAGTCCCTGTAATTTCTTTTTGATCAGCTGTCTGGTTCCTTTAATGCCTCTGGTCTAAGAGCTCCCAACACTGTTGCTGCAGCTGCTGCTCCTGCTACTTTGGGCCACCTACAAGGCTCACCACTGGTGCTCCTGCCACTACAAAGTTTAGAATTGGACTTTTTGACAATATCCTTTATCTGTCACTCTGCCTCTGTTGCTGCCTATTTCTGTCTCTATGTGATTGTCTGTCTCTCTTATTTTTTTCTCTCCCACTATCCTTTTTGCATATCTCTCCAGAGTTATTAAAAAACTGCTAATCTAGAAGAAAGTTCTGCCCTCCAATTTTGACAGCATGATAACTTTATCCATTCCTGAGATGGGTAGAAATAGAATCCCAGAGACTAGCGTTTTAGGCGCCTTTAAATTGGAACTGTTCAAAGTGTTGGCAGAATCACTGTAAATATTAGTACAATTTAAATTGTTTATATTCACTCCTGTCTCCTGTATATTGTTATAAATTTTCCCTATCTATGATTATGATGTGTACCATTCCATTTTGTATTTTTTTATGATGTTACTTTGGAACCAGGCCTCCATGCCACTTCCCCTAATGTCTCCACCATGGCCCTGCTCTAATACACTATCCAAACCATTCCTGGCTATCAATAGCAATGATGCTTGGCAGTTTAGTTTGGGACAGGACCTCATTGTTTGTATGATATCCTGCTAGGTGATCTTCAGAATCTTATTAAGACAATCCGAATTGATGCAATTCACTTTGCTGGCATGACACTGGTACACTGTTCAGGTGTCACAGGCATACGACAATGAATTCAGCACAACAGCTCTGTAGACCTTCAGTTTGATAGTCAGTCTAATACCTCTTCTCTCTCACACTTTCTTTTAAAGCATTCAAACTCTATTGCAGAGACTTTAATTCCAATGGGTTGGCCAGGTTGTTCAAATGTCAAATGTACGCTTGCCAAAAAGACTATTTTACAGAGAGCTCACACAGGGCAAACCCTCACATGGTGGTCAGAAAAAGTGACACAAGGATACTCTTAAGGTCTCTCTTAAGAACTTTAGAGGTAATTGTGTTACATGGGAGACACTGGTACAGGACCTTCCTGCATGACATGTCCACATCAGAGAATGTGCTGTGTTCTATGAGCAAAGCAAAATTGTAGTTCAAAAGAAACATGAGATACACAGACTTAGAGAATCCACCCCAAATGTTCACATGGATTATTTGCGTGTTACCTGTGGCAGAGCATGCCAAGCTAATATTGGTCTGATCTGCCACAGTCAGACACACTGGAACTTGACTCTAACAAAGTGATGTAACTTTGGTCCTCTTTGAGAATGAAAGAAAACAAACAAACAAACAATGATAGTACTTTTGTGTTCTCTTGTGAGGAACCAGGTCCCCATGCTACTATCTGAAATATCACTTCCTTAGCTCTACTCTGACACTAACACCCTACCTTCCTTCCCAGGTGTTCCATCAATCTGTTATGTATTACTTTCTTCCATTAGAATGTAAATTCCTCAAGGGTAAAGGATGTTGTGTTTGTTTATATTTATGTCTTCAGAACTGAGGGCACTTTTTCTTACTTAGTAATTAATGGTAAATCTATCTATCATATGTTTTCTGTCTTTCTACCTGTAACCATTTTATCAAGTTAAGTTACATAAGATTCCGTTATTGAGAGAGATTTATTGCTTGACACTCCATGCCTGTGTGAGGGGCAGAGTTGGTGGCAGCGTGGAAGAAGAGATATCATGATCTGCTGGATTCCAACTTTGAGAGAAAACACACATGACTACAGATTCTCCTCAAGAAGTTCCAGAATGGAGAGAACAACACTAAGAAGAATCTGACATGTAAATGAATTGTCCTGTCAATAATATCTCTGTTTTTGGCTTAGCATACTAGAGACTTTGCAGCATTTCCCCTTGATTGAGATTTGGAAATTCTTTTTTGGATGATCTGAGATATCTCACTCTCTGCTTCCCTTCTTACTTTCCCTAACACCCCCAGTAGGAGAGTTCATTCATTCTGTATTGTCTGAAATATTCACATCTGAATAATTTCTCTCATTTCTTTTTAGTATTGACTTGGTTAAAGGGAGTTATTTGCAATTCACTATTTGTGAACTTTGTGTGATTAGCATTTAGTGGAAAGAGAGTCAAACCTTGGATATGTAGGTTGGGGTAATACTTCTGCATTAAGGGCTAGAGATCAGGAGCTGAATATAAACCTACAAAAATGTGGCATCTAACTAACAATATTTAGTGGAGTGGAAAGGTATAATTTTAATCTGGTTTCTCTCTCTGTCTCTCTCTCTCTCTGTCTCTCTCTCTCTCTCTCTCTCTCTCTCTCTTCCTTCCTCCTCCCTACCTCCCTGTCTCTCTCTCTCTCTCTGTCTCCTCACCCATTTCTCACAAACACACTCACAGATATCATTGAACTATTTTTAAATTGATAAGTTATTATAGTATAAGGTATAAGGTACTGGTATATACTTTTTCTGTATGGTTGTTTAGTTTACCTAACAGTTCCAAAATTAAATTGAATTTCTCCTTTAATGATTTGTTCTTGAGGTAATGAAAAATTAGTTTGCTCTATGATTTTGTTTTACACCATAGTTACATAGCAAATTCCACTGCTTTGCTTTTCCATGTGTTGAAATCAATATCAAAAGTTTTTATAATTATATAATATAATTTGAAATATGGAAAAGCTAGTTTGAACTTCCCATTCTTTTCATCATTTACATTGATATTCTTCATATATGTTTCACACAGATGAAGTTTTCATTCTATAAGCAGCATATCTAATTCTTTAAGTATCCTCTTTATAACATGATTGTTTTAGCACTAATCTGTACATTAGATTTGTCAGTATTATTTTTTCATCATATTGTTGTCACGTAGCCATGAATATTGACTACCTTTTCAACTTGTCTAGATTTCTATAAAAATTTCCTATTAAATATATTTATACAACTCCTATATGTGTTGTCGTAGCATAATTCTCAGATATTTAATTAATCATAATTCTTTTAAGTGGAATTTTCTTTTTCCCTTGTACCCTTTATTTTGTATATAATATTTTAAAATGCTAATGACTTTCTTTTTTTCTACTTTTTTCAAAAAATAGTTATGGATTTTTTGTTTTATTACAAAAAGCCATTTTTGATTCTATCTTACCATCCAAATTATCACTGCTATCTTTCCCTTGATATATTTTGTATGTAATGTATATTTTCCTTTGATGTGTACACTGCATGTCTCCCTGTTAGAATTTAAGTTCCTTGGGAGCAGAAAATATTTTTTCTTCTATACCCTGAGCTCAGCACAGTGGCTTAGACACAGTAAGTATTTAATAAACATTTCCTGATTTCTACTGAATTTGATTTAATTCATATTGTATTTAGCTATTTTACTGAGTTTATTTCAATTAATTCTCTAGATTCACCTTAGTAAGCTTACTAAGACACCTAACTTTGTAAGTAAGGTATCACAGCTATTATCAATTCTTTGTTTCATAAAAATTCAAGTAAAAAAGCATACCATTTAACACAAAATATTTTCTGATTCCACCAGTTCCCCATTGTCCAATTTTCTTTTATTTATTTTGTATATTTTTTCCTTAAGGTAATAGCTTTTTTAAAGTAATTGTTTTTTAAAATTATTTCTGAGTTAACTCAAAATTCTTAAAGTTAAAGTTACTCTGATCCAGATTTCTAAATCAAATATTGCAATTTTATCACATCACAAGATATAGTATAATGGAGCAACAGGGAAACCAGCATATGTGTATGATTATGGGGTAAGTGAATTTATTACATTATAGACAGAAGTTGAAAATGTGGTTACTAGCTTCTTTTTGAGGAGGTGGAGTCAAGATGGCAGCTAGAAAGTAGGGATGTGCCTAAAGCTGTCCCCCAGGACTCTCCAAACACCTATTAAAATGACTCTGAACAAATTCTAGAACTGCAGAACCCATGAAATAGCAGAGGGAAGCAGGCCTCCAGCCCAGGACAGCCTGGATGGTTGCTGGGTAAAGTCTATCTCATAGAGCTGGGAGCGGAGTGGAGCAGAGCCCAGTGTGGGCTGTGCCCAGACCAACCAGACTGGGAGCCAGGCAGAACAGGCCTTAGCCTGCTGAAACAGTGAGCTGTGGCAGTTACCAGACTTCTCGGTCAACAAACACCAAAGAAAACAGAGAAGGTTAGTGGGAAAAAACTTTGGGGACAGAGGGAAAGGAGCTTGCAGTTTGGTCATGTCCCTGGGGGCAGGGGGGCATGCAGCTACAGAACTACAGCTGCAGTTGCTTCTGGTCCCAGGTCCACCTGGTGGGAGGAATTAAGGGGAGGATATGAGCAGAAGTGCAGAGCCTGCTCAAATCTGAGTCACTGTCTGGGTTGGTGGTTCTTGGGGAAGGAGGAGCACTGGTGTGGCAGAGCTTGCTGTGTGGAAAAAGCTCTGAAAATAACAGTGAAGCCCCTCAAGCTTGGGACAAAGTACTCTATACTCTACAAGCAGTCATACCACAACAAAAAATTCAAGGGTCAAGCAGTTGGCTAGGAACATGGCCAGGCAGCGAAATTGGACTCAGTCTCAGACTCAGACTTTGGAATCTTTCATTGGTGACAAAGAAGACCAAAACATACAGCCAGAAGAAGTCAACAAAGTCAAAGAACCTACATCAAAAGCCTCCAAGAAAAACATGAACTGGTCTCAGGCCATGGAAGATTTCAAAAAGGATTTGGAAAAGCAAGTTAGAGAAAAAGAGGAAAAAATTGAGAAGAGAAATGAGAGTGATATGAGAAAACCATGAAAAACAAGTCAATGACTTGCTAAAGGAGACCCCCCCCCAAATACTGAAGAAAACAACACCTTAAAAAACAGACTAACTCAAATGTCAAAAGAGCTCCAAAAAGCCAATGAGGAGAAGAATGACTTGAGAGGCAGAATTAGCCAAATGGAAAAAGAGGGCCAAAGGACCACTGAAGAAAGTGCTACCTTAAAAATTAGATTGGAGCAAGTGGAAGCTAGTGACTTGATGAGAAATCAAGATATTATAAAACAGAACCAAAGGAATGAAACAGTGGAAGACAATGTGAAATATCTCATTGGAAAAACCACTGACCTGGAAAACAGATCCAGGAGAGATAATTTAAAAATCATTGGACTACCTGAAAGCCATGATCAAAAAAAGAGCCTAGATATCATCTTTCAAGAAATTATCAAGGAGAACTGCCTTGATGTTTCTAGAGCCAGAAGGTAAAATGCAAATTGAAAGAATCTACAGAGTGCCTCCTGAAAAAGATCCCAAAAAGAAGACTCCTAGGAACATTGTTGCCAAATTCCAGAGCTCCCATATCAAGGAGAAAATACTGTAAGCAGCCAGAAAGAAACAATTTGAGTATTGTGGAAACACAATCAGGACAATACAAGATCTAGCAGCTTCTACATTAAGGGATTGAAGGGCTTGGAATATGATATCCTAGAGGTCAATGGAGCTAGTATTAAAACCAAGAATCACCTACCCAGCAAAACTGAGTATCATGCTCCAAGGCAAAATATTGATTGTCAATAAAATAGAGGAATTTCAAGCTTTCTCAGTGAAAATACTGGAGCTGAGTAGAAAATTTGATTTTCAAACACAAGAATCAAGAGAAGCATGAAAAGGTAAACAAGAAAGAGAAATCACAAGGGACTTACTAAAGTTGAACTGTTTTGTTTACATTCCTACATGGAAAGATGATATGTATAATTCATGAGGCTTCAGTATTAGGGTAGCTGAAGGGAAATATATATATATACATACACACACACACGAGGGTACAGGGTGAGTTGAATATGAAGGGATGATATCTAGGAAAAAAATCAAATTAAGGGATGAGAGAGGAATATATTGAGAGAGGAAGAAAGGGAGAGATAGAATGGGGCAAATTTTCTCACATGAAAGTGGCAAGAAAAGGCAGTTCTGTAGGAAGGGAAGAGGGGACAGGTGAGGAAGAATGAGTAAATCTTGCTGTCATCAGATTTGACCTGAGGAGGGAATAACATACAAACTCAATCGGGTATCTTACCCCACAGGAAAGAAGGAGGAAAGACATAAAAAAGGGGGAATGATAGAAGAAAGGGAAGATAGGGGGAGGAGGTAATCAAAAGGAGACACTTTTGAAAAGGGACAGGGTCAAGGCAGAAAACTGAACAAAGGGGGATAGGGTAGGAAGAAGCAAAATATAGTTAGTCTTTCACAACATGAGTATTGTGGAAGGGTTTTACATAATGATATGCACGTGGCCTATGTTGAATTGCTTGCCTTCTTAGGGAGGGTGGGTGGGGAAGGAAGAGGGGAGAGAATTTGGAACTCAAAGTTTTAAAAGCAGATGTTCAAAAAAACAGTTTTTGCATGCAACTAGGAAATAAGAAATACAAGCAACGGGGCATAGCAATCTATCTTGCCCTACAAGAAAGTAAGGGGAAAAGGACTGGGGTGACAGAAGGGAGGGCTGACTGGAGAATGGGGCAATCAGAATATAAGCCATCTTGGAGTGAGGGAGAGGATACAAATGGGGAGAAAATTTGTAATTCAAACTCTTGTGAAAATCAATGCTGAAAACTAAAATATTAAATAAATAATATATATATATATATTTATATATATACATATATAGAAAATTTGGTTACTAGCCATGAGCTAATATTTGCTTTGAGAATCTAAAACCAAAAAGATAAAGGAAACAAAGAAGGATACAGGGGGCAGATTTCAGAATCATCTCAGCTTTCATTGGATGCTAAATATGATAAGTACTATATTTGCTGTAAATGAGTAAATTCCACTGAGTAAAGGGATAGTTTAGAGACAAAAAATCAGAGGATTAGTGAAGTACCCAAGTGATCAATTAGTTTTATTGAAATCTCATGCCTAGTGTGGTGATAGTCAAGCATAGCATGACTTAGCTTAAAAGTACATGCATCTTTCACTACAGAAACTGCATCAAGAAACTTTTATGGTCGATTCCTGACACAAAATGTGAAGCCCAAAGTTTACAAATCCAAAGTTAAGAGGCAACTACAGGGTATATGTCTTTCTTTCTCATGTTCTTACTTGGCAGTTTCTGTGTATATCCATTCACTAACAAATATTGGGTATGTTGGTGGGAGAATGTGACCAAGATTTATGTGAAAATTGTGATATATTTGTTTTTTTTTTTTTCCAAATTTGCTTTAGTAAATGGTACCTATGATGCTTTTTTGTGGGGATAATATGGAGGAGGCATAAAGACAGAATGGAATGAGTATGCTTTGGAGATAGGGGCATATGGGAGAAATATTCATGAAGTTAAACAAAAACAACTTTGAGCTTCACGGTACGAAGAGTGGCTCATCCCAAAGGGACATAGAACTCCAGTAAAGATAATTATCTATTGTATGTACAATAGAAATGTATTGGACTCATTTTTGTAACCAATTACAATTTGACAGAAATATAATCTAAAGTGCAGGCTTTTAATTGGGATATAAGCCTCATTCACTTGTCAAATGTTTTCTTTCTGTATCTTTTAATATGTATATTTATCATTTTTTAGTTTAATATATTTTAATAGCAAACTTAAAAGAACAGTACAGAAAGCAGACAATATTAAAATGTGATTTATACTTACATGTAAGACAACTCAATTGTTCTGTATTCAAGTCATCCATTTGACTGCCATCATTAAGAACTTACTAGTTTAAAATATGCAAATGCTGTCATTGTCCACAAAATTCAAAAAGTTTATTTATAATTATTGTAAATTTGAATGGTTGAATATTCTTCAAAAAAGAAACATTTTTATTCAATGAATTCTTTATATCTTCATATTTATTTCCAAAATTCACATAAATTAAAATTTGAAAAAATCCACCCAACAACTTACCAAATTTCATTCTCCCCCCTATTTTTCCATTTGCTTTTATATGCTGAGTTACCTTCTGAATCCTTGGAAAAAATATATAAAACATTCAGAACTACCAATAACAATATTTTATTTTCTATTTTGAGGTTGATGAATGTTTTTCATCATTGTAGAATTTAAGTACATTTACAGAGTATATGGCATGCTAGCTGGATCTATTCTAGCATGATTGAGACATTTTGTTCAGTAGTAGATAGGTTGGTGTCCTCAAACAGATCATTTTAAAGTGATTAATGATTAAGTTCATCTCTTTCTTATCAGTCTTCTCAGGGCTGAGTTCGGTGCCCAGTTGTAGACAAAAGAAAAAAAAACCAAAACAAAGAAAATTATTCCTTATATATACACTTTCCCCCTACTCTCATGGAACCAGACTTAGGTAGAGAATCAATAATGATTATTCCAAGTTTACCAAAGACCTATTAATAAGGAACATTAATGATAATGTATTCCGAATTTGCTACCCCCTTTCAATCTTAAGCAGTAACATAGAATGGGGTTAAGAATTTGGAATGACAGCAGTACCTTATGGTCCTAGATAGCTGCTTACATTAATTCCAGAGATTCTTAACCTCTCTCTCTCTCTCTCTCTCTCTCTCTCTCTCTCTCTCTCTCTCTCTCTCTCTCCCTCCATCCCTCCTTTCTCTCTCTGTTCTATAAACTCCTTTGGCAGTGTGGTGAAGCCTATGAACCTCTTCTAAAAATATTACTTTTTACTACATGGAAAAGTAATATTATTACAAAGGAAACAAGAAGTTGAAATTCAGTCTTCAAAATATTTTTTTCAAAATGTTCATGGGCTAATTTGTAAAGGTGGGGTGGGTTTACCCTTTGAATTACCACTGTGTAAACCTTTTAAAGGCTTCCTTCCACAAATTAAGAGATTTTTAGTGTGAAATTATTTTTATACTTTGCAAATATGACACAGAAGTTCTTATATAATAACATTTCTTGTGACTATATCAACATTCTCCTCCAAGTTTTACTGTGGCATGGAGGAGCCCCTGAATTCTCAAAAGCTATGTCAGTGATGTCCGTATGCTGTCAGGTCCTACCAAGATGGATTGGCGTTAGGTAGAGACTCAATGACGGACTATGTGTCTTGCATCACAGCACCAGTCTAGCTAATTGCAGAAGGGCTCATTACTAGATCACTGTACTGTAGGCAATGTATTCTTTTGGTCACAATAACTCATGAAAACTGCAAATATAATTGCATCATTTTGACCTGCAAAGATTCCAGGCTCATTACATTCTATCCAGGCACAATAACCACAGGTAAAGAAACACTTAATTTTCATTCTAAGCATACCTGTAGGAACAACTAGATTGATTACTTTTGCAGTGACCATGTTCACTAGAAGACGTGCTAGACTTCAGTCATAAAATATCACCAATTTTCTTGGTGTTCTTCTCCAAAGAGGTCATAGTCAGAATGTAACAGATGTGAGGTGAGGGCATTCCTTTTACAGTGGCAATCCTTTTCCCAACAAGTCTTGGCAATTCTACGAGTTATAGCTGCCAACGCTGTCACAGTGGACTGCAAGGTGCTAATGAATCCCCTTGTGAGTCTCAGAATGGGCATCAGGTGGCCAGTCAGAAATGGCTGTCTCAGCACCAGCCCATATCACCAGCTTTATCATTCACAGGCTGTGCATGCTACTAATTTGTGCTTCCCCACTTTCACAACAGACTGACTTACCTACTTTTCCGATACAGAGATGAAAATGGAGCTTAAGAAATGAGGATATGGACTTCACAATTCTGGGCCGTCAGCTGCTCAGCACTTCTCAGTCAACTATAGAATAGAAATTCCAGCAGCTATAAGAGAAGATCCAAACACTAACCTAGTGGAAATAGACTCAAAGGTAGTATTCTTGGAATATCTCCTGAAATACAGCTACATTAAGGTAACCAAAGAGTAACCCAGCTGTCCATGGAAAATATAAATATTTGTGTAGCAGGTACTATGTATCAGGCACTGTTCTAAGTGCGTTTCAATGATTACTTCATCTCACACCAACCTCAGGAGGCAGGTGATATTATCTCCATTGCACAGATGAGAAAACTGAGCCAAACAGAAGTTAAGTGACTTGCCCAGGATCATACAGCTAAGTAAATGTCTGAGTCATGTTTGAACTCAGGATTTCTTTTTCCAGGCCAGACATCCAGAAGAATCTCTAAAACATCTCAGTCAAGCAACAATATTTATTAAGAAATTACCATGTGCCAAGCACTGCCAGCAGAGAAGGGAATCCTCTTCCTACTATATTCATTCAATGGGAGTGAACTCACTAATCAGTTAAACATTAATTTAACACTTATAATGTGCTGGGTATATGAAGGCAAAAATGCAAGAGTTCTTGCTCTAAAGGTACTTCCATTATATCAGGTAAAGCAATATAACCATGTAGCACTTATAACTGTTGCTAGAGGGAAAGGAGGGGGAGGGAACTGTAGTACTTTAGTGTGCATTCTCCCTATTCATTAAAGGGTGTCCTTCAGCTCTGGACCCATGCATGTATGTAAGTTGGATTCAGTCTTTGAGAAACCCAATCACATAAAAGAAATGTTAGTCTCTTTTTCCTCACTCTCTCTGGCTCTTTATCCCACAACCCTTGTACCCCCAGGGGGGAAAACGTAGATATGGGGTCTTAGCAGGGTCTCTCCAGGGGGCAGTGGATAGAGTAGATAGAGTGGCTAGGAAGACTCATCTTCATGACTTCAAATTCACTCCCACATATTTACTACCTCTGTAACCCTGGGCAAGTCACTTAACCCTCTTTTGCTCAGTTTTCTCATAAGTAAAATGAGTTGGAGAAGAAAATGCCAGAACATCCCAATATCTTTGCCAATAAACAATGTAGATCACGGATAGGACAATTATTTCTTTTGCACAAAAAATAAATTCTTATCAAACATAAGACCTGCTAGTACACATCAAAATAAAAATTTTAACATTGTTCATTCACCTGTGATCACAGAAAGGAATATGCAGAAAGCGAGGTAGCCAGGATTCCAAGCCCTAGGCTGACCTTGCATAGGAGAGCTCCCACTCTAGTTGCCATGTATTATTTGCCACCATGCGTTTGAATTAGGAAAAAGGCACTCTACCTTTTATAGGTTGTGTGGTGACATAGAGGTAATTGCCATATTGGTTGAATCAAAGGAAGAAAAGAGAGAGAGAGACAGAGAGAGAGAGAGACAGAGAGACAGACAGAGACAGAGGCAGAGAGAGACAGAGAGAGACAGAGAGACAGAGACAGAGACAGAGAGACACAGGCATAGACAGAGACAGAGAGACAGAGACAGAGAGTGGTGGAGAGAGACAGAGAGGAGATTCAGTAGAATCATTCTTTTTTATATCGCACCGAGTTAGTCACTGTTAATGGCCTGATTAGTGCCCACACCTCTCTGATACAGTTTCAATAAATCCTACTATTCCCCTTTAGCAATTGCATACCCAGAGTTTTCTGTTTAACCCTAATGCAACAATTCCCTCAGAGGTGAACATCTATGTCTCTGGGGAGTGCTTAGAGAACTCAGCCTCATAATCTTTGGAAAGCAATCCTTGTTACATTCACATATAACTATGTATGAAATATATGGAAAGTACATACAAATTTATTGGCAAGGTAAGGCACTAATAGCTGAGAGAATCTAAAAAAGCCTCATGTAGAATGCATTTATGTTGGATTTTAAAGTATACTAGAGATTCTAAGAGGCAAATGTGAGGATGGAATACATTTCAGATATGGATGCTTCTTGTGTAAAAATGGTTTATTGAATTCTATGATAAGGGCACAGTATTGCTTACTAGTACAAATCCAGGTTCCATTATAACGTCTAAAGTTCTTATGACACAGATAATCTGGACAGCAAACAACTGTCCCCCTCACACAGACAGGGGATTTAAATGGGTTCTCTTCAAACCTTAGAGCATACTCTAGAGGAAATTTGTGATGGTTAAATTGATTACTAATACCCATCATGGGTTTGAGTGAGCTAGTCATCATTTTTAATTCAAAAATATCTTTCGGGGTTAATAAAAGTGAAATGCTTCCTAGAGACAGGGGGAAAGTAGATTAGGTATCTTTTAAAAATCTCTTTACTGGTTAAAGAATCTTTAATTGTATTTATAGAATCACAATAAAATAATGCAGCCTTTGATTGTTTCTTGGTCTCATAGGACTTGATTTCATCCTTTATTAACTTAGAAAACTCCTGGAAGATTCAAAGGGAGTACTAGGCCATGCAGAACTTTCATAAAAAGGCTTCAATACTTGCTGAAATTGGGATTTTGTTGGTGCAAATATTCCCTTTTCTAACACAAATAAAGTCAGCCTAGTTAATAACTTAGCCAAGTATGGCTAAGTAGATAGCTTTCATCATATGTATGACTATATACAGGATAGTAGATGACAGATAGATGAATGGATAGATATTATTATGGGAAATGTGATTATAATCTGCTCCAGTTAGATAAGCTATCTTTCAAACAAAAAATACAATTTGTTTACAAAACAGAAGCATGAAGCCTATATTGCTCAGGAGGACCACAAGTCCTACAGAACAATGTGATTAAGGATTTTAGATCTTCCTGAGCAATAAAGGTCACAGCTCAGGTCAGATTTAGTACTTCTGGTAACAGCCTGTGAGAAGCCAAAGTAATCACCATACCATGATAAGGCATCAGAATATAACTTTAATGGAGAACTATAAACTTAAGATCATGGACTTTCAGACTTAAGAGACCTGTGAGATCATTTAGTCCAACCCTATCATTTTTGACTTGAGAAGCTTAAGGTCCAGAGTATTTAAATGACTTGCCTGAGGTTAAATAGGTGACACATCATAGAACCAGAATTGAAGCCTAATTATCCAAATCCAAATTAAATAATTTTATTTAATTGCAACACAATTTATTGCCTCAGTGAAATCCCTGAGGTTTACAGAACATCATCATCTTTATTCTCATTACCATCCTTGCTTGCTGTCACCATTGTCTATGATGTTATTTTGTGTTATTTACTCCCTCCTTACCACTACCACCAACACAATGATGTAGCGGAAAGAGTGCTACTTTTGGAACCAGGAGACTTCAGCTTAAATACTGGATGTTACTCCCATTGTGTCTATGGACAAATCAATTTTTCTCTCTATTTGGCAGTTACTCAAATTTAGACCGGATATACTCTGAGGCTTGTTTCATCTCTAGTTTTACAATGCTGTGGAAATCATATTTAATGCATATGCCATAGTTTATCTTTTTGTCTATAGAAGACATTTCGTTAGTTGTACATTCTGAAGTAAATAATTCATCATGCATGATCCTAAACATCAATGCAATTTCTTGTAAATAATTTTCTTCCTACACATAATATTGACTTTATCACTGTCATAATCATGACTCTTATCATCCTTGTCATGACTACCATCATCATCATCATCATCCTCACCATCATCACTGGTTTTGGCAATTCCTTGCTATTCCTTGTTATGAGGAAACGAGCATAACTTGCCTTTTCCACATTTACGTGGAAGTTATGTTTTACGTATAATAGTACCTGAAATAAGAAATAATTGACAAAACAAAATTATATAATAGATTTTTATGAATTCTAATAATTTGCTTTTAAAATATATTTACAGATTGGTTGAATCACAGCCACTACCCTATTTCCTTAGTGATTAAAGTTTTACACTGCCACAGGAGAGATGATATATTTAGCTAGTTGTATCGTAAAACTAGAAGTGTCGCGTATTTACAATTGCAACATGAAATATCAGTGTGACGCTGCTGCCAAGAAGCTAATGGAACAAGATAAGTATAAAATCCAAGTCAGTGAATATGATAACTTCTAGTAGGGACTTTGAAAAATGGGTCCAGGGAAGAGCAACTAGAATGGGAAAAGGAATTGGAACCAATTCATAGGTTAAAGTAATTAATACAATTAGGAACGTTTAGCCTGAAGAATCCATTTGTATACTCTAGAGTGTTTGATGTTGGAATACTATCGTAAGAGTTCAATTCCTTTTGATTGAATCTTTTATTATTCCTTTAAAATGAAAATATACCTCTCTCTTTGTAAAGGTCTATGTTTCCTTATACTAGACTTCAGTATCACAGACCTTACCAAAACACATATGCTTTTAAACTGTCATTCACTTATACCGAAGTATGAATGAAATAACTAAGAACATGTTTTGTTTTTATTATTTTTTGATGGCGGGAATATTTGGTGGGGTGAAGTAACTGGGTGACTCAGAAGGGAAATTAACACTGTCAAGGGAATGGGAAAGCATCAATTACATGTATATACCTCAGTATGTTCTCCAAGTTGATGTATATCCTATTCTCCACACTTGGAATGCACTGCCTTCTCACTTCTGCCTCTTAAAAGACTTACATTTATTCAGGGCTTAGCTCTTCTGAGGCACCTAGTTGCTAGGAGGTCTCTCCCTCCTCAAATTATTTTGTATTTTTTTTTGTTTTTGGGTAAATTGTGTATCTTATTAGTAGAATAAGTGGATATTCAGGCCAGATTTTTTGTTTTAATGTTTCATTTTATTCTCATTGGCTTTCTCATTCCATTTGTTCCCTTTGCATATAGTAACAATTGCATGAATACATGTAAAATATCTGTAACAATCAAGCTGCTAGCCTTAAAAATGTGTTGAATTGATTTGATACCTTAGTAATGTGGAGTGAATTCATTCACTAATCATTTCCAATAAGCCAGCATGAACCAGAGACTGATTTTACTGCAGCTGATTCACTTGGTGAAGGTAACAATAGACAGCCACCACTCTTTATGCACTATACAAAGATATTATGACCTCTTTTAGAGTATTTAATTGCATAAGTAATTTCAAGGAGTGGGTTTAATAAAATTTTACATGGAGCAGAATAGGAATATGATGATGTCCACATGAGGAAAAACAGTAATCTATCCAGTTAAAACAGGAGTTGTGGTTGATGTCTCCAGCTTGAATTTGCAAGCCATCAGCAGGGTACTTGAGATACACTTGCCTCAAATCGAATAGTGTCAGAAAAGTCAAGATGGCATGCTTGTCAAAGATTTTCTTATGATGGCAAACATTCATATTTGTATGAAGCCATCAACTGTGACAGAATGCCATTATTCCCATACAAAGGAAGCACTACCATTTTTATTGCTTATACTTGATACATCAATGTAGCTGTCATCTCATCATTATGGATACTTTGTTCACTAGTGAAGATCATAACCCAACCACTTCTCATTCTGTGTCTCTCCTCCATGTCCTCCTTCACATTCTCTATAGGGAATCTCCACAATACACTGGAAGCTGTCTTCCAAGCATTCCAATGAAACTTGTTCAGTACTTCAGCTAGATATCTGTTATTTCTCACTCATTTTATATAATACATCTTTATCCTTTACATAATAACTAACTTCCTGGATGATATATGTTTATACAATTTCTTATTTCCTAATCACTGTTGATAATTTTCTGCTCCCCATTGATACCTGCTTTTCATCCCTCCCCTCCCCTTTTGCGTTACTTACAATAATTATTCCTTGAGTATTGTAGCATTCCATAGTTAGAAGGTATATATAAGGGAGAATGTTGTTGATATAAAGTTTTCTGTCTTGGAACTTGGAACAAAAATCTTTCAAAGAGGGGGTGGAACCAAGATGACAGAGTAGAAGCAGGGACCTGCTTGTTGTCTTCCCCCAAAACCCTCAAAATACCTGTAAAAGTTACTCTAAACAAATTCTAGAGCAGCAGAAGCCATAAAATAACAGAGTAAAACAGATTTCCAGCCCAATACAATCTGGAAGCCTGAGAGGAAGGGTCTATTGTACCAGGTTTGGAGCACAGAGCACCCCAGCATGGGCCACACCAGTGCAGACAGGGCTGGAGCAGGCATCATGGCACTGAATCACTGGCACCTGTGGCAGTTTCCAGACTTCTCAACCCACAAACACCAAAGACGGCTTTGAAGGTCAGTGGGAAAGGTCTCTCACCTGGGTGAGAGAGGAGGGTGGTCCCGCCCAAGCCCCAGCCCCAGCCCTAGGGCAGTAGCAGCCACTATAACAGTGTCTGCTCCTTCTGTAGCTCTAATTCTACAGATAGTGGGGGAACTGAGTGGCTGATCTGTGTTGCATTCCTGGGAGGCTGTCCTAGGACCAGGAGGAGTAATGGCATGGTGGAACTTGTGGTGGTTGTGGAGAGTGGAGTGTGGAGAGTTGCTCACAGACCATAGCACAGGCCAGGAGATGAGTAAACACCTCTCCTTTGATCATAACACTATAGAAGAACTGAAAATTTACAGGTCCCTAGAAATATATCTGAAAATAACTACACAAAACCCCCGAAGCTTGGGACAGTATACCCTCCACTTAACAAAGACCCCAAAAGTCAAGTAATTGGCTAGGAAAATGAGCAAACAATATTATAGAAAGTTACTTTCTTGATGAAAAGGTATTTTCTTATGTCCTTGGTGACAAGGAAGATCAAAGCATACAATCAGAGGAAGACATCAAAGTGAAAGCTCTTATATCCAAATCCTCCAAGAAAAATACGAAATGGTCTCAGGCCATGGAACAGCTCAAAAAGGATTTTGAAAATCAAGTAAGAAAAGTAGAGGAAAAATTAGGAAGAGAAATGAGAGTGATGAAAGAAAATCATGAAGAACAAGTCAACAGCTTGCTAAAGGACACACCAAAAATGCTGAAGAAAACAACACCTTCAAAAATAGACTAACCCAAATGACAAAATAGGTCCAAAAAGCCAAAGAAGAGAAGCATGCCTTAAAAAGCAGAATTCGTCAAATGCAAAAGGAGCTCCAAAAGCTCACTAATGAAAATAATTCCTTAAAATTTAGAATAGAGCAAATGGAAGCTAATGATGTTATGAGAAATCAAGAAATTACAAAACGAAACTAAAAGAATGAAAAAAATAGATGACAATATGAAATATCTCATTGGAAAGGAAACTGACCTGGAAAAAAATTCCAGGAGAGATAATTTAAAAATTATTGGACTACCTGAAAACAATGATTTAAAAAAAAGCCTAGACATCATCTTTCAAGAAATTATCAAGGAAAACTACCCTGATATTTTAGAAACAGAGGGTAAAATAGAAACGGAAATAATCCACAGATCACCTCATGAAAAAGGTCCAAAAAGGGAAACTCCTAGGAATATTGTAGCCAAATTCCAGAGTTCCTAGGTCAAGGAGAAAATATTACAAGCAATGAGAAAGAAACAATTCAAGTATTGTGGAAAAACAATCAGGATAATACAAGATTTAGCAGCTTCTACACTAAGGGATTACAGGTCTTGGAATATGATATTCCAGAGGTCAAAGGAGGTAGGATTAAAACCAAGAATCACCTACCCAGCAAAACTGAGTATAATACTTTGGTGGGGGGGGGAGTGGAATTTCAATGAAATAGAGTACTTTCAAGCATTCTTGTTGAAAAGTCCAGAGCTGAATAGAAAATTTGACTTTCAAATATAACAATCAAGAGAAACATGAAAAGATAAATAGGAAAGAGTAGCCATAAGAGACTTATTAAACTTGAACTGTTTACATTCCTACATGGTAAGGTTATATTTGTAATTCATGAGACCTTTCTCAGTGTTATGGTAGTTAGAGGAAATGTTTGTGTATATGTGTGTGTGTGTACACACACATATGTATGCATACACATGTACACACATATATGTATATGCGGATATGTCTGTACATACGCATACACATATGTATATATGTATATGTCTATGTATGTGTGTATATGAATATGTGTATACATATTGTGTGTGCGTGTGTGTAGACAGAGTTCATAGGGTAAGCTGAATATGAAGGGATGATACCTATAAAATTAAGTGTTGAGAGGAATGGGAGAAAGGGAGAAAGAAAAAGGGAGAGGTAGAATGTAGTAAATCATTTCACATAAAAGGGTCAAGAAAACTCTTCCTGGGGGCGGAGCCAAGGTGGCAGCTGGAAAGCAGGGACTAGCGTGAGCTCCCCACCGAGTCCCTCCAAAAACCTATAAAAAATGGCTCTGAACCAATTCTAGAACTGCAGAACCCACAAAACACCAGAGGGAAGCGGAGATCCAGCCCAGGACAGCCGGAATGGTCTCTGGGTGAGGTCTATCCCGCACGGAGCTGGGAGCAGAGTGGAGCAGAGCCCAGCGTGGGCAGCGTGGACCAACCAGACCGGGAGCCAGGCTGAGTGTGCCCTAGCACCCTGAATCAGTGAGTTGCAGCAGTTACCAGACTTCTCAACCCACAAACACCAAAGACAACAGAGAACATTAGTGGGAAAAGCTGCGGAAGTGGAAGGAGTTCCCGGTTCCACTACTGTGGCGGCGGAGGTGGGGCAGCAACAGAAGTACAGCTGCAGTTGCTTCCAGCCGCAGCCCCACCTGGTGGGAAGAGTTAAGTGGCGGATCAGAGCAGGAGTGCAGAGCCTGCTGAAGATCTAAGTCCAGTTCTGGTTGGGGGTTCTTGGGCAAGAAGGAGTGCTGGTGTGGCAACGCATCCTCCCAAGCTTGGAATATAGTTCTCTAAACTCTAAAAGCAGTCATACGCCAGTGAAAATTTCAAAGGTCAAGTTAGTTGGCTGGAAATATGGCCAGGCAGCAAAAATGCACCCAGATTCAGTCACAGACTCTGGATTCTTTCTTTGCTGACAAAGAAGACCAAAACATACAGACAGAAGAAGTTAGCAAAGTCAAAGAGCCTCCAAGAAAAACAGGAACTGGTCCCAGGCCATGGAAGAGCTCAAAAAGAATTTGGAAAAGCAAGTTAGAGAAGTAGAGGAAAAAATTGAGAAGGATGTGGGAAAACCATGAAAAACAAGTCAATGACTTGCTAAAGGAGACCCAAAAAAATACTGAAAAATATACTGAAGAAAACACCACCTTAAAAAAATAGACTAACTCAAATGGTAAATGAGCTCCAAAAAACCAATGAGAAGAATGCCTTGAAAGGTAGAACTAGCCAAATGGAAAAGGAGGTCCAAAAGACCACTGAAGAAAATACTACCTTAAAAATTAGATTGGAGCAAGTGGAAGCTAGTGACTTGATGAGAAATCAAGATATTATAAAACAGAACCAAAGGAATGAAAAAATGGAAGACAATGTGAAATATCTCATTGGAAAACCACTGACCTGGAAAATAGATCCAGGAGAGATAATTTAAAAACTATTGGACTACCTGAAAGTCATGATCAAAAAAAGAGCCTAGATATCATCTTTCAAGAAATTATCAAGGAGAACTTCCCTGATATTCTAGAGCCACAGGGCAAAATAGAAATTGAAAGAATCCATCGATTGCCTCATCAAATAGATCCCAAAAAGAAATCTCCCAGGAATATTGTCACCAAATTCCAGAGCTCCCAGATCAAGGAGAAAATACTGCAAGCAGCCAGAAAGAAACAATTTGAGTATTGTGGAAATACAATCAGAATAATACAAGATCTAGCAGCTTCTACATTAAGAGATCGAAGGGCTTGGAATACGATATTCCGGAGGTCAATGGAGCTAGGATTAAAACCAAGAATCACCTACCCAGCAAAACTGAGTATCATGCTTCAAGGCAAAATATGGACTTTCAATAAAATAGAGGACTTTCAAGCTTTCTCAGTGAAAAGACCAGAGCTGAATAGAAAATTTGACTTTCAAACACAAGAATCAAGAGAAGCATGAAAAGATAATCAAGAAAAAGAACAAGAAATAGAAATTGCAAGGGACTTACTAAAGTTGAACTGTTTTGTTTACATTCCTACATGGAAAGATGATGTGTATGATTCATGAGACCTCAGTATTAGGGTAGCTGAAGTGAATATGCATATATATAATATATGTTTATATATATATATGTGTGTATAAGTGAATGTGTATGTATGTATATATGTATGTGTGTGTGTATATATATTGAGAGAGAGAGAGAGAGAGAGAGAGAGAGAGAGAGAGAGAGAGAGCAGGCACAGGGTGAGTTGAAGATGAAGGGAAGATATCTAAAAGAAATAAATTAAAATTGAGGGATGAGAGAGGAATATATTGAGAGAGGGAGATAGGGAAAGATAGAATGGGGTAAATTATCTCGCATGAAAGTGGCAAGAAAAAGCAGTTCTGTAGGAAGAGAAGAGAAGGCAGGTGAGGGGGGAATGAGTGAATCTTGCTCTCATCAGATTTGACCTGAGGAGGGAATACCATACATACTCATTTGGGTATCTTACCCCACAGGAAAGAAGAAGGAAGAAGATAAAAAGGTGGGGGGGGGATGACAGAAGGGAGGGCAGATGGGGGTGGAGGTAATCAAAAACAAACACTTTCAAAAGGGAACAGGGTGAAGGGAGAAAATTCAATAAAGGGGGATAGGTTAGGAAGGAGCAAAATATAGTTAGTCTTTCACAACATGAGTATTGTGGAAGGGTTATACATAATGATATCCATGTGGCCTATGTTGAATTGCTTGCCTTCTTAGAGAGGGTGGGTGGGAAGGGAAGAGGGGAGAGAATTTGGAACTCAAAGTTTTAAAAACAGATGTTGAAAAACAACAAAAAAATATTTTTGCATGCAAATAGAAAATAAGATACATAGGCAATGGGGTGTAGAAATTTATCTTGCCCTACAAGAAAGGAAGGGAAAAGGGGATGGGAGGGAGTGCGGTGACAGAAGGGCAGGCTGACTGGGGAACCAGGCAACCAGAATATACGCCATCTTGGAGTGGGGGGGAAGGTAGAAATGGGGAGAAAATTTGCAATTCAAACTCCTGTGAAAATCAATGCTGAAAACTAAATATATTAAATAAATAAAAAATATCAAAAAATAAATTAATTTTAAAAAAAGAAAAAAAGGGTCAAGAAAGAGCTTTTATAGTGGAGAGGAAGAGGGAGGAGTTGAGAGGGAATAAGTGAGCCTTACTCTCCTCAAATTTGGCTTAAGGAGGGAATAACATACACACTCAATTGGATATGGAAATCTATCTTACCCTACAGGGAAGCAGGAAGGAATAGAATAAGAGAGGGGGAATGAAAGAAGGAACCCCAGATTGGGGGTAGGCATAATCAGAAGCAAACACTTCTGTGGAGGGACAGGTCAAAGGAGAGAATCAAATAAATGGAGGGCAGGACAGGATAAAGGGAAATATAGTTAGTTTTTCACAACATGACTGTTATGGAAGTGTTCTGCATGACTACACATTTATAATGTATATCAAATTACTTTCTCAATAAGGACGGATGGGGTGGGAGGAAGGGAGAGAATGTAGAACTCAATAGTTTAAAAATGAATGTTAAAAGTTGTTTTTACATGCAATTGGGAAATAAGATATATAGGCCATGGGGTATAGAAATCTATCTTGCCCAACAGGGAAAAAGAAGGGAAGGGAATAAGAGAAAGGGGGAGGTGATAGAAGGGAGGGCAGATTGGAGGAAGGAGTAATGAGAATTCATGCTGTCCTGGGGTGGGGGGAGGGGAGAGATGCGGAGAAAATTTGCAATTCAAAATATTGTGGAAGTGAATGTTGAAAACTGAAAATAACTTTTTTTTTAAAAAAAGATCTTTTAAAGAGCTGTATAATATCTCAAAGTGAAAGCCAGGTTATTCTTTTTTTCCTATGGAATTCTGAGGTCAGTCAATTGTCTACCTGCAGTTGCTGTCCAAGGTTTATGTGTGGGGGGAGCTTGGGGGGGTGAAGCTCTCTCTTTGAGGGTTCTTTATTCTACTTAACAAGACCAGAGTCTTACTTTCCAGGTCTCCAAGCTCCAGGTCCCTTGTACCTGATTCAGAGACAAGATCAATCTGAAGTGGTAAATGTACAAGAGAGTGGGAATATTTAAAATCTTTAAAATGTTTCCCAACTTTTCACAAAAGGTAGGCTACCACCTACCATTTCCAGTCTAATTTCACATTATTTCCAATTACACAAACTGCATACTACCCAAAATGCAAGTCTTTGTACAGCCTGTCACTCATGCTTAGCATGCATTCTTTCTTCACTTAGACACTTAGAATTCCTAACTACCTTTAAAGCTCATTTAGATTAATCCAAGCCATGTGTAGTCTTCCAGATGCTTTCATGTTAGTGTTTTATTCTGAAATTATTTTTCATTTTTATTCTGTAAACAAATCTATATCCATATTATATACACGTGGCTCCTTCCCATAGTCTAATGTAAACCCCTTGAGGGTTGGAATGAGTTAACTGTCTTACTATTACCAGGAACTACAATAATGGATCACAAATTATGAACTATTAATAAATATTTTAGCACTGAAGCCAAGAGCATTCTGGTGCTAAAGCTCTTACCTGAGCCCTGAATATACCCAAAAGGGAAGACATGTTGAAAAGATACAGACAGCAAAGATTTTTGATTAGAAGTGGACTCAACCTCCTTCAGTAGGGATTAGTATCAACAGGTCTTTCCTTTTGAAGGTTTAGCAGGATTGTACTTAGAGGAGAAGACCAGTTGATGTGAATAAGGGAAGATTGGCTCTAGGTATTTGTTAGAGAACAAAGTTCACAGAAGTTTCTTCCTGATGCTGATTAACTACCACCCCTTCCCCCACCTAGTCTCTCTTGCCTGGTTGATCCTATATGGATTTTTGTTCATGTTCATGTGATCTAAACTCTAGCTTCAATCCTGCCTGCAAAATTCTGACAAATAGCCCAATTCCACTGGACCACTAGTCTGGTTTTAGCAGCATACCTCTCAGGCTCCTCAACTGTGCCATCATTGTTCCCTCTGGAGTAAAACATATATTTAAATGATTGGTAAATTTGATGTCTCAGGGTTCTAAATCATTCTAATTTAAAGGCTACTCTTTCTGAACTCTTAAGAAAAATATTTAGCTAAGCAAATATTAAAACCTTGGTTGCCTGTGTACATTCGACTACTCCTGGGGCTATTTAGTAACATGGGAGAATATGGATGTAGTAATCCTGAGCTAAATACTGACTCTTCCATTCACTAACTGTGTGATTTTGGTAAAATATTTTAGCCTTACTAAACTTTTCTCATCTGTAAAACAAGGTATTTCAATAAGTGATCAGTGATATACCTTTTAAATATGGTATTGTTATCCTACAGCACTATGGAATAGATAGCCTTCTTAAAGTGGCTCAGTATGACATGGAATCTCTCTTTAATGATTTTTACCAACAATGATTCTACTTCATGAATAAGAAGGAAAATGGAGGCAGACTCCATGCAGGCCCTCAGGGCCTGGATTGCTCACATGGGTGAGTTTAGGAACAAATAGAGTGAGCCAAGAAACTGTCACCACCATGGCTGCTGATGCCAAGAGAGTCCTGAACAGGCTGCTCGCTGCTGGCAGTCCTCCTTTCTTGACAGCAATGAGGATGGTGACAAGGATGCCGCCACTGCTGCCACTCTGGTCTTTGTGAAGAGATAGCTCCTGGAAGTAGCCATTAAAAGCATTTTACCAGAACCAAATAAACATAAGGACATTTTAGCAAAATTTGAAATGGTCAGAAGAAGACAAAGAGAAGGGGTCACAAGCAATATCACTTTAAAAGTGGAGCAAAAGTAGGCTTTTGCCCTTCTGTATTTCTCCCTTTTCAGAATGCGTTTTTTAACACCTTCCCATCCCCTGCAAATGGTTGACATTTGGTATGAGTCCAGAAAGAGATTTTACCATTTTATCCACTCTCCAAAAAGATTCTTTCTGTTCTCTTTGTGGGCTTCTGAGCAGTTTATCACATTTCATCTCCCATCTCTGTGTCTTTGCAATAACTGTATTACGTGTCTGGAATGCTCTTCCTGTTCACCTCATATTTTTTGTTTCACTAGATTCCTTCAAGTCCTAGCACAAAACCTTTGTTCTGTGAATGGCCTTTCCCAGTTTCCTCAGCTGTAAAGATTCCATCTCTTCTACATGTAACAGGACTTCTATATAAACCCAGATCACCCAAGATAGTGATATCCATATGGGAACCTGCTTCTGGGAGAAGATATTCCGCAATTGCTTACTACAACTATGAAAATAACCTTATTTCATTGTTTATGTTGCTGGAACTGGCTGAGTCATTAAATCTACCTGACAGACATATGGCCACTCTCTCTTTTCCTGAGATGTCTAGGAACGAAGGTCTTGTTCACCCACAGCATGAACACCATGCTCTAAACTAGTTGAGGAGAAGGGCTATCTTCCCTTCTCCCTTTACGCCCTGTAGTCACAAGAAGTGGGCTTGATCCATGTTGTTTGCTTTTTTGTTCAGTGGTTCTAGGCATAGATGAGTAAGTCTCCAGACCTAGGAGCTTGAGCCATGGTGACTTAGAATCAGGATTCCAGTCTGAATGCTATGGCCAGTCCATCAGAAAGCTTAGTGAAACCAAGATGAGGACAGGTGGAGGGAGCTTTGGTCTTGTAACATAGTGGGACTGATTGTATGTAAGAACTGAGATATGGTGTAAAACTAATACCTCTCTCCTGCCCAGAGATTAAGGGATTTAGGGGGGATTATACTCCTGGATGTTGGGATAGTGTTTTTTAGTAGAATTTTTAACTAGATATTTCTTTGTACACATTAATTTTCTGTTAAGTGCTTTAATGCAACTCTGGTGTGTGAACTCCTAAAAGGAGAAGAAATATAAACAGTGGGGGTTTCAACAAACTAGAAACCCTCAACATCCTCTTCAGTTGGAGAACCCTGGGGGAGAAGAGTGAAAAGGAATATATCTGGCCTTCAGGTAGTAGGGGCCAGGATAGTCACTGTTTCCTGTATACAGCATGCTTAGTTATGTTTTCTTATGTTTTCTTTCCCAATAGAATGTGAGCTTCTTGGAGGCAAGAATGAGGTTTTTGTCTTTCTTTGTATCCTCAGTACTCTCCCCAGTGTCTGGCATGTATTAAGTTCTTAATAATTGCTTGTTGAATTGACTCGATTTTTGTCTCTTCAGTCCATATTAAGCAAAAGAATAGGGTTTGAGATCTTTGGAGATTCACACCTACCCAAACTTGCATAAGGACTAGTTAACAAGCAGTAACCCCAGGAGCACTCTATAATCCAATGCTCCATTATCCCAGTGAATATTAAAAGTATCTTTTTACAGAAGGTTCTTCATTTACTTCTGTTATCAAAACATATAACTCTTTGTTTCTTCAGGCTTGATCCAATGTATAATCAGGGAACAAGGTTGTTGATTTTTTTTTTAATCTAATATGTGCTATGCACATTTCTATACACTAGGTTGGCAAGGATTAAAAAAAAATGAAACAGCACTCTCAAACTGTTTCCATCCTATCCAAGAAGGTAGGGTATGACCATATAAGTATATACAGGATACAGATATATAGAATAAATGCAAAAGAAATATAAGATAGTTTGGAAAGAAAAATATGAACAGTTGGAATGGGGAAAAGTGAAGAAAGGTTTCATGTAAAAGGTCCTATTTAAACTGTGTCTTGAAGGAATAAAGAGATTCTGTGAGGGAATGTGTAAAGAAGGAGTATATTTCAAGCATGGAGAATGGTCATTGGCTAATCATGGAGAGCTGATACAACTTCTCTCTCTCTCTTTCCCTTTTTCCCATAGACACATATATTATCTTCTATATATGTAGTATACACACATAAATTATATATGTATATGTATATACACATATACACATATGTATATGGTTTCTAGTTTATTAATTCTCTATTCTAAAAGTCCTATATTTTGTGTTAATCTAGTGGTTTTTATTTACTGGCTTTATGACTTAAACATAAATTTAATTCATTAAATTTCTCTTTTTCTTTAAAGTTAATGTATGATTTTAGGGATGTGATTTTCCTTTAAGGATGGGTTTAACTGCAACCCAGAAATTTTGGTAAGTTGTTTCATAATTCTTATTTTCTTTTGTGTAAAGACTAATTGTTTCTATGATTTTTATATATGATGCAGCATTTCATTTTTGTCCTCATTTGAGTCTGTCTTTTACTTGTGATTTCCCGAATTATTTTTATTTTATTAGAGACAGTAAAGAATTCATTTACATTTTCTGCCTTTTTAGTTAGTATTCAGTCAATAAAGATTTAATTTTTATTGTTCAGTTGTTTCAATCATGTCCTGCTCTTCATGACCCCATTTGGTGTTTTCTTTGCAAAGATAAGGGAGTGGTTTGCCATTTCCTTCTCCAGCTCATTTTACAGATGAGGAAACTAAGGCAAACAGGGTTAAGTGACTTGCCCAGGGTTATACAGCTAGTAAGTGTCTGAGGCTGGGTTTGAACTCAAATTGTCATGACTCTAGGCTCAGTGCTCTATACATTATTTCACCTTACTATGATAAGGACTCTGCTAGACACTGGGAAACAAAGAAAGTTGAAAGATAATTCCTGTTCTCAAAGAGCTCACAGTCTAATACATGAACCAGCATGGAAAAAACATGTATAAACAAGCTACATAACAGAAAAATTCAAAATAATCAATGGAGGAAAGCACTGGCATTAAAAAAAAAGATTGGGAAGGACTTTCTGTAGAAGCTGAGATTTTACCTGAAGCTAGAAAAATTGAGGAAAGCCAAGAGGTGGAGATGAGGAGGGTGAGAATCTCAGGCATGGAAGAAAGTGAGCACAAATGACCAAAGTTTAAGATAGGGTATTGAGCCTGGAAAAAAAAGTTGAGTGTAGGGGCAGGGTTGACACAGGAAAATTATTTTAGCAGCAGCATGTATCTGGTAGTGAGTGAGAAGAGACTTGTGGCAGAAACACCAACCAGTGAGCTATTAAAATAGTTCAGGCAAGAGAATGTGAAGACATACATCAGGGTGCTGGCAGTGTTAGAAGACAGAAGCATATGCTGGTGTTGTTGAATAGTAGAATCATCAGTCCTTAGCAATGTATTGTATGATGGATATGAATGAGAATGAGGAATCATTTATGAGATATAGGTTTCAGGTCTGGGTTAAGTGGGAGAATTGTATTTTCAGCACAAGTAAAGAAGTTAGGAAGATGTGATTACTTTGAGGGACAGATATTGAGGTCAGTTTTGGACATGCTGAGAATAACACGTCTATGGGACATCCAGGTTAAGACTTCCAGAAGGAAGTTGACGATGCAAGATTTTTTTACATTTATTTGCAAAGTCTCTGTGCCCTAATGCATAGTCAATTTGTTTTTGTTTAAAGTTCCATGTATCCAGAAGATCAAGGGAATCAATGAAAAAATATGAAGGAAGGTAGTCTAAGCATACCAGATCTCAACCTTTATTTCAAAGTGGTAATTATTAAAATAATCTGGTACTGACTGAAAAACAGTGGTGGATCAGTGCAATGGATTAGGTATACAATACAAAAGATTAATTAACTATAATAATCTAGTCTTTGAAAAACCCAAAGATCCAAAGCTTTTGGGACAATAACTCACTATTTGGCAAAAAATGCTGGAGAAATTGTAAAGAGTTTGGCAGAAACCAGGTATAGACCAACATCTCACACCATATACCAAGATAAGTCAAAATGGGTATATGATTTAGACATGAAGGCTGATATAATAAGCAAATTAAGGAGTATGGATGATTTTATCGGTCAGGTCTATCAATAATGGAAGAATTTATGACCAAACAAGAAGTAGAGTGGATCACAAGAAGTAAAATGGATAATTTTGATTATATGAATTTTTAAAAATTTTTTTCCACAAACCAAACCAATGCAACCAAGATTAGAAAGAAAGCAGGAAACTAGAAAAAAGTTAATATAAATTTCTCTGATAAAATCTTCATTTTACACACGCACACACACAAATCATTCCCCAATTGATAAATGGCAACAAGATGTGAACTTGGTAGTTTACTTGGTAGTTTTAAGAAAAATCAAAGCTCTCTATAGTCATATGAAAAAATGTTCAAAATCAGCATTGATTAAAAAAATAAAATTAAAACAACTCTGAGGTACTACCCCACACCTATCATATTAGTTAATCTGATGGAAAAGGAAAATGACAAATGTTGGAGGGGATGTGGAAAAACTGGCACTCTTGCAATATTGATGGAGTTGTGAACTGAACCAATGGTACTAGAGAATAATTTGGATATGCCCAGAGAGCTATAAAATTGTGCATGCCTTTTGAAAAAATAATAGCACAACTAGATCTGTAACCCAAAAAGATCAAAGGAAAAAGGAAAGGACCCATATGTACAAAAATATCTACAATAGCTCCTTTTGTGTGGTGGCAAAGAATTGGAAATTAAAGGTATGACCACCAACTGGGGAAGAGCTGAACAAGTTATGGTATAGGATTGTGATGAAATACTGTTGTGTTATAAGAAATTATAAGCAAGGCACTTTTGGAAAAACCTGAGATACCCTATAAGAACTGATGTGAAATAAAGTAAGCAGAACCAGGGGAACATTGTACATAGTAACAGCAATATTGTATGATGATCAGCTGTGATTGACTTAGCTATTTTGATAAACACAGTGATCTAAGACAATTCTGAAGGACTTTTGATAAAAAAAAATTCTATGCATCTCCAGAGAAAGAATTGATGGAGTCTGAGCACATATTGGAAATATACATGTATTTCATTTTTTGCTTTTTCTACAACATGATTAATATGTAAATGTTTTGTATCATTGCATATGTATAATTGATAATAAACTTCTTGCCTTCTCAATGTGTGGGGGAGGAGTGTGAGGGAGGGAGAGACTATAGAACTCAATTTTTTAAAAAATGCTAAATATAAATAAATAATTTTTTTAAAATAAAAAAGTTTTATGTGGTATATATACACACAATACACATACTCATATGTAGATACATATTCATGCATGTATATATATGCATTCATACTTATCATTTATACATATGCATAATCATGATTTTCTTTCATATAATTATTTTAAACATATTTTCTTAAGTCTATATTTATTATATATTGTTGTTATTATTTAGATGTATATATTCTTTAGCAGTCTCATTTAGAAGAATCCATAAGTCTTAGCTCCAGTTTTTCTAGCAATTTGTTAAATTCTATATTTTCCCTTTTGTTTACCTTGCTGTAAATTTTTCCTGAAAATTAGAGAGGGATAGCAAAGTCTCTCATTATTATTGTATTACTATTTCTCTTCATAATTCATTTTTATTTGTAAATTTAAATGCTAAATCATTTTCTGCATGTAAGTTCAGGGTCAATATTGATTTGTTGCTATTTCTAAATTAGGTTTTGGGGGTTATCCTCTGCACAGTCAATACTTTATTTTTTCAGTCAGTCTTCCTTTAAGGTAACTTTATTATCATAGTCTGTCTTCCCCTTACCTTCAGGCTTCTCTGCTCTCTCTCCCTCCCTCCCCTCCCTCCTCCTTTCCCCCCTCCCCCTTCTCTTCCTCCTACTCCTTCTTCACCTCTTCTTTCTCCTCCTCCTCCTCCTCCTCCTCTTCTTCATCCTCTTCCTCCTCCTCCTCCTCCTCCTCCTCCTCCTCCTTCTTCTCCTTCTCTTCTTCTTCTTCTTCTTCTTCTTCTTCTTCTTCTTCTTCTTCTTCTTCTTCTTCTTCTTCTTCTTCTTCTTCTTCTTCTTCTTCTTCTTCTTCTTCTTCTTCTCTCCACTCTCTCGAATTTTTGAGTTTTGCTTTATTTTTAATTACTTTTCTATTTTCCTTTTGTCTAGTTATCTAATTCTTCCCCTCATTATTCCTTTCAACTAAGTAGTCAAAGAAAATCTTCCTTCCCCACCTCTCTTTAACCATTTATTTTTCTTAGTGTTTATTTCATGCTGTATGGCTTTTTTACTAGGAGAAATTTTTTTTCCCTTATTCTCTTAATTTTTTTCTTTTCCCTTAATATTTTAGAGTTTTCTGGGATTGGTTCATGGCCCTTATACTTATTCATTCTTCCTTCAATCTCCATATTCATCACATAATTAAAACTTCTATGATACTTACTTTGAATACTCTATCATTCTAAATAGTTTCATAATTGTTACCTTATGCATTTTGCCTCCCCACATTTTTGTCTGCGGCACCTCACTCTAAGAAGTACAAATTGCTGCAGCAGATAGAGAGGACAGAAGTATTGTCCCATGCTAGAGATTTTGCCTTGATCACTGATGGTGCATTTCATTCCTTTAATAACCCTTGATTTCCCCATGGTTATTTTCCCCAATTTGCCATGAAATTTCTTCAGATTCATGACCTTCTCCCCTCTGGATGCATTTTTCCTTAGTAGCTTTTATTTTCCTTCTCCTGAGGCAAGATGTATATGGAAGCATATTGCTTTCTTAAAGATAGTGATCTGTTTAAAAATCATACTACAAAATATACTTATTATAAGTTCCTCTTCCCTATTATTATTTCTTTGCCCCCACATAAGCATTCTACAGTAGTATCTCCCGAACCAGGAATTGAGATTTTTGGCTTTCATTCTTCTATAGGCTCTCTTCTGAGAGACTCCAGGAATCTTTCTCTTCATTTTTTATTACTAGCTCAATTCTAGTATATCAGAAATTCCTCTATGTTTTATTGAAGTCCCATCACTTTCATATGCCTTACCATTCTGCAGTTTAGCTCTCCCCCCAAAAAAAACCATTGATTCAGCTTTAATCAGTATTCTAAGGTTTAGTTCTTAGTTCCCCAAGCCTGTTCCTCAACTATCAGTTCCTCCATTTATATTCTACATTCACCCTAGTCTCCTTGTTTACTTTTAGAAAGAAATCTCTTTTGTTTCCCTGTTATCCTATTCTGTTTTTTTGTTGTTTCTTTTTTCCTCCATAAATGTATCATTCATTATTGAGCTTTTATCCACTGTTCCCTCACAAGGATAATTTATTTCATTTTCTGCACCTGCCTTGGTTACTTTATTTGTTTACCTTTCCCGTACTCCTGTAACCTAGGTGTTTGTTTCTTTCTTTATTTATTTGTTTTTTTTTTGCAAATGAAACATCTATTCTTCTATGATTTTGGTAAGAATATTTCAAATTTATTTTTTATTGAATGTTCATATTTCTTATATTGATAATTAGGCTCAGGTTTGCAGGTTATGTCACCTTGGGAAACATCTTCAAATCCTTTGACCTTCTGACTAAACTATATGGCATTCTTTCCTAATTCTTCTGGTGAATCTAGAATAGACTTGGCTAATCCAATTTCCTTTCTTCATATTTAAAAGTCTCTTCCTGACTTACTTTAAAATGTAGCTGTTTTTGAAAATGTTAAATTTAACCATTATGAGTCTTGGAGTTTGCAAAATAGATTTTTTGCTTCATTTTTAAATTTTCTCCTACATGAAATATATGGATCCCTCCCCCTTTTTTAGTTCCATGCTCTTTGTCTTTAGAAGTTCTAGGCAGTTATCTTTTATTACTACTTAAATTATGGTTTTCAGGGTTTTTATATTTTCCCTATTCTTCAAAGGGATTTGTTATCCTTAAAAGCAGCGATCTCTTTAAAGTTGTCTTTATACATCCTGTCTTGATGATTAATAGCTTTCACTTATATGAAAATCATGTTTCTTTAAAACATTATTACTTTTTTACTTCTTTTCCATATTGTACTTTACTTCAGCATATTTACATTCTTAATCAGTTTTTCCCCTCTTTTGTTTCTTTGGTAAGAAATGCCATCATGGATTCAAGTTTTTCCCTTCTGAAAATTATTTTTTCTATGTAGGCCATAAATTCTTTCTTCATAATTTTTATTTCTCTCCTGAAGCATTTGGCAATATCTTGTTGTGGAAATACAAGTGATCTTGTGCTTCATCCAGTGTTGATTAATTTTCTTTTTTCTTGTAATATATATTCGTACATCCCTAGTCTCTTTTTGATAGCCTCTTGGCCATATTTCTTTCCGTTACAAATACCTTCCCTGATGTTTTACCTATTTCTGGTCAAACTGTCTAACTTAGTTTTCTTTCTTCTGAGATGTTTCATAAATGTTGGCCTTTTCCCCTTATCCTTTTCCTCCTATCACTCACTTTCTCACTCCTTTCTTTTTATGGTGGTTTCCTTGGAGGCTAGACCTCAAAGTTGTCTCAGCTTCCTCCTTGCTGGGGAATTTACTTTTCACCAACCTTTTTCTGTGCCCTAAGTCACTTCTGGTGAAATGGAACTTGTCTCAGTTGGAATGCCATTCTTTTTCCTTCAGGTTTAAGGTGCTACTCCATGACGATGCCCTTGACCAATTCTTTTTCTGTTCTTCATTTCTCTGGCTGATCACAGTTTCAGAATATAATGCCACTATGATGCTACGTCACAAATCAGCAATTACCTTTTTGGTATGAACAAGTTGGATGTGGCACAGACATCAATATGTCCAAAACAGAAGTCATTATTTTTTTGTTCTACCCCAACCCTCCTGTCTTCCCAACTTTCCTATTATTATAAAGATAACCACTCTCCTTCCAGCAATCCAAACCCACAACCTTTGTTGTCGTCTTGAATTCCTCATAGACACTCAACCCACATACCCAATCTGTTATTAATTCTTGTTTCTACTTTCCCAATACACCTCCTGTAGCCCCTTCTCTCCACTAGCAACCGCTCCAGTTTAGAGCCTCATTATTTTTTATCTAGATTGCTGCAATAGTCTTCTGTCCAACCCTCTCCCTCTTCTAATTCATACTCCACTCAGCTACCAGTGATTTTCCTAAAGTTTAAGCTTTATTATGCTACCACCATACATCCTTCTGCCCCCAATAACACAATAAAATCTAGTTGCTTGTGATTATGATCAGATATAAAATCATTTGATATTAATTTTATATCTACCATATTTTGCATAGATATATTATGTTTCCACTTGCTTTATTATATGAACTCTGAGAAAAGGAATTTTTTATGTTTGTCTTCAATCTCCAATATTTAGCACAGCATCTGGTAAGTGTAGACACTTTGTATCATGTCTTGCTGATTGATATATGGAATCCAGTTATTTGTGAACATGTTTATTTGACTCTAACATGATTCTAAGTTCCTGGAGGGGTACAAACCATGTTCTTCTTGCATCTTCCATTTATTCTAACAGAACATATCAAAGGCAATCAGTAAACATTTGCCAAATTAATAAATAAAATCCATGATTCACTCTATCCATATAAAATAATGTCTTTAATTCTGTTATTAATGTAATGCATTTATATTTATTTTTAAAGATGTTTTATTGATATCTCTTTTTTGGCAATATCAGTCATTTGATATATTCTTTTTCCACTACAACTCCAAACTAGGATGTCTTCCCTTATAACATAGAAAAATAGTAAAGTAAAACCGATGGACACTGATATTGCTTCTGAAGGGGGAGGAAATATTTTGCATCAAATTCTCCAACTCTACGAACTAATGTAATGAATTACATTCTTTCATATCTCCTCTAGGACAGTAATTAAACTTATTTTGTTGTTCTTTTAGTTTATATTAATGGAACCATACTGTATATTGCTTCCCTGGTTCTGCTTTCCACATTTTGAATGAATTGATGCAAGTCTTCCTACATTTCTCTGACCTACTCATATTTATATTTTTTAATAGCACACTATGGTGCTGATACCTTCATAGACCACAAATATTCAGTCATCTTCAAATCAGTGAGCATGAATTTCATTGCCAGCTTTTTTTCTAGCCATATTTGTATGTATTTAAACAAACAGAAATATAATTAGATGGATGCAAATGAGCTACATGAGAGTTGACTGAGTATAAGTAACTTAGTTACTAAAAAGATATCTTGGGTCAAAGTTGATTTGTTGGTACTAGAGGACCCAGTTTCATTTCAGCACAAGAGCAAAATTCCTGATCCAAATATATACAGATTTTTTTAACTTGTTGGACCAATATAAAATTGTTCAAGGAGAAGATTCATATATCCAGGATTTGGACTACGTACAGCCTGCACATTATCTGAAACTCATGTTACTGCCAGCGGGGCAGCCAGAAGGAAGACTGGCCCTTGGCTAAGCCAGAAGGTGCTGTGCAAAGTTGATCTCAGCTAAAAAAATTACCCTTTTCATACCCTGGAAATCTTTGGGTTTTGCTTTAGACTTCTTCCTCTAGATTTATCAAGTGGTAGTGAATGGAGGGATTCGAGCAGCAAACAATATCAGTCAACACATTCATTAATTATAAATGAAATTAAGTGACTCTAATATCATAAAAGTGGCAAATATTAAAATAGTTTTAGAGAGTAAGTTTATGCTGCATGAACTTTGAAGATAGAACTGGCATTACTTAGGAAGTATACTTGACTATGGCATGTGAAATAGAGGAATGATCATTAACAGTTATCTAGAGGCTTACTTTCAAAAGGCACTGAATTCTGTGGAATTTCACTGGGCAAAAGTGTGTAAAGCTACCCACTCCTAATATGGGAGGTCCTTGCTCCATTCAGCCCCTTACTTGTCAGACACCTCTTGAATAATGAGAGAATTGAGCTTAATGAGGCTGATTTCTCCTCCAGGCAAAGGGGGACTGGTGCAAAGTTATGTTGTTAGGAGACTATCACCTTCCCACACTCAGAAGGCATAACTTTGTATTTCTTAGACCATGTGTTTCCCTGTGGAAGAGATGGAGGGGCAAAGACAAGGACTATACATAATGCTCCCTCCCTCCTTACTCATCCTACCCCATTATCCCACCCACATGTAATGCATAGAAATCTTGACGAGAAGAGAGAATTTCACACGATCTACTACAGTGGCAGAATAATTCTTGGAGTTAACTGGACTTATGCCTGGAGTGAACAGTAGAAAAATTTCTTATGCATTTACTGTTACTAGAGACCATCACTCCAACCTTTGAACATAAAGACATGAAATAAATATTTTTAATTTAATTATTTGTGAGTAACAATTATTTATTGCTGTTAAATACTTAGCCCCAATTTGTTTTCAAATTATAATATTCTATACATTTTTAAAAAATCCTTAAAATTGTTTAGCAAAGTATGATTTCTTTAATTATTGTTGAGGTGGAAATTGTAGGAAACAACTTCTTTACATAAAATGAATTATTCCTTTCTCTCCCTACCTCCTCTTTCCCTTTCTTCTTTTTCTTCCTCCCTTCTTTCTTTCCATCATCTTTTTTCTTACTCTTCTTTCTTTTTTTCTTCTTTTTTCTCAACCTGTCTTCCTTTTTTCTTCTTGTCTGTCTCAGCCTCTTTTGCCATCTTAGGATCTGTCTCCTCCCTCCCTCCCTCTCTCTCTCTCTCTCTCTCTCTCTCTCTCTCTCTCTCTCTCTCTCTCTCTCTTCTGTCTCTGTCTCTCTCTGATGGTTATTGCAGGAAAGCATTCTTGTTAAGACTGATTTTCTTTAATAGATACATTCATTTTCTATCTAAACAAAATTATGAACAAAATTACCTTATACATTAAGTCATCTTCAACTCTATAAAAGTTTTCATTCTCTCCTGGAGGAAGATTTTGAAACCTTCAGTTTACCATGAAATCCATGAAATTGTAGAGCCCTTTGATGTAAATATAACTTTAGATAGAAATTTTTAAGCCCCTATACATAATGCAGTGAAAAAATAAAATATCTTTACATTCACATCTATGCGATCTCTTTATGATGGAGGGAGGTGTGGGGTTGGAAGAGGAAAAGCTTTTTTCCTAATTATATCTTTTCTCTTAAGCAGTCTATGTAGATTTCCTATAAGATTATTTTAATCTAAATTTCCTGCTGGATTTCTGCTTTGTTTAGGTAAAGAAGAATTCTAGAGGTTGGTCTGCTGCTGTTGCTGTTTGGGTTGTGTTTGTATGATGTTTTAGATTATTATTGGAAGCTCCCTCTCATGGGAAATCTCCATATTGCTTCTTTGGGGATTTAGCAATTTATCACTTTTGCATCATTGCACAAATTAACCACAACATTCCATCCTTCTCTGGTTACCTTTGTGGTTGTAGATGGATAATTTCCTTAATGGATTGTGCAAACCGTTAGCTAGGGAATATCTTAATGACTGCAGGGCGATAATTGTCTTTCATAAGCAAATTTAGCGGGGATAGGGGAGGGCCCAGGAGAGAGTGTGCAAGGCGATTTCATTCACTAGGTAGTCTAGGGAAAGGTAGTGCTTAGGGCACTGCTACATTGAAAATCTATGCAATGCTGCATTAAAAGAAAGTAACATGTTTCTTTCCCAATGTGGATGTAGTATTGGTGAAAGGTAACAAACTGCCCGTTCCAGAGAGAAGAGGTTCACGTCCATCCCAAGAAAAGTTACAGGATTGATAGTGTCAGAGCAAGCGCCTCTCCATCCGCACCCCGCTCCCCACCCCTCTCTTTCCCTTTCCTAACTCCCACTAGCCCTCCTGAGCTCTGATCAGAAGGAACGGACTGCCTTGGAAAATCCAGCCCGGGATCCATTCCCTGCAGCCTGATCGCTTCTTGGCCTCTGCTGAGACTACCAGCAGGGGAGCTAATTAGTGCCAATCCGTGATGTACACCTGGGTCCAGGAGGACCTGGTCTAAGGTCACTTCTTTCACAGCTATTTTCAATTCACAGCTGTGAACAGCTCTTAACCAGCCAGAACTTATTCCAGTAATGATGTGTCTTGCCCCGGATTCGAACCGGTGACCTAGAGGTAAAAGGCTCCGTAATGAATCCCAGGAGCCAAACCACAACAGCCTTAGTGGAGACTTGCAAACCTGTGCTAGAAATCATGCCTTCTTTCCCAGCTGCATATCTTTACCCTCCCGGCCTGTTCGCCATTTCTCTCTGCATAAGCAGTTGCAGACTTTACTTAAGTGTTGCGTCTCTCCGCGTGTTCATGGCTGTACGTGAAGCATCACTCATGCCTTATTTCAGCAGGGTGAAGAGTGGGTAATTAGCATCTTTCACAATTAGCCGCAGATTTGCTTTGCTAATTTCATTCCCTGATGAAGGTGCTAACTTGGCGCGAAGCTGTAATGTGCTGGGTGATTTATTGAACCTCCTCTGACTGAGAGTGGAAATCAGCAGCCCGGTCTTTACAATAGAGAAAGTTAACAGCATCCATTCATTTGTGGGAGATGGTATTTGAAACCGGGATGCTGGTGTGATTGAATGCGTGGATGTGTAATGAAGTCAACTCAGATCATCCCCTTCCTGATTAAATTGTATTAAAATGATGTTGCAGTTCTCTAAAAGAGGCTCTTAAGAAAGAAATATAGGCATATCCTTGAAGAAGAGTTGCTTGTCATTAACAGTGTCACTGGGGGCTATGGAGAAGAAAAGGGTACCTGTTTTTGAAGCAACAGATAGGAGGTAATATCAAGTTATTGGGTCCTTTACCCCAAAGTGATGATATAATTCTTTTAGGGACATACAAGGAAAATGTGTCAAATTGCAATTTGGTCCTTATTCCATTCATTTACAGCAGAGCTGTTTTGTATAGCCATTGAGAACAATATTAATCTGTCGATCAAGAGTATATTGTCATTTCATACAAGCCAGCTTATCTGACAGCAAGAGACCTGTTGGTTTTCCTCTTATGCTTTGGGTTATTCGAGTTTCCCTCATTAGAATGGAAAGAAAGGAAGGAAGGAGGAAGGAAGGAAGGAAGGAAGGAAGGAAGGAAGGAAGGAAGGAAGGAAGGAAGGAAGGAAGGGAGGGAGGGGAGGGAGAGAGGGAGGGAAGAAGGAATGGAGGGAGGGAGGAAAAAGAGAGAAAAAAAGATAAGAGGAAAGTACAGGATAGGAGGAGACTACTAAGTGAGGCAGAGTAAGAGAAAGCAATATATTCCAGGTCTCCAAAACAACTCCAACAAAGATTAAGGAAGTGTGTGTGACTATATAATTATATGAAATACGAGAAGAAATGATAATGGTTGATTTTTGCTATCTAGGTCAGAATAGGAAGACAGTAGAGGCTTGCAGGCACTGGAAAAGGGTTTCAGATGCAAGAAGGCTTCACACAGAACATTCAAGTCCCAGGATTGGAAAGGGATTTGTAGTTATTTAGTAGAGCAATGGGTAGTCATAGATTCAACAGAGAAAGAGCCTGAGATTCTGTACCATTTACAGTACAGGGATGAAAGCTAGACCACAGAACTGTTGCTCACATTCCAGATTTAGTTTTGGATTTAACATGAACTAATGAAGGAACCTACAGCTAGTAGCTTGCAAATATGCAAAGAGTGTTCCAGAATAGATCAAAGAGAAATGGATCCCTATAGCCACATATTGACTTAGAAAACCACAAATTAACATTATCTGTGTTGTATTACATTATTTATTTTCTTAAATATAACCTAATCACCTTTTATCTGATTGGGATGTACCCCAGAGTTTGTTTTTGTTTTGCTCAGTGGGACATGAGTTTGATTCCTTTGCGGCAGATGACTGGAGCTAGGGTCAGCAACAGTGTACTGAAGCTCCAAACAAGAATAAGCCTTAAGTTGTATCAGTTAGACCCAAAGCAGTATAAAGAACTTACAAAGCTCATATTAAGAGAGAGGCAGTCAGACTGTGTGTTGCCATAGATAAGACTTCTTAGGAGTATTGAAAGTGTGTAAATCCCCAGCCTGAACTACCTTGACATCCTGAAAGAACATACCACTCAGTACCTGGAGAAAACAGCAGCAAAACTCCAGAGAATATAAATCAGTAATGCATAAGGCCTCAAATATTGACCTAAATTTTCCCAAGTGGGGAGCCGATCCTGGCCCTAACATGAAGTTCCTGTTCAGGAAGTAGGCCCAAAAGAATAAGGAAACAAAAATGACTCTCAATATGAAGAGTATTATGGTGTCAGCTACATCCAACATACAAACTCAAAAGAGAATAACTCTAAATCTACAAATAACCCCCCCCCCCCCAAATACAGAATAGACACATGGCCAATTATAATTTCTAATAGAAATGAAGCAAGAGGTTTTGGCTTTTGGATTTAAAAATGATATTATAAATGAAACAGGATGATTGAAGAAAGAATTGGGGGAAAAGTGAGAGATTTGGAGTAAAACGTCAAAGAATTAATAGTTCTGTACAAAATGTTCATTCTTACCTAAGTAAAATTTAGAAGGAAACATAAATTTATCTTACTTATTAAAGAAAAAAACCACAATTGACTTAAAAAAAGATTAAGGAGAAATAAGTTAAAACTCATTTGACTACTACAAAATTGTGACCAAAAAAGAAAAATCTTATCTATCATATTTTAAGAAGTCATAAAGAAATAAGTTATTGATAACCCTCTGAAAATAAAATTTATAAAATCACTAACAGAGAATTGCATATGTTCTTGAGATTCTACCTTATATTTATCTAATTAGCAAAGCTTACAAAAAACATCAAAAAAGAAGAAAATAATTAATGTTACAAGGATTGTGGGAAAATAGGCACAACAATACATGGTTGGTGAAGGCAAAAACTGGTCCAACTATTCAACAAAGAAATTTCAACTCTGCCCAGAAAGTCATTATACTGTGTATAACCTTTGAGTTTTAAGTTCCATTACTAAGTCTATACCCCAAAGAGATCACAGAAAAAGGGAAATGATCCATATGTATAAAAATTTTGATAGCTGTTTTTAGTGACAAAGAACTGGAAACTGGACTGGTACATACATATCAGTTGTAGAATGATTAAATAAAACATGTTCTTATATTTATGACATTTTAACAATAATTGAAAACTGTAATGGTATATTAATGTGGAATAAAAATTAATGGAACAGTTTCAGAGAAACTTGTGGAAGACTTCTATGAATTAACATAGAGTGAGCAGAAACAGGAAAACAATTTTTACAATATCGATAACATTATAAAGACAAACAACTTTGAAATAGTTAAGAAGCCCAATCAATCAATGCAATGTTCAACAGAAATTCTTTTTTTTTCTTTTCTTTTTTATTTACTTACTATATTTAGTTTTCAGCATTGATTTTCACAAAAGTTTGAATTACAATTTTTTTCCCCATTTCTACCCTGCCCCCACTCCAAGATGGTGTGTATACTGGTTGCCCCATTCCCCAGTCAGCCCTACCATCTGTCACCCTACTCCCCTCCCATCCCCCTTTCCCTTCTTCTCTTGTAGGGCAAGATAAATTTCTCTGCCCCATTGCCTGTGTACCTTATTTCCTAGTTGCATGAAAAAACTTTTTTGTTGTTGTTGTTTTTGAACATCTGTTTTTAAAAGTTTGAGTTCCAAATTCTCTCCCCTCTTCCCTCCCCACCCACCCTCCCTCAGAAGGCAAGCAATTCAACATAGGCCACATGCGTATCATTCGGTAAAACCCTTCCATGATACTCATGTTGTGAAAGATTAACTCTATTTTGCTCCTTCCTAACCTATCCCCCTTTATTGAATTTTCTCCCTTGACCCTGTCCCTTTTCGAAAATGTTTGTTTTTTTATTACCCCCTCCCCCTGTCTACCCTCCCTTCTATCGTCCCCCCTTTTTTATCTTCTTCCCTCTTCTTTCCTGTGGGGTAAGATACCAAATTGAGTATGTATGGTATTCCCTCCTCAGGTCAAATCCGATGAGAGCAAGATTTACTCATTCCCCCTCACCTGCCCCCTCTTCCCTTCCTAAAGAACCACTTTTTCTTGCCACTTTTGTGTGAGATGATTTACCCCATTCTATCTCTCCCTTTCTCCCTTTCTCAATATATTCCTCTCTTATCCCTTAAATTGATTTTATTTTTTTAGATATCATCCCTTCATATTCAACTCACCATGTGCCCTTTGTGTGTATATATATATACATATATGTATGTATATATACCTACATATATACACACATAGACACAAACATATGTATATATGTTTACACATGTATATATATATGCATATTCCTTTCAACTACTATGATATTGAGGTCTCATGAATCATACACATCATCTTTCTATGTAGGAATGTAAACAAAACAGTTCAACTTTAGTAAGTCCCTTATGATTTCTCTTTCTTGTTTGCCTTTCCGTGCTTCTCTTGATTGTTGTGTTTGAAAGTCAAATTTTCTATTCAGTTCTGGTCTTTTCTCTGAGAAAGCTTGAAAGTCCTCTATTTTATTGAAAATTCATATTTTGCCTTGGAGCATGATACACAGTTTTGCTGGGTAGGTGATTCTTGGCTTTAATCCTAGCTCCATTGACCTCCGGAATATCATATTCCAAGCCCTTCGGTCCCTTAATGTGGAAGCTGCCAGATCCTGTGTTATCCTGATTATTTTTCCACAATATTCAAATTGTTTCTTTCTGGCGGCTTGCAGTGTTTTCTCCTTGACCTGGGAGCTCTGGAATTTGGCGACAATGTTCCTAGGAGTTTTCTTTTTGGGATCTATTTGAGGAGGTGTTAGGTGGATTCTTTCAATTTCTATTTTACCCTCTGGTTCTAGAATATCAGGGCAATTCTCCTTGATAATTTCTTGAAAGGTGATATCTAGGCTCTTTTTTTGATCATGGCTTTCAGGTAGTCCAATAATTTTTAAATGATCTCTCCTGGATCTATTTTCCAGGTCAGTGGTTTTTCCAAGGAGATATTTCACATTGTCTTCCATTTTTTCATTGCTTTGGTTCTGTTTCATAATATCTTGATTTCTCATAAAGTCACTAGCTTCTACTTGCTCCAATCTAATTTTTAAGGTAGTATTTTCTTCAGTGGTCTTTTGGACCTCCTTTTCCATTTGGCTAATTCTGCCTTTCAAGGCATTCTTCTCCTCATTGGCTTTTTGGAGCTCTTTTGACATTTGAGTTAATCTATTTTTTAAAGCTTTGTTTTCTTCAATATTTTTTTCAGTATTTTTTGGGTCTCCTTTAGCAAGTCATTGACTTGTTTTTCATGGTTTTCTCGCATCCTTCTCATTTCTCTTCCCAATTTTTCCTCTACGTCTCTAACTTGCTTTTCCAAATCCTTTTTGAGCTCTTCCATGGCCTGAGACCAGTTCATGTTTTTCTTGGAGGCTTTTGGTGTAGGCTCTTGCACTTTGTTGACTTCTTTAGGCTGTATGTTTTGGTCTTCTTTTTCACCAAAGAAGGATTCCAAAGTCTGAGACTGAATCTGGGTGTGTTTTTGCTGCCTGGCCATGTTCCCAGCCAACTTACTTGACCCTTGAGTTTTTTGTCAGGGTGTGACTGCTTGTAGAGCAAAGAGTACTTTGTTCCAAGCTTGAGGGGTTGCACTGCGGATTTCAGAGCTATTTCTATACAGCCTGCTCTGCCACCCCAGCACTCCTCCTTCCTCAACAACCACCAACCCGGACCTGACGCAAATCTTCAGCAGGCTCTGCACTTCTGCTCTGATCCACCACTTAATTCCTTCCACCACGTGGACCTGGGGCCCGGAAGTAACTGCAGCTGTAGTTCTGTAGCTGCTTCTCCCCTGCTGCCCGTGGGGCAGTGGCTGAACCTCGAACTCTGTCCCCCGCAGCTTTTCCCACTAACCTCTGTTGTCTTTGGTGTTTGTGGGTTGAGAGGTATGGTAACTGCCACGGCTCACTGAGTCAGGGTGCTAGGGCCTCTCCTGCCCAGCTCCTGGTCTAGTTGGTCCTGCTGCTTCCCACGCTGAGCTCTGCTCCCCACCGCTCCGTGCGTGATAGACCTCATCCATCGACCATCCAGGCTGTCCTGGGCTGGATCCCTGCTTCGTTCTGTTATTTTGTGGGTTCTGCAGTTCTAGAATTGGTTCAGAGCCATTTTTTATAGGTTTTTGGAGGGACGTGGTAGGGAGCTCACGCAAGTCCCTGCTTTCCAGCCGCCATCTTGGCTCCACCCGTGTTCAACAGAAATTCTAATAGAATAAGGATGAAGAAATGTGATGGACCTAAGATGAAGAGCAAGACATATATGAAACCATATGTTTAATGTAGCCAATGGAAAAATTTGTTTTGCTTGACTATGTATATTTGTTCTGTGTTTTCTTCTTTTCTATAAGGATGGAAGGAAAGAGATGTGAGGGAAAGATCTTTGAGGGCAGGGATTGTCTTTTTAAAAATTGTATTTTCTAGTGTATAGCACAGTGCTTGGCATGTTGTTGTGTGGCTTGGTCTTCATTCTCAAAGGTGACCATAATACCAGGGAGATGACGACATGACTTGTAACTGAATTGGATTTGAGTGACAGAGACCTGACCAAAGTCAACGGCCTCACTTTCTCCTTCAGAGCTATCTGGGTCCAGTGGCCAGATACAGATCAGGATGATTGGAGATGGTCCAGGATGCAGTGGGAGACCTTGGCCTTTTTAAGCTAAAGTCTTTCCAAGTTCTTACTTTGAATGAAGCAATAGCAATTTATGGAATCTGACTGTTTAAGAAGTGAGTCAAGGGATGGCTCCTTTAATTTAAAAAAAAGAGCTCTGAAGTACCATATCATACCTGTCAAATCAGCTAACGTGACAAAGTAGGAAAATGATAAATGTTGGAGAAGATGTGGGAAAATTTCAACACTTAATACATTGTTGGTGAAGTTGTGAACTGATTCAACCATTCTGGAGAGCAATTTGGAACTATGCCCAAAGGGTTATAAAAATGGGCATGCTAGGTCTGAATCTCAAAGACATCATAAAGAAGGAGAAAGCATTCACATGTACAAAATTATTTATAACAGTTCTTTTTGTGGTGGCAAAGAATTGAAAATTGAGGGAAAATGTCCATCAATTGGGAAATGGCTGAACAAGTTGTGGCATATGGATGTAATGGAACACTATTGTTCCATAAGTAATGGTGAGCAGGAGGATTTCAGAAAAACCTGGAAAGACTTGCATGAACTGATGATGAGTGATTTGAGCAGAAACTGGAGAACATTGTACAAAGTAACAGCAATATTGTGCAATGACTGACTTTGTTAGACTTAGCTATTCTCTTGACATGCCATAGGAACTTAATAAATGTTTATTAGATTGGGTTTTTATCTATGGGAAAGAATGAGAAAAAGAATATTTGTGTGTGTAAGCAAGTATACCTTTTGGAGGCTCTTATATACAGAAAGACTTTAAACAGCAATATAAGAACACTACCCTAGAAGAAATGGCTTCTGGTTTTTAACTATATGGTTCCAGGAAGAATGACTATGAAGATGTTACCCAGCCCAGGATACAAAATTTGGGTTTCCAGTTTCCCAGTGTATATATATGTGTGTGTGTGTGTGTGTGTGTGTGTGTGTGTGTGTGTGTGTAGAGAAAGAGATAGATGTGTGTGTGTATGTATACTTGCTAAATAAAACTTTAAAAAAAAAGAACAGAAAAGTGGAATAGTGTGACAATGGAAGGGAAATGCATAACATATTGGTTGAAAATAAACAAAAAATTCTTTCACTTCAAGGGCCCTTAAAAATGTTCACATTTTCTTCAATTGCATAAATGTATGACACATTGTGTGTTGACAAAAACCTTTAATTCTTGATTAATCCTAGTTTTGGGAGTGTTTTTTAGGGAAAGAAAGTACCTACATATTTTTAGACTATAATATTTTTATTCATAAGTAAAAATTGTTAACTAGTCACAGATATTCGTTCAGGATCATCCATAGTTTGAAAAGTTGTAAGTCCAAGTTAACAAAGTTAACTTGTACAAGGCACAATCTCTACATATCTTTTAAGCTGTATTTCAGATAGTAAGTAGTTCTAGAGGAGGGATAATTTGGGAGGAAGGTTGAAGGGAATGATTTGAACAAGATATTGGATTCTCATTCTTTTATCTCCTCTGAGGTGCCAAAAGAAACAACTACTTCACTATTCAATACGGACCATCTCACCATAAACCCAGGAGTTCAGCTCCATTACTCTTCACCTCCTTAGCCTATTTCTTTTATTCCACTCTTAACTAATCTAAAAGCTTCATCTCTCACTTCTGTTTCCCAGGATCAATTAATCCTTGCCTTTGAATTTAGAATGCCAGAGTTGTAAACTGACATCATTGAATTCAGGTAATATTTGTGTCTGATTTTTCAGAAGCAGTCATGTTCAGTTCAATTTATTCAATGCAAATTTATTAGAGATTCACTATGTTCAAGCAACTATTAGAAAAGGAAGGTACAAAAGACTAAAAGCTACACAAATCTGGCTCTCAAGAAGCTAATAGTTTAAGGGGAATTGAGGAGAAGAATAACGTGTGCAAATGAGCATAATGAAACAGAATATAATGAGGGCAAAGGGAAAGCCTGGACAAAAGGTTCTGTCACTTTGAGCTTAGCATATTAGGAAACTCCTCATTTTACAGTTGGAAAATTGAGATCAAGTGAAATTAAAAGACAAGCAGGTAAGCCAAGATTTCCCTGACTACAAATCCAGTGTCCTTTCTGTATTTTGAAACAAATTTTATTTTTTAATTTTTTTAAAAAAAGTATTTTTAATTTTAGTTTACAACATAGAGGTCCACAGATTTTTGGGTTCCAGAATTTCTCCCTCCCTCTCCTGCCCCTCCCTGCTGAGATGGTATGTAATCCAAGGCAGGTTCTATATTTACCTTCACATTTAACTTGTTTTCATAATAGTCCAGTTATAAAGAAGAACTACAACCAATGGAATAAATCATGAGAATGGAGAAACAAAACCAAAAAAGAAGGGAAAAAAGAAAGCAAATAGTTTGCCTCCATCTGCATTCTGACTCCATAATTCTTTCTCTGGACATGCATAGTTTTTTCCATTATGAGTCTTTTGGGGCTGTCTTTGAACCCTGCATTGATGAGAGGAGTCAAGTGTATCAAAGTTAGTCTTTACAGATACCGTGTGTCTATAATTGTGTATATTGATCTCCTTGTTCTGATCCCCTCACTAAGCATCAGCTCATATAAGTCATTCCAGGTTGTAATGAAGTCTGTCTACTCCTCATTTCATATAGCACAATAGTATTCCATTACATTAATATACCACAATTTGTTTAGCCGTTCCCCAATTGATGGGCAGCCCCTTGATTTCCAATTCTTTGCTATCACAAAAAGAGCTGCCATAAATATTTTTGTACATACGAGTCCCTTTGCCACTTGTTTGATCTCTTTGGGATATAGCCCTAGAAGGGGTATTGCTGGGTCAAAGAGTATGCACATTTTTATAGCCCTTCGAGCATATTTCCAAATTGTTCTCCAGAATGGCTGGATCAGTTCACAACTCCACCATGTGGCAATGTTCTAATTTTCCCACATCCTCTCCAACATTTGTAATTTTCCTGTTTTGCCTTGTTAGCCAATCTGACAGGAAAGATGTGGTACTTAAGAGTCGCTTTGATTTGCATTTCTCTGATCAATAGTGATTTAGAGCATCTTTTCATGTGTCTATCTTTAATTTCTTCCTCTGAAAACTGCCTGTTCATATCCTTTGACCATTTCTGAATTGGGGAGTGTTTTGTGTTCCTATATATTTGGTTCAGTTCCCTGTATATTTTATATATATATATATATATATATATATATTTTATCAGGGACACTGGTTGTGAAGATTTTTTCCCCAATTTTCTGCTTCCCTCCTAATCTTTGTTGCATTGGCTTTGCTTATACAAAAACTTTTCAACTTAACACAGTCAAAATTATCCACATTGCATTTTGTAATGCTCTCTATTTCTTGTTGGGTCATGAATTCTTCCCTTTCCCATAAATCTGACAGGGAAACTATTCCTTGCTCTCCCAAATTGCTTATACTATCAGCCTTTATTCCTAAATCATGAACTCATTTTGACTTTATTTTGGTATACAGTGTAAGATATTGGGCTATGCCCAGTTTCTGTCATACTATTTTCCAATTTTCCCAGAAGTTTTTATGAAATAGTGAATTCTTAACTCAGAAGCAGGATTCTTTGGGTTTATCAAAGAATAGATTGCTATAGTCTTTGACTCCTGTGTCTTGTGTGCCTAACCTATTCCACTGACCCACCACTCTGTTTCTTAGCCAGTACCAAGTAGTTTTGATGGCTGCTCTTTTATAATATAGTTTAATATCTGGCATGGCTAAGTGACCTTCCATAGCATTTCTTTTCATTAATTCCCTTGATATTCTGACCAGTGTCCTTTCCATTATACACACTAACCAGAAGCTCCGTGTTTACTTATTAAACTACTTAGGGACAGAGATAGGTCTAGACCTCTAAGTATATTAGTATAGGGAAAGCCCGAATGAAGAAATTTCTTCTACAAAAGGAGATTGGCACTATATCTAAAACAATCTTGGTTGTCTAGCAATGGGATTTTCATTGTCTTTTCTAAAGTCAATTGTCAGACAGTATGTGTCAGAGGGGGATATAAACTCATATCTTTCTGATTTGAAAGACACCCCTGTATAAGCTGTACTTATCAAAGTACTTATTCATTTATAAGTCACATACCCACATCCTGCCCCAAGTAAAAATATTCTGAGGTGTATACAAGTCATGTAAATAGAGTAATACATCCCAAAATCCACAATTTAAATGAATTGGCTTAAAAGATTTCTCAGTGAGGATTTGTGAAGTTCTGGTGTTGCAGTCACAATAATATAGCCAGCACCCTCTCGAGTTTGGTGTTGAGAAGAAATGAGGTACCCACAGGTCACTTAATATTTAACAGAGGAGGACATTTATTTTAATAAAGGTATGAAACAAGGATGCAATGATACCTAGCTTCTCTGGATACAAGTACCTTTGTCTCCATCTGGAAATGCCTCTGGTCAGTCAGGTCATATGGGCATAGCAACTTTCATGGCCTCAGGCACCTACTAAGACTAAGAGGTTCTAACTAGAGGTGGTTTTGATCCTTTTTGTCCCACAATCAGGGAGCTGCAACAGGGAAGCTGGGGCTAATCAGGATGCATGGAGGGAGGAAGATTTCTTGTGGAAATTAAGGAAAATGCATCAGGAAACCACTGGCTCTATCAGATTTGGAGAGGGGCAGAAAAATATAGCTGAAGCACCTCCAGAAGTTGGGATATGCTGGAAACGTGGAACTGGAGAGATCTCCGGGAAGAGAAATAGATGGGATGAAGGGAAGTCTCTTGGGGCCTTGTGCCAGAAGATTAGAGTTTTATGTGCCAGAGCACATCAGGAAACAAACTGACTGGGACATAGTTTGTAAGCTGCCTTCTGTAAGAGGCATAAGTAATGACTTGGGTGTAATTGGCAGAGAACTCTAAGTGTGAATTGCAGTTGCAATGCCAGCTGAGGCCCATTAGCCCAGCATGGATTAGGTGATTTTGAAAATCAGACAACTCTTAGAAGTCTCTGGGCCAACAAGCGTTTTCTAAGGTGCTGCCACTCCACAGACTTCCATTTGACTCCTTTGTATCTTTTATGACCCAAGGTTGACAAATTGAATGGCACCCTTCATCTGCTCCTCTTGGCATGTCACATTCAGATTTCCTTTCTTCCATTAGGGACTGAATCTTGGCAAAGAATTACACTTGGTAAGGCCCTAGCTCTGCTCTAGTCTTAGGATGTCTCATTTATGCTTTTTGCCTCCATTGTATGTTTTGGCAACTTCTGACAGGACCAGGTTGTAGCTCAGGAAATCTTGCCCACTCCTCTAATCTGTATCTGTGGCCAGGCTATTCTTATAAGTGATGGCCTGCTTTTACTCAATGTAAGAATGTCTCAAATATACTGCACAATTGCTGTCAAAGAAATTAGGAAACCCTGAATAAAAAGTTTAGGATTTTTTGGTAGGTTTGGTGGAGTGTAATCATGATTATTAAAGACAAAAATTAAAATAAAAAAGTGTATAATCACAAAATATTTCATAGGAGACACTAGTACTGACATATTATTGGCTCCTTCGATTTTCCTGTTGTAGTATGCCAAGCCCCTTTCTATATTTCACTTCCAACTGTCTCCCTGGTCTTCCCAACAGGAGTGCTCTATTAGCCTCATCTAGTGTAATGGCATGTAGATGCTTCATTTATTCATTCAGTGAGCATTTATTAATGACCTCCTACATGCCAACTATCAGCTGCTAAGGGTAAAGTAAAAATGAATTAATCTCTACACAAAGGCACAAAGATGAAAGATGGAATGTTGTGTACACAGAATAACAGATAGGCCAACTGGGCTAGAATGTAAAATGCCAGAGTTGGAAACATTGCGTTTAGTCATCGGATTTAGAATATGAAGGGCTTTAAATGTCAGATAGAAAGGTTCCTATTTTTCTCCTGAATTAATAGAGTCACTAAAGCTTTTAATAGTGGAGCAGATTGATAAAACTTAGGTTTTACAGATCTCATTTTAGCACTGTGGAAAGAATGGAGTACAGAGAAGAGAAATTGAAGGCAGACAGAATTATTAGGACTATCACAATAGTGAAATGAAAGGTGACAAGGGATTGAAATAAGGTGTCATTGTCTTGAATGCAAAGGAGGGGATAGAGGTGGGAGATGTTGTGGAAGTAGAATGGAGAGGACATTAGAAACTGATTGATTACAGGGATGAGGGAAAGCGAAGAGTCAAGGATAACTCTGAGGCTTTGCTCCAGCTCTAAATCAGCACTATTTAATTCAAGCTGGCTCACTTCTCCAATGTGAATTCATGGTTTGAGCCACATACTATGAGCATCAGGACTGTGCATTTAAATGCAAAGGGTTTAGGATAGACATAATAGAGCTTGGATAGTACGATTAGAAAAGGACTGACTCCCTTCACCCTCCGGGGCCAACGTGGGTCGCGTTAGGACCAAGACCGTGAAGAAGGCGGCGTGAGTCGTCATCGAAAAGTACTACACCCACCTGGGCAATGACTCCACACCAACAAGCGCGTGTGCGAGGAGATCTCCATCATCCCCAGCAAGAAGCTCCGCAACAAGGTCTCGGGAGATGTGACTCATCTGATGAAGCGGATCCAGAGAGGCCCTGTGAGAGGTATCTCCATCAAAATTCAGGAAGAAGAAACGGAAAGGAGGGATAACTGTCCCAGAGGTCTCTGCTTTGGATCAGGAAATCATTGAAGTGGACCCTGACACCAAAGAAATGTTGAAACTCCTGGACTTTGGCAGTTTTTCCAACCTGCAAGTTACCCAGCCCACAGTTGGGATGAACGTCAAAACACTAAGAGGAGCGGTTTAATATTTACTTTTGCCTTCTTTCCAATAAACATGGGAATGCCCCAGAAAAAAAAAAGAAAAGGACTGAATTAGACAAGTGATTCCAAAGTGGATAATAGAGAGAACACTGGGTTTGGAATCAAAAGCCCTGGCTTCAAAAACTGTCTCTGTATTTTGTTAGCTGGATGAGTCAGGCAAAGTCACAACTTATTATCCCCGTTTTACAGATGAGGAAACCAAAGCAAAGAGGGGTTAAGTGAACTGCCTAGAATTATAGAGCTACTAAGTATCTTAGGCTGGATTTGAACTCATATCTTCCTGACTGTAGTCCCAGCTCTCTATTCACTGCAACACCTAGCTTCCACTGTTCATATGTAAAATGTGGATGATAATACCTGTATTATTAACTTTACAGGATTGTTGTAAATCTTAAATATTTGTTGAATTCTGCATATCATAAATCATAATCTAAATGCCAGTTGATATTATTGGTCAAGACTTTTCTGATATCAGGGCCTTACTCTCCACCTGTAAAAACGGTTTTTTAGACTATTCCTTTTATTTTTAAGTAAAAGTGGTAAATTAGTCACATCTGTGGGCTCAGAATCATCCATAATTTTTTTAAAAACAGTTTTAAGTCTAAGTTAGAATAGAGAAGTAGGGGTATCTTGGAGGCAGTTTATATCAAGGCTGAAGAGCCAATTCTTTAATTTTCAGTTTGAGTATATGCATCTGAGAAGTTGCAAAAAGATACAATATAGGTCTTTATTGTTTTGTTGGTTGTAGACTTAAGAAAGAGGTGGAGAAGATGATGATCATGTAGATTAAACTTAAATGTGTGTCAGTGGAATTTTTTTTCACAGATCGAATTCTTAAATATTTACTGCCAAGTTGCTATAATACACCCAGTGATCCCTAAGATTTTTTTAATTTAATCCATCAATAAAATGTGTTAAGTACCTACTATTTACCAGATACTCTGCCAACTGCTGGAATTTGTGATCCTAAGATTCAGTGATTTTTATTTTATTTTATAATTCATCACAAGAGAAACACTAAGGCAAAGAGAAAGATCTCTGCATATTTTCACTTTCTTTTTGTTGATGATCATGTTATTGTTGTTACTGTGTAAAATGATCTCCTTATTATGATCACTTTACTTTGCATCATATGAGTTAATATTTAATCTTCCCAGGATTTTTCTGAAGCCATTGTGCTCATCATTTTTTATAGCAAAATGGTATTCCATCACAATTATATATCACGACTTGTTCAGTCATTCCCCAATTGATGGGCATCACCTCAGTTTCCAATTCTTTGCCACCACAAAAAGAGCTGATATAAAATTTTTTGTACATATGGGTCCTTTTCCTTTCGGTTTTGCTCTCTTAGGGATAAGATTGAGAAATGGTATTGCTGGGTCAAATAGTGTGCGCAGTTTTATAGCCCTACAAGTATGGTTTCAAATCGTTCTCTAACATTGTTGGACCAGTTTACAACTCCACCAACTGTTCATTAGTGGACCTGTTTTCCCACATCCCCTCCCGTAATCTTCATTTTTGATAAATGTGAGATGGCAACTCAGAGCTATTTTAATTTGAATTTCTCTAATAAATAGTGATTTAGAGCATTGTTTTTTGGAATGTGGCTTCACATAACTTTGATTTCTTCTGAAAACCATTTGCCCAGATATTTTGGCCCTTCATCAATTGAAGAATGGCTTTTTCCCCTAAAGTTGACTCATTTCCCTAAATATCTGAGAAATGAGGCCTTTATCAGAGAAGCTTGTTGTAAAAAATCTGATATTGCTTCATTGTCTATGATATCTTTCAGCAAAATATAATTTCCTTGATTGTCTCTTTTAATTGTCTGTTTTAGCTTTTGTTTTATCTGAGATCGTGATTGCTACACCTGCTTTTTTTTACTTTAGCAGAATCATAATAGATTCTGTTCTACCCCTCATTTTAATTCTCTGTGTGTCTTTCTATTTCAATTGTGTTTCTCTAAACAAAATATTGTTGGATTCCAGTTTCTAATACATTCTGCTATCTGCTTCATCCTATTCAGATTCACGGTTATGATTACAAACTGTACATTCCCTCCACCAAATTTCTTCTGTTTTATCTCTCTTTTCCTTTTTCCCCTGCTTTCCTGTAGGATAAGATACATTTCAATACCCAATTGAGTGTGTATGATATTGCTTCCTTAAGCCAAATCTGATGAGAGTAAAGCTCACTTATTCCCTCTCACCTCCTCCCTCTTCCCTTCTGTTGTAAAAGCTCTCTCTTGACTCTTTTTTGTGAGATAATTTACTACATTCTACCTCTCCCATTGTTTTTCTCCTAGTACATTCCTCTCAACACTTTTATTTTTAGGTATCTTTCTTTCATATTCAGTTCACCCTGTGACCTCTGCCTATACACACACATACACACACACATGTACATATTCATATACACATATATACAAATACATGTGTACACATACATATATGTTTGTATTGTGCATATATGCATGTGTATATGTGCAAATATGTATGTATATATAAATACACATATACATAAATACATACATCTACATATATACATATACATGTGTATATATCTACATATGTATATGTATGTGTGTCTGGGTATGTGTATGTATATATAAATATACACATACATATGTGTATGTATATGTGTGTATGTATATATACACACATATGTGTATGTATATATACACATATGTGTATGTATGTATATATATGCATATATGTGTGTGTGTGTGTATGTGTATATATATATATTTACATACCTTATAACTACACTAATACTGGGATAGGTCTCTTGGGTTACAAATATCATTGTTCCATGTAGGAATGTAAACAGTTCAACTTTAATAAGTCCCTTATGGCTTCTCTTTCCTGTTTACCTTTTCATGTTTTTCTTGATTCTTGTATTTGAAGGTCAAATTTTCTATTCAGCTCTGGTCTTTTCATCAAAATGCTTGAAAGTGCTCTATTTAATTGAGATTCCATTTTCCCTCTGAAATATTATATTCAGTTTTGCTGGGTAGGTGATTCTTGATTTTAATCCTATCTCCTTCGACCTCTGGAATATCATATTCTAAGCCCTCTAATCCCTTACTGCAGAAGCTGCTAAATCTTGTGTTATCCTGATTTTCTTTCCACAGTACCTGAATAGTTTCTTTCTGACTGCTTGTAATATTTTCTCCTTGATCTGGGAACTCTGGAATTTGGCTACAATATTTCTACAAGTTTTCCTTTTGAAATCTCTTTCAGGAAATCACTGGTGGATTCTTTCCATTTCTTTTTTACCCTCTGCTTCTAGAGTATCAGGGCAATTTCCCTTGATAATTTCCTGAAAGATGACATCTAGGCTCTTTTTTTGATCATGGTTTTCAGGTAGTCCAATAATTTTTAAATTATCTCTCCTGGATCTATTTTCCAAGCCAGTTGTTTTTTTTCCATTGAGATATTTCACATTGTCTTCTATTTTTTTCATTCTTTTGCTTCTGTTTTATAATTTCTTGATTTCTCATAAAGTCATTAGCTTCTATTTCCTCCATTCTAATTTTTAAGGAATTATTTTCATCAGTGAGCTTTTGGACTTCCTTTTCCATTTGGCCAATTCTTCTTTTTAAGGCATGCCTCTCCTCATTGGCTTTTTGGACCTATTTTGCCATTTGGGTTAGTCTATTTTTAAAGGTGTTACTTTCTTCAGCATTTTTTTGGGGGGAATGGTCTCCTTTAGCAAGCTGTTGACTCATTTTTCATGATTTCCTTGAATCACTCTCATTTCTCTTCTCATTTTTTCCTCCACTTTCTTACTTGATTTTCAAAATCCTTTTTGAGCTCTTCCATAGCCTGAGACCATTTCATATTTTTCTTGCAGGCTTTGGATGGTAGGAGCTTTGACCTTGTTGTCTTCCTCTGGTTGCATGTCTTGATCTTCTTCATCAGTAAGAGTGTAAGAAAACATCTTTTCACCAAGAAAGTAACATTCTTTAGACTCATACTTTTACCCGTTTGTTCATTTAGCCAACTATTTGACTTTTGAGCTCTTTGTTAAGTGGAGGGTGTACTGCCCCAAGTTTCAGGGGGTTTGTGCACCTGTTTTAGAGATATCTCTAAGAATCTGTAAATTCTCAGTTCCTCCAAAGTGATATGATTCCTCTCGTGGCCTGTGCTCTGGTCCATGAGCACCCATAAGCACCCTTTTCTGGCCTGGAACTGTGAGAAGGGTTCCTTCTCCACAGCCACCACCAGCTCTGCCACACCAGCACTCCTCCTCACCCCAGGACCACCACCCAGGACTGCGACTCAGATCACCCACTCAGTTCTCCCTCTGTCTTTAGGCTGAGAGCTCCAGAAGTCCCATCTGTGCCAGCATGGTCCAGGTTGTGCTGGGCTCCAATCTGAGCCCAATGTGATAGACCCTTCCTGTTGGCCTTCCAGATTGTCTTCAGCTAGAAATCTGCTTTCCTCTGTCATTTGGTGGCTTCTTCTAATCTAGAATGTGTTTAGAGTCATTTTTACAGGTATTTTCAGGAGTTTGGGAGGAGAGCTCAATCAGGTCCCTGATTCTACTCCATCATCTTCACTCTGTCCCTCCCCAATTCCTCTGTTCTGATCACTACCAGCTGGCTTTGAGATAGTAGCGGGCATCTTCTCTTTCTCTTTCATTTCCATCTGGGTTTTTGGTGCAGTGTATTTCCACTTGTATATGGCTGTCCATGAATACATTGCAGACCTGGAGTATCTACCAATCTCTCCAGCCAAGACTGGATTCTGCAATGCTTTAGTGGCTTTTTCGTGGCTTTTTCACCACCTTTTCAGCTACATTTTCCTTTTTGTTCTCCGTTTTTTTCCTTTTTGACCTTCTTTTCCTTTGGTTCCTTTGTCTGCCATCTTGAGAGAAGGGAAAGGGAAAGGAGTTCTTTTCTTGAGTCAATTTTTTGTTATTTTTTTTACCATTAAGCCAATTTTTAAAATTTTTTTAATTAATTCTTTTTAGTTTTCAGCATTCATTTCCAAGATTTTGAGCTCCAAATTTTCTCCCTATCTCTCCTCTCCCCTCCACCCAAAGATGGCATGCATTCTTATTACCCCTTCCTCCAGTCTGCCCTCCTTCTATCACCACCCCTCTCTCTTATCCCTTCCCCCTACTTTCTTGCAGGGCAAGATAGTTTTCTATACCCCATTGCCTGTATATCTTAATTCCCAGTTGCATGTAAAAACAATTTTTTAACATTCATTTTTAAAACTTTGAGTTCCAAATTCTCTCCCTTCTTCCCTTCACACCCACCCTAATTGAGAAGGCAAATAATTCAATATAGGTTATAAATGTGTAGTTATACAAAACACTTCCATAACAGTCATGTTATGAAAGGCTATATTTCTCTCCATCCTATCCCGCTGCCCATTTATTGTATTCTCTCCTTTGACCCTGTTCCTTTTCAAAATTTTTTGCTTCTGACTACCCCCTGCCCCAATATTCCTTCCCTTCTATCATCCCCACCCCCTTCTCTTATCTTGTTTTCCCCTACTTTCCTGTCAGGTAAGATAGATATTCATACCTAGTTGAGCGTGTGTGATATTGCTTTCTTAAGCCAAACCCAATGAGAGTAAGGTTAACTCATTTCATCTCACCTCCCCCCTCTTCCCTTCCATTGTAAAAGCTTTTTCTTGCCTTTTAGGTGAGATAATTTACCCCGTTCTATCTCTCCCTTTCTCCTTCTCCTGATATATTCCTCTCTCACCCCTTAATTTTATTTCTTAGATATCATCCCTTCATATTCAACTCACCCTGTGCCTTCTGTCTACATATATCCCTCTACCTACCCTAAAAGAAAGATCTCACGAGTTACAAATATCAACTTTCCATGTAGAAATGTAAACAGTTCAAGTTTAATAATTCTCTTATTAATTCTCTTTCCTCTTTATCTTTTCATGCTTCTCTTGAGTCTTTTATTTGAAAGGCAATTTTTCTATTCAGTTCTGGTCCTTTCATCCAGAATGCTTGAAAGTACTCTATTTGATTGAATGTCTATTTTTTTCCCTCTGAAGTATTATACTCAGTTTTGTTGGGTAGGTGATTCTTGGTTTTAATCCTACTCCCAAACTCCAGGGGTTTTGTAGTTGTTTTCAAAGATACTTCTGGGGGCCTGTAAATTTTCAGTTCTTCCAAGGTGGTCTGATCAAAAGAGAGGTCTTTATTCTGTTCCTGACCTATACTCTGTTCTGTAAGTAACCAAAAGCATTCTTTTCTTCCTTGGAACTGTGAGAAGGATTCCCTGTCCACCATAGCCACAAGGTCTGCCACACCAGCATTCCTCCTAACCCCAGTACTGCCACCCAGGACTGCAACCCAGATCCAAACAGGGCAAAGCAAGAGAATCCTGCCTCACCTCTGGCAAAGAGATCTCTGCAATCCCCCTCTGATCAGTCACTCAATCCCCACACCTTTTGTGGGCCAGGAGCTCTAGAAGCAGCCACCACTGCTGCTGCTGCTGCCATGTCTGCCTCTGCCACCCTGGGGCTGGGGCTGGACACGATCTTCTCTCACCCAGGTACAAAGAGACCTTTCCCACTGACCTTCTATGTTATTTTAGACATTTGTGGTTGGAGAAGTCTGGAAACTGCCACAGCTGCCAGTGATTCCATCCCCTGAGCCCTGCTCTAGCCCTGTCTGTGCCAGGTGCAGCCAACACTGGGCTGGGCTCCTCCCCCAGCCCAGTGTAATAGACCTTCCTTGTTAATCTTCCAGGTTGTCTAAGACTACAAATTTGTTTCACTCTTTCATTTTGTGGGTTCTGCAGCTCTAGAATCTGTTTAGTCATTTTTACAGGCCTTTGCAGGGGTTTGGGGCAGAGCTCAAGCAAGTCCCTGCTTTTAATGCACCAATAAACCAAGTTTGGTTTTTAAGGTGTTATTTTCTTCAATATTTTTTGTGCTTATTTTACCAAGCTGTTAATTTGCTTTCATTGTTTTCTTGTATCTCTCTTGTTTCTTTTCCAAACATTTCCTCTAACACTCTTATTTAACTCTTTCTAGAATTCTCTTGGGTTTGTGTTTATTTAGCATTTGTCTTCAAGGCTTTACTTGTAGTTCTTTTAAAGTTATTGTCTTCTTCAGAGTTCTTGTTTCGGCCTTTCCTGCCACCAGAGAAGCTTTTTATGATCAAGTTTTCTTTTGTTGTTTGCCCATTTTTGGAGTCTATTTATTGATTTGCAGCCTTGTGTTAAAATTCAGACATGCTTACTTGGGAATGGGGAGGCACTGTCCCAAGCTTCAGGCTTTGTTTTTTTGGTGCTGCAATTTTCAGAGCTTTATCTGGGGGTCTGAAGAGCTTTGTGCTTCCAAGGTGGTATTATCCTGGGAGATTCGTAGTCACTGCTCTCCTGGTCTGCACTCTGATCTTTACCCATAAAAGGATCCTGATTTCCTGTGACTGCAAGCACTAGCACTCTTCTCAGGCCTGAAACAAGTTCCCTGTTTTCCCATAACCAAAAGGGTTCACACTCCTCTCTGCCTTGGAACTGCAACCAGGGCCCTGGTCTCTTATGAAAGACCACAAATGTTCCTCTCCACTCTGGAACTGTGACTCAGAACTGCATGTGAGCAACAGAGTTACCAAACAGTGCCAGGTCCTGCACCCAGTGCCAACAAAGAGTCCCCTACAATTTTATTCTGACCAGTTGTCTAACCCCTTTACCTTCTCTGGGTTGAGAGCCCCCCAAGCTATTGCTGCTACTATCACGGCCACCTCCAGAGCCAACTGCTGGTGCTGCCACAACATGTATTCCAAGGCAGCTCCTACCCCAGAGTTATAGACTTCTGCTGACCTCCGAAGTTGTCTTAGGCTTGAAAAAAATGACTCATTCTGAATTTTGTGGCTCTGCTGCTTCAGAATTTGATTTGAGGCATTATTTTAAAGTTGTTTGGAGAGTAAGGTTGGGAAAATCTGGCTGGGTTGCTTCCTCTATTTTGCCATCTTAACTCCATCCTTCCATATTTTCACTTTCAATACAATCAGACATCACGGCAGTGAGAAGTTGCCTGATGACATATACAGAATAGAAATACATGTGAGGTCTCTTAGGGTACTCAAATAGCCTGATATATGCTGCTATAGTTTTTATCTCCCTAAATCATGGGTTCTCAACCTTTGGTGTATACTTAAAGTGTCCCTTTGGTGTTTGCATTAAGCCTATGTGACCCTCCTCAGATTGTTTTATAAAAGAAAACAATTATATTGGAACCAAGAAGCATTTTTCCCAACCACATTAACAGACCCACCTAAAATCTATCCATGGACTCATTGGATGTCTGGTCTTCGGATTCCTATATGTGAAAGAAGAACCATAGCCTTCGAGGCTGGAGTATGTGTGTGTGTGTGTGTGTGTGTGTGTGTGTGTGTGTGTGTGTGTGTGTGTGTGTTTAGAGAGGGAGAGAGAGTGAGAGAGAGGGAGAGAGAGAGAGAGAGACACAGACAGACACAGGAAGAGACAGACACAGGGAGAGATAAAGAGAGACAGCGAGAGAGAATAGGAACTGGAGCAGTAGTTTTCAATGTTAGACAGTGGACACAGGATCCAAGCTGACTGCTGCTGTTGAAGGATGCTGTCGCTACTCTCCACTATATATGGATGTTACCATCATGACTACTGAGGCTTCTGTTGTTAATGTTGTTAATGTTGCTGTTAATGTTGTTAATGTTGCTGTTACTGTGGTTGTTAGTTCATCCACTTTGTTTTTCAAGATCTCTGCTACTTACTACCTGTGTGATCTTTGGCATACTATTTAACTTCTCTCAGCCTCAGTTTCCTCATTTATAAAATGAGACAAGTGAACAAAGTAAATGAAAAAGCCCTTTCTAGTTCTCAATTTATAATCTTTTGGCTTCTTCCTTCTTACTTAAAACTTTAAGTTGCTTCTATGTAAATAGAAAAGGAACATTTTGGAGTCATTAAATGCTTTGGAAAGACTGGATAGAGATTTGTTGTTTTTGGTGCTTTTGCTTTGAACCCTTTGGAAATGTGGTGACTTCAGTGAAAAGAGATTAGGGAAAGAAACACCTAATTTCTTGTCTAGAACCTCCATATACTAGCTGTGTAACCTTGGGCAAGTTATTTAATTTCACTGGGCCTTAGTTTTCTCCAGTAAATGTTTGAGCTGTACTAGACAAAAATAGTTAAAATTTATATAGATAGGACTTTACATATCTTATCTCATATCTTATCTCATTGATCCTCATAATAGCCCTGTTCTTATTATCTCAATTGTGACTTGCACATAGTCCCAATCAAGATTTGAACACAGGTCTTCCTGATTCTAAGTCAAGTCCTCAACCTGCCTTTGAACACCGCTTTAAACACTATTCACACTGCTAGGTCCAATTCAATATCAAAGCAGAAAAGCAGGAGAGAACCCAGGATACATGTGCATTGCTAACAGATGATATGTAGTGGTACACAGAAAGCCTGCTCTAGTTGGGTTCAGTTGTGTCAGCATGATAGCTATATAATTTATCTCTGGGAGGGAGACATTGCAGTAGGATTCAGGTTTGACAGCCAAAGCCACTTTTGAAAGTGAATTAGTGTTGCCTTTTCCACAGAGTTCTGAAATTGAATAGGAAAAAAATGCTTCTTTCCTGTAACATTTTGTGATACCCCAAGGTCTTCCATTGACTACACTATCTCTGGAATATCTGACAAGGGGAGGATTAATAACCTCCATAATGCTTGTGTCCAGTGGGGTTGAGTGTGAATAAAGGGGGGAACTAGATTTTGGTTGCACAATGCTAGTTATAACACTTCCGAGAGATAGGCTCTGGGTTGCACTATGCTAGTTGCAATTCTTCCAAGAGATAGGATCTATCCCCTGTGCCACTTCACATAGATGACTATAGCTGTGGAGAAAGCATGTAGCAAACAAACCTTATGCCCTAGGTCAGTAAATAGCAATACATGCTCTGCAATAAGGATGCTATACTAGACTCTGTGAGGAACCATATCTGTTTGCCTGTTTTGTATAGCAGTGATCCCAATTTCAAGATGCCTTGTTCAACAGGAAGAACTTTGGAAACTTGGAGTACCTTTGACATTGAAGGAAGGCCAGGATACCTGGAAAAGATCCATACTCTTGTAGTTTGGATACTCTTCAAGAGTGGATAAGGAGTTAAGGAAGTGAATGGAATTTTAGATAAGCTAGACATGATAGATATCTGGAGAGAAATGAATGAAAATAGAAAAGAATATACTGTACATGATACCTTTAAAAAATTGACCATAAATTAAGACCAAAAATTTTATAGTTAAGAACAGAAAAACAGAAATATTAAATACTTCCTTTATAGAACATAATGCAATGCATTTACATGTAGTAAGAGACGATGGAAACATAGGGGAGAAAAAACTAATTGGAGTCTAAACAACCTAATCTTAAAGAATGTATGGGTTAAAGAAGAAATACTAGAAACAAGCAGTAATTTCATTAAAGAAAATGACAATAATGAAACAACACAGCAAAACATATGGGACACAGAAAAAGCAGTAATCAAAGGAAAATTTATATTTCTAAATGCTTATATTAATAAAAAAGAGAAAGAGCAGACCAGTGAATTTGGCATACAATTTAAAAAAAAACAAAAAAAGAACAAATTAAAAATCCCCAATTAAACAGTAAGTTGGAAATCCTAAAAGTTAAAGGTGAGATTAATAAAATTGAGTGTAAGGAAACCATTGACTTAATAAATAAAACTGAGTTGGTATCATGAAAAAAACCCACCAAAATAGATAAACCACTGGTTTATATGATTAAAAAAGAGAAAGAAGAAAACCAAATTACTAGTATCAAAAATGAAAAGGGCAAATGTACCAATAAAGAAGATGAAATCAAAGCAATTATAAGGAGTTATTTTGCCAATTATACACCAATAAATTTAACAAATTAAGTGAAATAGAAGAATATTTACAACAATACAAACTGCCAAGATTTACAGAAGAGGAAATAGAATATTGAAATAGACTTGTTTTAGAAAGATAATTTGAACTAGCCATAAATGAACTTCCTAAGAAAATAAGCACAAGGACTGGACAGATTTACCATTGAATTCTAACAAACATTTACAAAATAACTAATTTCACTATTAAATAAATTATTTGGAATAACAGGCAAAGAAAGGGTACTACTAAACTTCTTTTATGAGACAAATATGAGACAAATACCAATACCTAAACCAGGAGGAGTAAAAACAGAGAAAGAAAATTATAGACCAATTCTATTAATGATTATGGATGCAAAAATCCTAAATAAAACACTAGTCAAAAGATTACAATGATATATTACAAAGATTATACATTATGACCAAGCAGTATTCATACTAGGAATTCAAGTGTGGTTCAATATAAGGAAAAAATTGACATAATTGAGTATATCAATAATAAAAGTAACAAAAATCATAAGATCATATCAATAGATGCAGAAAAAAATAATTTGATAAAGTACAACACTCACTTCTATTAAAACACTTGAAAGGATAAGCGTAAACAAACTTTTCCTTAAATTAATAAGAAGCATTTACCTAAAACCATCAGCAAGCACTATTTTTAATGAGGGTAAGTGTGAAACAAGGATGCCCGCTGTCACCAATATTATTCAAAATTGTATTAGAAATCCAAGCTATAGCAATAAGAGAAGAATAAGTAGAAGGATTCATAGCAGAGAATGAGGTAATAAAAGTATCTTTTTGCAGATGATATGATGATTTACTTGGAAAATCCTAAAGACTCAACTAAAAAGTTAATTGAAATAATAATTTCAACAAAGTACCAGAATATAAACTTATCCCACATGAATCATCAGTATTCCTACATATCACCAACAGAACCCTGAAGGAAGAGATAGCTAGATATATCTCAATTAAAATAACTTTAGACTGTATACGATACTTGGGAATACACTTAGCAAAACAAACCCAGAATGTAAATGAACAAAATCATAAAAAAAACCTTTGTATACAAATAAAATAAAATTAAATAAATGGATAAATATCAATTGTTCATGGATATGCAGGGCTAATATAACAAAAATGACCATTTTTACCAGAATTAATTTGTGTATTCAATGCCATCCCAATTAAAGTTTATTTTACTGTGCTAGAAAAAAAATAATAAATTTGTTTGGAAGAACAAAAGATCTGAATAACAAAGGAACTAAGAAAAATGTGTAAAGTAAGGAGATTTAGCAATACCAGATCTTAAGCTATCCTATAAGGCAGTAATTTTCAAAACTATCTGATATTGGCTAAGAAATAGAAAGGTAAATGAGTGGAATATAGTAGACATACAATCTACAGCAGCAAATGAATATAGTAACCTAGTGTTTGACAAGAGTAAAGACTTAAGCTTTCAGTATAAGAATTCATTATTTGGTAAAAATTGCTAGGAGAGCTGGAAAGCATTCTAGCAGAAACTGGGTGTGGACCAATATCTTACACCATTTACAAGATAAGGTGAAAATGGATATATGACCTAGACATAAAAGGAGACATGACAAGAAAAGACTTATAGATAGGTGAACAATTTATGAACAAAGAAGAGATAAAGGGAATTGATAAATGTAAAATGCATACTTTTGATTACGCTAAATTATAAAGGTTTTATATAAATAAAATAAATGTAGCCAAAATCAGAAGGAAAGCAGAAAACTGGGGAAAATTGCATAGATAGTGCCTCAGATTAAGATCTCATATATCAAATATATAAAGAACTTTATCAAATTTGTAAAAATGTGAGTCATTCCCCAATGGTCAATGGTTAAAGGATATGAACAGGCAGTTTTCCAATGAAGAAATCAAAACAATTTATAGTCATATGAAAAAATGCTCTAAATCATTATTAACTAGTGAAAAACAAATTAAAACAACATTGAGATACCATTTAATACCTACCAGACTGGTTAAAATGATTGAAGGGGAAAGAGACAAATATGGGAGGGGATGTGAAAAAAGTGGAAACTTAATTCATTTTTGGTGGATTTGTGAGCTGATGCAACCATTTCGGAGAGAGACTTGGAATTATGCCCAAAGAGTTATTTAACTGCTTATACCCTTTGACCCAATAATACCACTATTAGGTCTCTTTCCCAAAAGGATTAGGGTAAAAGGTAAAGAACCTATATGTTCTAAAATATTTATAGCAGCTCTCTTTGTGGTGGCAAAGAACTGGAAATTGCAGGCATTCCCATCAATTGGGGAATGAATAAATAAATTATGGTATCTGTTCTTTATGAAACATTATTCTGCAATAAGACCTGATGAGCTCAATGATTTTAGAAAAGCATGGAGAGACTCCCACAAAAAATAATGAAGAGTAAAATGAGAAGAACCAAGAGAACATTGTATATGGTAATAGGAGTATTGTTTTAAGAACAACCTTGAGTGACCAAGTGATTCTGTTGTAAATACCTAAATTAACTGCAAAGCTCTTATGAAGGATGATGCTGTTTGTATCCAGAAAAAGAACTCTCTCTCTCTCTCTCTCTCTCTCTCTCTCTTTCTTTCTCTCTCTCTCTCTCTCACACACACACCCACACCCCACACACACACACACACACATACATACATATACAAATACAGATATACGGATTTGTGTCTAATGGCAGCTTTCTCAAAGTTGAGGGGTGAGGGAAAATAAAGTGAAAAAAAGAGTCAATAAGGAATATTCTCTTCTTAAGATTTTGGTCTTGATGGTATTAGAGATGGAAGAGGTGTTAAAGAAAATGTTAATGATACCGTTGATATAGAAATTATTTTGCCTAGTAGAAATTTGAGGAAGAAAGTCAAAGAAACTTCAGTTAGATCACTAAGATAATCACCCCTTTTAATGACAGAAAAATAAAGTATGAAGTTTGCAACAAAGCACTATAGCCAAGCATTCGAATGCAACACCTTTAACTAATACAAAGAAAGCAACTGTCAGGAATGATCCACTGATCAGATCTGTGAAAAACCAAACTCATAACATTGATAAAACAGTCACAGGCTTAAAATTGGTATAAACCCCTATTAACTCACCCTTTGAGTGATAAAATGCAGCAATATCCACTTTGCTCTAAAGAACCTTAACATACAACTTCAGTCTATATTAGGCAACTACAAGATTTCAATAGGAAATAAATCCCTAAGAAACAGCAATTGTCAGAAACAATGAAAAACATTAGTCATACAAAGGAAGAGACAAAATGTTTATATTTAGAATATTTTAAAAAGAGGCAAATAAACTAAAATCAAAAAGGAACCTTCAACCCTGCCAAGGAAGAAATGGCTAAAGTTTTCTTTCCTCTGGAAGAACCTCCATTGCTGATTCCAGATAACATACTTTCTATAAAATGAGATGGCTCAAAACACATCGCTTAATCTGAAAAAGAAATATATGTGGGCTCCCAGCAAGCTATGCAGTTTTTGCAAAATAAAACAAAACATGTGACAATAGGTTTATGGTTGCCTGTGGGAAACATGATGACTAGTTTCATGGAGTGTTAAGCCTTTCCTAAGCATGACAAATGGGAGAAGACAAAGAAAATATATGTATAAAATGTTGTGAAGAAGATAAAAAAAATGAAACTTTGGGTTCAGAAACTTTGGAAAATAAGCTAAACTTGAAATTCGTAGAGTAGATAAATAAAATCATGCATTATGGAAAATTTGGTTTCTCTACACAAGAACCTACCAATGTGAGGGGAAAAAAGCATGTAGATGATACAACAAGGCACAACATCAAAACTTTAAGGTGATCTGATGATGGTAAAATTAATCAGATATAGAGATTCTGAGATTTAAAAATGGCAACTGGCCCCTCTTTGAAAGATGGGACAAATTTACCCCAAGATATCTTTAGAAGAGAAAAATGAAGAAAATTACAAAAGATACTACAATTTTTTTTGCACAGGTGAAAAGACCACAACATCATGTATAAATGAAAAACTGGAGTTAAAAATGAAGAAAATTGCGACATCAGGATTGCCTAATGTGCATGTCTGTTTCCTTACTTCCAAACCTTTTGCAGACTAGGTCAAAGTGTCAAATGCTTTCTCAAAGATATTCACATGAAAAGACTTATAGAATCAAATTTGAAGATCTCAGATCCAAAGTTGCAACAAAAATTGAAAAAGAATTTTTTTCCCTTTTGGGGGTGATACTGATGCCAAATATAAGAACAAATGTAGAAGTTTAATTCAAAAGATCCTAAAGCAACATTTTGTTTTAAAAAGTACTGAAGGCAGATGCAAAACCTAACCATCAACTGAGAATGTCTCCCACGGAATTAGCTTCTAAAAATTTACCTGCCAGGAGATCAAGAGAAAATAGACATAGCATTGAAATTATATATAGAAAACAAACAAACAAACAAAATAAAAACAAAGGAAGTTGGAAGATGTCCAATCACCAAAATTACTCACAAAGGTAAAATAAAAATTTAGAGTGATATTCCGCAGAAAGACCAAGAGGGAACCATGGAAATGAAAGAATCTACTACCTCTAAGCCTATGGAGAAAGTAGAACATTTAGAAAAAAAGAGGCTGACTTTTTGTCTCGTGATACCACAAGCCAACGTAAAAATAAAGTTGTTGTTTTTTATCTTAACAGCAAGATCTTTATAGGTCAAATGGAACCACCTGCTGATGACCTTTCTCCTCAAAAGGTGAAGGCACCTGTTGGCATAGTTTGTAAACATTCAGACAATAAAGATATATATATGTGCATATATATGTATATATATATATATTTATATGTGATGTGTTGTCTTCAATATCAAATAATTTGTCTTCAGAATTTTTCAAGAAGAGAAGCAAAACTCTCTGAAGCAACATTTGAACACCCTGCTCCTTTGTCCTGAGATGACTGGTGGTATTGAAATGGAATCTGCATTTTTAGCTCAACTAAACTTCATTTAGAAGGATTTTATCAACATGTCTTATAGAACAAAGTTTGTTATCTAAGCCTATCCTGACTCTGCATCACCTGAATATTCAATGGGGGATCTACCAGATAGTATTTAAATAAGCAACAAGATCGCACCTCAGACTGGGATTTTGTGGAGAAAATAATAGCTTAAGCAACTAAAGAATTTATATGTTTCGTTTTACATCAGTAAGTGAAGGAGATCAAATTTCTTATGCATTATTGTTGGCAGAAAGCACTATGATGTAGCTGTTAATATGAAGTAGGTTATTCCTTTGGGTACCTTTGATCAAATTCCATGCCCTCTTACACTTTTTTGATCTGACCTGGGCTTGAACTACGTAGACATAATCTGTTGTTGGGCTGATTGTCCATCTAAAAATGAAGAGGTAGTTTATGGCTAGTAGTAGCACTGGTCATGTAGATGAGAGTCTTGAAAATACCTTAATGATTTTACCCCTTGAAAAAAATAAATGAAACAGAGATTTCTAATGAGGAAGAGCCAGAGGAAGAAAACGACTTATTAAATTCTTTTATACCTGTGTTACTTAAATAGAGAAGCAAGCTTCAGCAGGATTCTCAGAAGGAAATTGCAACTACAATGGAGCCTGTAGTGGAGAGCCTTAAACAGGAGCCTCTCAAACCTCTAAGGTTTCTTCCAGGTATGTTGAAAGGCATGAAAAAATCAACTTTCCACTCCTGACTTACTGAACAAATCACTGCTGGTAGATAACATACTTCAAAGACCTTTAGGTACCACTGGTTAGGTACATGATCAGACTAAGCTAGCAGCAGAACAGAGTTCTATTGAAGAAATACCTTTAATAAATGAAAAAATTAAGTTAAAAGAATAAGAAAATCAATTTCTTGGATATAGTTATTGGTGAAACAGATGATATAAAGATGAAGGTGAAAGATCTACCCAAATCTGCAGAAAATTTAGTAGTGATATGAGATGCACCACTAGTAAGAATCTCTATGCATTTACCAGGAACTTTGCAAGGTCTTAATGTCAAAGGAAAACCACCACATGTTTCTACCAAAATGTTTTAATAAATTCCAGTCGCAGTATGAGGAAACTGTAGAAGGTAAAGAGCAAGAATTAAAATGACAAGATCAAGAAATTGTTTCATAAGAAAACAAGACTTTAGATATTAGTTCTCTCATTGCATCTAATAGAGGAAAAGAAAGTGGAGATAAAATTGGCATAAGTTCTGAAAATATAAATGCTAATCCATCAAAGTCTGCCTTATTCTTTAATCTTAAAAGGGATGCCAGGCAGGCAACTAGATAAAACCAACACATAACTTTGGACAACTTTCATTTTGACCAAAATGAAAGAGGAAAAAAGCTTACTTAGTCAATCACATGACAAAGAACATATTAGAAAGATAGTAACTCAACCAACAGATCTAGTTGGAAAATGGACATAAAAAAGACCCGCATTTTCAGCAAAGCAGCATTTCAAAGTATAAGAATCAGCAAATAGTAGCTTAAATAGAAAAAATGAACACACTTCTTGGGAAATGGAGACAAAACATTTATAAAATGAGTATTCAATGAAAAATACTGAAACTGTATACAGTTTTTTGAGGGGGGCCAATAGCAATGATTTTTATCTGATTTTCAAACGAGAAACAAATCTCAACCTGATTTTAATTCTGAAACCATTGACTTTACTTAAAAAAGCATGAGTCCTGCATGAGGTAGAAACTTTTCACCTATTAGGATACAGTAACTACTTTCAGCATCCTAGATCTAGTCACCCTGGCTTTTCATTTCTAGGGCCTTCTCCCCCAAGTCATGTTTGATACCCAGCACATTGGCACCTCCTTTTCTTGCTCCTTCAGGGTTTGGCTTTGCCCAGAATCCTATGATGCATATGTTACCTGTTGTTCATTTACCAGTTCAACCTCCCCATTTCATGGGCCACCATGTGCAAGCATCAAGATTTTCAGGTTCCATGAAACTTTTGTCTTGCTAAAAATTGTCAAAGACCAGAGAGGTATTCGTAGTGATCCTTGGGCCATTAAAGAATGACAAGAACAATACAATGTACCAAAATTCATGGAATATACCCAAAGTAATCCTTAGTGAAAAATATATATCTTCAAATACGCACATGAATAAAATATAAAAAGAGCAGATCAGTGAATTGAATGTGCAACTGAAAAAAAAACAGTAAAAGAACCAATTAAAAGTCCCAAACTAAAGAACAAAATGGAAATTCTGAAAATCAAAGAAGATAATAAGACTGAAAATTAAATATCATTGAGCTAGTAAATAAAACTTGGAGCTGATTTTATGGAAAAAAAAATAAAATAGATAAGCCACGGGTTAATTTGATTCAAAAAAGAAAACTGAATTATCAATATCAAAAATGAAAAGAGTAAATGCACCAGCAATGAAATTGAAAGTAAAAAAAAAAATTATTAGGAGTTATTTTGCCCAATCACATGCCAGTAAAATGGACAACATAAGTGAAATGGGCAAATATTTACAACTGTATAAACTGCATAGATTAGCAAAAGACAAAATAGAATACTTAAATAGCCCTAACCTAGAAAAAGAAATCCAGCAAGCAATAAATGAGCTCCCTAAGAAAAATCCTCATGAGCATAGAGATTTACAAATTATTTCTATTTACAAGTTATTGAGGGAACAATCCCAATACTATATAAACTATTTGAAAAGCTAGGTAAAGGAGGAGATTTACAAAATTCCTTTTACAATATAAATATAGTTTTGATACTTAAACCAGGAAGAAAAAAAAAAAGAAAGAGAAAATTATAGCTCAACTTAATGAATACTGATGCAAAAAATTAAGTAAAACATGAACAAAGAGATTACTGGGATATATCACAAATAACATACACTATGATGAATTGGGATTTATGCCAGGAATGCAGGACTCGTTCAACATTCGGAAAACTATCTGGACAGCTGACCATACAGCAGCAAAAACAAAAAAAACCTTATGACTATATGAATAGATGCAGAAAAAAGCTTTTGACGATACACAACATGCATTTTTATTAAAGACACTTTAAAATATAGAAATCAACGGAGGCTTTTAAAATATGATAAGTAGTATCTATCAAAAACCAAGAGCAAGAGCCAAGATGGCGGCTGGTAAGCAGGGAATAGTCTGAGCTCCATGCCGAGACTCTCCAAAAACTTATAAAAAATGGCTCTGAACCAATTCTAGAACGGCAGAACCCACAAAACAGCAGAGGGAAGCAGGGCCCCAGCCCAGGACAGCCTGGGTGGTCTCTGGGTGAGGTCTATCCCACACGGAGCTGGGAGATGGGAGCTGGGAGCTGGGAGCTGGGAACGGAGTGGAGCAGAGCCCAGCCTGAGCGGCGTGGACCATCCAGACCAGAAGACGGGCGGAGGGGACCCAGGCACCCTGATTCAGTGAGCTGCGGCAGGTACAAGACTTCTCAACCCACAAACACCAAAGACTGCGGAAAAGGTTAGTGGGAAAAGCTGCGGGAGTGGAAGGAGTTCGCGGTTCAGCTTCCAGCCCCAGGGGCAGCGGAGGTGGGGCAGCTACAGCTGTTGTTACTTCCGGCCCCAGGCCCACCTGGTGGGAGGAATTAAGTGGCGGATCAGAGCAGGGGTGCACAGCCTGCCGAAGATCTAAGCCCAGTTCCGGTTGGGGGTCCTTGGGGAAGGAGCAGTGCTGGTGCAGCAGAGCTGGCACCTCCCCCCCAAACATGGAACATAGAACTCTGTAATCTACAAGCAGTCATACCCCACTGAAAAACTCAAGGGTCAAGTTAGTTGGCTGGGAATATGGCCAGGCAGTGAAAACACACCCAGATTCAGTCTCAGACTTTGGTCTCTTTCTTTGGTGACAAAGAAGACCAAAACATACAGCCTAAAGAAGACAACAAAGTCATAGAGCCTACAACAAAAGCCTCCAAGAAAAACATGAACTGGCCCCAGGCCATAGAAGAACTCAAAAGGGATTTGGAAAAGCAAGTTAGAGAAGTAGAGGAAAAATTGGGAAGAGAAATGAGAAGGATGCGAGAAAACCAGGAAAAACAAGTCAATGACTCACTAAAGGAGACCCAAAAAAATACTGAAAAATACACTGAAGAAAACAACACCTTAAAAACCAGACTAACTCAAATGGCAAAAGGGCTCCAAAAAGCCAATGAGGAGAAGAATGCCTTGAAAGGCAGAATTAGCCAAATGGAAAAGGAGGTCCAAAAGACCACTGAAGAAAATACTACTTTAAAAATTAGATTGGAGCAAGTGGAAGCTAGTGACTTTATGAGAAATCATGATATTATAAAACAGAACCAAAGGAATGAAAAAATGGAAGACAATGTGAAATATCTCCTTGGAAAAACCACTGACCTGGAAAATAGATCCAGGAGAGAGAATTTAAAAATTATTGGACTACCTGAAAGCCATGATCAAAAAAAGAGCCTAGATACCATCTTTCAGGAAATTATCAAGGAGAACTCCCCTGATATTCTAGAGCCACAGGGCAAAATAGAAATTGAAAGAATCCATCGATCGCCTCCTCAAATAGATCCCAAAAAGAAATCTCCTAGGAATATTGTCGCCAAATTCCAGAGCTCCCAGATCAAGGAGAAAATACTGGAAGCAGCCAGAAAGAAACAATTTGAGTATTGTGGAAACCCAATCAGAATAACTCAAGATCTGGCAGCTTCTACATTAAGAGATCGAAGGGCTTGGAATGCGATATTCCGGAGGTCAATGGAGCTACGATTAAAACCTAGAATCATCTACCCAGCAAAACTGAGTATCATGTTCCAAGGCAAAATATAGATTTTCAATAAAATAGAGGACTTTCAAGCTTTCTCAGTGAAAAGACCAGAACTGAATAGAAAATTTGACTTTCAAACACAAGAATCAAGAGAAGCATGAAAAGGTAATCAAGAAACGGAAATTGCAAGGGACTTACTAAAGTTGAACTGTTTTGTTTACATTCCTACATGGAAAGATGATGTGTATGATTCATGAGACCTCAGTATTAGGGTAGTTGAAGGGAATATGCATATATATATATATATATGTTTATGTATATATGTAAGTGAATGTGTATGTATGTATCTATGTGTATATGTATGCATGTGTATGTATGTATATATATAATGTGTATGTTTTTATATATATATACATATATATGTAAAAGAGAGAGAGCAGACACAGGGTGAGTTGAAGATGAAGGGAAGATATCTAAAAGGAATAAAATGAAATTAAAGGACTAGAGAGCAACATACTGAGAGAGGGAGATAGGGAGAGATAGAATGGGGTGAATTATCTCGCATAAAGGTGGCAAGAGGAAGCAGTTCTGTGGGAGGAGGGGAGAGGGCAGGTGAGGGGGGAATGAGAGAACCTTGCTCTCATCAGATTTGGCCTGAGGAGGGAATACCATACATACTCAGTTGGGTATCTTACCCCACAGGAAAGAAGAGGAAGGAAGATAAAAAAAAAATAAAAGGGGGGGATGATGGAGGGGAGGGCAGATGGGGGTGGAGTTAATCAAAACAAACACTTTGGAAAGGGGACAGGGTCAAGGGAGAAAATTCAATAAAGGGGATGGGTTGGGAAGGAGCAAAATGTAGTTAGCCTTTCACAACATGAGTATTGTGGAAGGGTTATACATAATGATACATGCGTGGCCTAGGTTGAAGTGCTCGACTTCTTAGGGAGGGTGGGTGGGAAGGGAAGAAGGGAGAGAATTTGGAACTCAAAGTTTTAAAAACAGATGTTGAAAAACAAAAAAAAAAGTTTTTGCATGCAACTTAAAAATAAGATACACAGGCAATGGGACATAGAAATTTATCTTGCCCTACAAAAAAGGAAGGGAAAAGGGGATGAGAGGGGAGGGGGGTGATAGAGGGGAGGGCTGACTGGGGAACAGGGCAACCAGAATATATGCCATCTTGGAGGGGGGGAGGGTAGAAATGGGGAGAAAATTTGTAATTCAAACTGTTGTGAAAATCAATGCTGAAAACCAAATATGTTAACTAAATAAATTTAAATTAAAAACAAACAAACAAAAAAAAAAAAAACCAAGAGCAAGCATTACATATAACAGGGGTAAATTTGAAGCCTCTCCAATAAAACCAGGAGTAAAGCAAGGATGCCCATTATTACCACCATTATTCAATGTTGGATAAAAAAGGCTGGCTATACAGAGGTGGAGCCAAGATGGCAAAATAAAGGCAAGGACCTCCGAGCTCTCCCCCAAACCTCTCCAAATACCTTTAAATAATAACTCTAAACAAATTGTAGAGTGACAGATCCGTCAAAAAGATGGAATGAAATAATTTTTCAGCTCAAGACAACTTAGAAAGTCATCAGGAAAAGTCAGAAGAATTACTGGCATCCCTTTGCTGGCACCAGGGGCCTGGTTGGTTGATGTAGGTGTTGCCTATATTTGGATCTGGGTCACAGTCCTGAGTCTTAGTCCCAGTGGGAGAAGGAGCACTAGCACAGCAGAGCTTGCAACCACAGGGGAACAGGACCCTGGTCACAGTTTCAGGGTTAAAAAGAGTGTTTGTGATCACTCACAAACCAGTGCACAGTACAGGAGAGTGGTAAAGACACCTCTCCCTAGATCATAGGAAGATCTTAAAACTTACAGGTCTTCAAAATTCCTTCTGAAAACAGCTGCACAAAAAACCTGAAGCTTGGGACAGGGCCTCCTCCACTCAGAAAGCACAGCCTCACTTTAGCATACAGTTTTAAGTGAAGAAATAGCCTGGATAATGAGCAAACAACAGAAAAAATTCTGACCATAGAATGTTACTATGTTGACAAGGAAGATCAAAATACACACTCACGAGATTACAACAAAGTCAAAATTCCTTCATCCAAAGCTGCAAAGAAAACCACGGATTGGACTGAAGCCAAGGAAGATCTCAAAGAGGATTTTAAAAATCAAGTAAGAGAGGTAGAGGAAAATTGGTAAGAGAAATGAGAGTGATGCAAGAAAATCATGAAAAAAGAGTCAACGGCTTGCTAAAGAAGGGACAGAAATACTGAAGAAAATAACACCTTAAAAACCAGATTATGACAAATCATAGAAGAAGCACAAAAATCTGTTAAAGAGAAGAATGCCTTGAAAAGTGGAATTGGTCAAATGGGAAAAAAGATATACAAAAATATACTGAAGAGAAGAATGCCTTAAAAATAGAATTGGCCAAATGGAAAAGGTGGTACAGGAGCTCACTGAAGAAAATAATTCCTTAAAAGTTAGAATTGGGCAAGTGGAAGCTACCGACTTTATGAGACATCAAGAAACTGTCAAACAAAATCAAAGAATGAAAAAAATAGAAGAAAGGTGAAATATCTTATTGGAAAAACAACTGACCTGAAAAATGGATCTAGGAGAGATAATTTAAGAATTGGGACTACCTGGAAATTATGATCAACAAAAGAACCTAGATATCATCTTTCAAGAAATTGTCAAGGAAAACAGCCCCGATATTCTAGAATCAGAGGGTAAAATAGCAATGGAAAGAATCCACTGATCACCTCCTGAAAGATATCCAAAAATGAAAACTCCCAGGGATATTATAGCCAAATTCTGGACCTCCCAGATCAAAGGAGAAATTACTGCAAGCAGCCAAAAAGAAACAAGTGTCATGGAGCCATGGTCAGGATAACACAAGATACAGTAGCTTCTACATTAAAGGATCAGAGGGCTTGTGATATGCTATTCTGGGGGGCAAAAGAGCTAGGATTACAACTATGAATCACGTACGCACAACAACTGAATGCAATCCTTTGTGGGGAAATGGATATTCAATGAAATAGAGGACTTTCAAGGATTTCTGATGAAAAGACCAGAGCTGACTAGAAAATTTGACTTTCAAATATAAGAAGCAAAAGAAGTATAAAAAAGTAAACAATAAAGAGAAATCAAAAGAAATTCAATAAGGTTAAACTATTTATATTCTTTCCTGAGCAAATGATATTTATAATTCCTAAAAAAACTTCTTATTATAGAAGTATACATAAACAGAAAACAGAGGTGTAAGTTGAATGTGATGGTATGATTATCTCAAAAAAAATTAAAAGCTGGGAAAGGGGGAAATAGAAAGGTAGACTGGGATAAATTATCTGACATAAAAGAGGCCTGAAAAAGATTTTACAGTGTTGGGGAAAATGAGGGAAGTAGGGATTGGAGCACATGAACTTACTCTCATTAGACTGGATCCAAGAGGGGATAAAATACGCATTCAGTTGGGAGTAAAAATTTATATTAACATACAGAAAAGTAGGAAGGGAAGGGGATAAAAGAAGGGGGAGGAAGCTGATAGAGGGGAGGGCAGTTTGGGGGAGATAAAAGTCAGGAGCAAAACACGTTTGAGAATGGACAGGGTAAAAAGAGAGAGAGTGGAATAAATAGGGGGAAAATAGGATGGAGGGAAATACATAGTTGGTAATCATTACTGTGAAAAAAATTACAGTGAGTTTCTATGATGAAGACTTCATTTCTCAAACATATAGAAAACTGAGTCGAATTTATAGAAACAAGAGCCATTCCTCAATTGACAAAGGATTAAAGAATATGAATCATCAGTTTTCAGACAAAGTAATCAAAGCAATCTATAGTCATATGAAAAAGAGCTCTAAGTCACTACTGATGAGAGAAATACAAATTAAAACAACTGAGCTACTACCTCATACCTGCAGATCAGCTAATATGACAGAAAAAGAAAATGACAAATGTAGGACGGGATGTGGGAAAGTTAAACCACTAATCTATTTTTTGTGACACTGTATACTGAGTCAACCTTTCTAGAAATCAGTTTGGAACTGTGCCCAAAGGGCTATAAAATCATGCACAGCTTTTGCCAAAGCAATTCCACTACTAGAACTGTATCCCAAAGAGATTTTTTAAAAAAGAAAAAGAACCTATGTGTACAAAAATATTTATAGCAGCTCTTTTACTGGTAGCAAAGAATTGGAAATTTAGAAGTTGTTCGTCAACTAGGAATGGCTGAACAAGGTGTGGCATATGATTTTGATGACATAGTATTGTGCTATAAGAAATTGTTTCAACAATCCGGCTAGCAGCTTCTGTGGGGGTATAAGATCCACCCACAGCCAGCACCCAGAAAGCTGCCAACAGCACAGGTTCTTTTGATCTGCTTAACTAAGGAAAGCAAGGTGAAGGGGTTGACAAGCCTACTTTAATTCAGCATGCAAATATCTTTCACTTAGTTCAGGGGAAAAGCCAGCACCCTGAACTTCAGAGCAAATTACAAAGTACAAACATCAACAGACAGACCCTATACAGATTCATGGTTACCAGCATCTAGGTTCAGCCCGGGAGTTCAGAACAAGGGGCTGGCCCAGAGTCACGCACACCACCACTGCTGCGACAAAGAACTCCAAGGAACAGACAGCCAACCCCTGGTTTGTATATCTTTTTCAGTGTCAGGGGTGAGTCACACATGCAACTCACCCACTTGACCTAGAATCGTCACAAAGAGGCAGACTTAAACCCACGTGGTCTAAAAGCCTCTGCTGTCCCAGACATGTAAACTAGGCCCTCCCTGGAGTTAGCCTCACCTTGGGCCCCACCCCAGTCACCAATCCACACCCACATAGGTTCCACACCTAAAGGGGGTTTTGGCCTGGGGCTTAGCACCTAGTAAGGATTACTCAAAGAAAACAAACGCCATTTTGCTTACCAATACAGAAATGATAAAAGGTTTCATTTAAGTTATACCTGGGAAACCGTATATAAAATGCTGCAAAGTGAAGCGAGCTAGAACAATATTGCCATGATTATCAACTGTGAAAAACTTAGACTTTGATATATATGACGATCCATGACAATTCCAAAGGACCCATGATGAAAAATGCTCCAGAGAGAACTGATGAACTCTAAATGCTGATTGAAACATACTCTTTTCATTTTCTTATTTATGTTTATGTTTTCTTTTGCAACATTGCTACTACAGAAATATGTTTTGCATAACTTCACATGTATAATTGATGTATTGCTTGCCTTCTCAAGTCGTGGAGGATGGTTGGGAGGAAAAATAATTTGAAACTCAAGATTTTTTAAAAATGAATTTTAAAAAGTTCTTAAATGTAATTGAGAAACATTTAATGAAATAATTAAATATATTTAAAACAAGAAAAATGAAATAATATATTTAAAGTGCTTTGCATATTTTAAGTTGCTCTACATGGTATTCAAAGAGGCTTATTGTATGATTAAGGTATTAGAATTTAAAACTACCTTCTTTTCATTGTCATTGCTGTTTAAATGCTCTGGACCTTATTCTTTGTAGGATGGGGAAGAATTAGGAAAAAAAAAGAAAAAGTTCAAACATTATCAGAATTAGATAATAAATAAATTTAAATGTTCCCAGAAAAGGATTCTCTGCACATGGACTTTATGTATCTTTTCTAACTTTCTATGTAACCTTTCTACCTTTCACATACTTAGATTCAGCTACAATGGCCTATTCCTCATGTATGACACTCCACCTCTCATCTTTTCAATGGTTTTACTCCATGCCTAGAATGGCCTCCATCCTCATCTCTTCTTTTTACCTCCCATTTTCCTTTAAGATTCAGATCAAATCCCACCTTCTACAAGATGCCTTTCTGTCTGATACTAGCTTCCAACAATTCTGTTGATACTTTGTTTGAACACATTTATAAGATGTCTCCTCCCATTAGAATTCAGGCTAATTGAGAGTAAGTGGCTATTTTTTGCCTTTCTTTATATCTCCAGCGCTTAATACAGTGGCTGGCATGAAGTAAGGGCTTAATAAGTATTTTTAACAGTTGATTGACTTTTGACTGTTGATTTAACTGATAATGGCTCAATATCACCATTATTCTTCTTTAGAAACCCATTGCTTTATATACTGTGAGCAGTCTTACTGGTGGGACTTTGTATACAATACTTCCCTGACCTGAAATATTTTACCTTGATTGTAGCAACAATGTTTCTAGAAGCTACCGAGGCTGTGTAAGACGAACAACAACCAGTACACAGAGGACTGCCAGCAGAGGTTCTTTGATCTGCTTTTCTAAGGAAAGCAACTTTAAGGGGTTAACAATCTCAGTTTAATTAAACATACATATATCATTCACTTAGTTCTGGGCGTAAAGATCAGTCCCCTGACCTTCAAGGCAAATACAAACAGAAATTGCAAACATCAACAGACAGACCTTGTCTGATCAAATCACAATTCATAGTTACCAGAGAAGCAACAACATCTATCTAGCTGAGTTACAAAGCTGGAAGGGGGCAGGTTCAACAGCTTGCGCAGAGTCTCATCACTCATACTCTTTCAATGAGTATACCCCAAAAAGTCAAACGCCAACGTCAGATCTTATATACCTGTCTCAGGTCCCTGGGGCACTTGAGGTTCACTATTCAGAGTATGAGAAGTCAGTGTGGAAAAGCTCCAATCACCAGCACCACATCATATTCAATTCAATGACCCTCGATGGTCTTAGTGCTGAGAAACCCTCCAAGAACAACAAAAAAAAAGATCCCTGCCCCATTCAAACAAAGAACAGTGAAAAGTCCCATTTTGCTTCCTGATGATTTGCTTGATGATTCTCTGCATTACTAAAAAGAAGAAAGTCAAGGAGGAAGAAGAGGACCTGCATCTAAGGTAAGTACTATATAGTTAAGCAGTTAATTGTACTTGCATACTTTCATGTGTGTTAGATAGTCCTTCCTGACTGTAAGCATGCCCTGATACTAGTGGATTTCAACATACATGATGACTCTCTTTTATACCTTAACCATGCAGTTCTTCAACATATTCCTTTGCCATGAGTTACTTTTCCACCTCATATTAGCCACACATAAAAATGATCAAACCCTTGATTTTATCATTATCCAAAAGACCCTTCCCAGCAACCATCCAGGCCATCTTAGGCTGGAGACTTGTTTCACTCTGTCATTTCGTGTCATTTCTTTGCAGGTGTTTGGAGGGATCTGGGTAAGAGCTCAAGGGAGTCCCTGTTTTCACACTGCCATCTTGGCTCCGCCTCCTCAAGGTCATTTGACTCACTTCTTAAAGAGGTCTATTCACTGAATAGACTTTACCTCACTCAAAGTGAGAATTTGGAAAGACCTTAGACTAAAAAGACCAAGATCTCCCACTGCATCCTGGAACATCTCCAGTTGTCCTGATCTATATCAGGCTACTGGACGACAAAGGGAGACTGGTGACAGTGACTTTGCACAGGCCTCCATCAATCATATCCAATTCAATTGCAAGTCATGTCATTGTCTTCCTGGCATCATGATCCTCTTCAAGAATGAAGGACAAACCACACAAGCTGTTACAAACATTTCTTTTTTCCCTTTATTTATTTAGGAATCAATTTTTCCCCAGTTACATGTAAAATAATTTTTAACATTCATTTTTCAACTTTGAGTTTTGCATTCTCTCCCTTCCTCCTTCCCCACCGGACCACCATTGAGAAAGCAAACAATTAGATATAGGTTATACATGTGTAGTTATTCAAAACATTTTCATAATAGTGATGTTGTAAAAGAAAACATAGACAATCCCCAAAAAACTCTCAAGAAAAATGAAGAAAATAAAAATAACATATGTTTCAATCAGTTCTTTATCTGGTGATGGAGAACATTTTTCATCATAAGTCCTTCAGAGTTGTCTTGCATCATTGTATTGCTAAGAATAGCTAAGTCATTCACAGCTAATCATCCTACAATATTGCTGTTAATTTGTACATATTACATTTCATTTTGCATCAGCTCATGTAAGTCTCTCCAGGTTTTCTGAGAGCATTCTGCTCATCATTTCTTATAGCACAAGAGTATTCCATAAAAATCATATGCCACAATTTTTTCTGCCATTCCCCAGCTGATGAGTAACCCGCAATTTCCAATTCTTTGCCGCCAGAAAGCGGCTGATATAAATATTTTTGTACATTTAAGTCCTTTTCTGTTTTGTTTTTTATCTCTTTTGGGATACAAACCCAGCAGTCGTATTGCTATATGAAAGGATATGCATGGATTTGTAGCCCTTTGGCTACAGAGTGATATATCAGTAAGGCAAGATTCATGATATCAATGGTGACCATGAATATGCCTGTATAGTTCAGAACTACAAAGTATAAGACACTCTCTGTACAGAAGCAGAAGAAATAAAACATTTATTCAGACACCAACGGATCAAATCCCCAAGCCTATAATCCCAATTTGACATAATAGTGAGCGAATCCCAGAACCAGTAAGTCTACCTCAATGTAACAGCAAGATTAAAATGGAGTATCACAAAAAAAAGCCAAGCCATCCTATAGCCTTCTCTTCTGTTAGGGACTTCCCATAAACACTCACTCATGAATCCTAACTGTCTGCTTGCCTGCATCCTCTCCTCCCACACTTCTGAAAGCCCTTGCAATTCTCAGAGGTCTTCTAACTCTCTCTCTGTCACACAGTTCTCTCTTCTTCTCACTGTTCTGTCTTCTTCACGGTGCTCTCATCTTCACTCTCTGCAGCTCTCTAGTCTGAGCTTAATAGCAACCCACAGGGTATACATATACCATGTGCAGGCCTGGGGCTTAGCACCTAGTAGCAAAAAAGGTGTAGGCCTGCCCACAAGCAAGCCTCTCCTAATCAAGCTTCCCTTAACTAGCTCTACCTGAGGCCTATTGAATGGGTATGGAAGATCTTTGATCACAATAGCACCACATGTGATTGAATGAGTTCACAACTCCACCAACAGTGCATTAATGCCAATATTTGTCCCTTTCCTTTTCTGTCCTATTAACTAATCTAATAGGAATGAGGTAGTGCCTCAGAATTTGTTTAACTTTCATTTCTTTAATCAATAGTGGGTTAGAACATTTTTTTTTCCATATGGCTATAGAGAGCTTTGATTACTCCATCTGAAAACTATTCATGTCTTTTCATCATTTGTCAATGGGGAATGGTTTTCAATTTTATAAATGTGGCTCAATTCTTTATATGTCAGAGAAATGAGTCCTTTATCAAAGAAACTTGTTTCAAAATTTTTTGTTCTACACTCTCCTTCTTTTTACCCTGTCCCTCCTCAAAAGTCTTTTGCTTCTGAAGACCATCTCCCCCAATCTTCCCTCCCTTCTATCATCCCCATCCCCTTCTTATCCTCTTCCCCTCTAATTTTCCTCTAGTGTAAGAGACATTTGTATACCCAATTGAGTGCATATGTTATTCCCTCTTTGAGCCAATTCTGATGAGACTAAGGTTCCCTCACTCCCCATTCACCTTGTACCTCTTTCCCTCCACTGTAAAAGCTTTTTCTTTCTTTTTATATAATTCACCCCATTTTACCTCTTCCTTTCCCTTTCTCCCAGTACATTCCTCTCACTCCTTAATTTTATTATTTTTTAATTTTTAGATATCATTCCTTCATATTGAATTCTGAACTGTGCCCTCTGTGAAGATATACTCCTTCTGCCCTAATAATGTGAAAATTCCTATGAGTTGTAAGTATCATCTTCCCATGTAGGAATGCAAACAGTTTAATCTTATTAAGTCCCTTATGATTTCCCTTTATTATTTACTTTTTTAATGCTGCTCTTGAGTCTTCTATCTGAAAGTCGAATTTTCTATTCAGCCCTGGTCTTTTTATCAAGAATACTTTAAAATACTCTATCTCATTTAATAGCCATTTTCCCCTGAAGGATTATACTCAGTTTTCCTGGTTAGGTGATTCATGGCTGTAATCCTAGCTCTTTTGCCCTCCAGAATAGAATATTCCAAGACTTCTGATCCTTTAATGTAGAAGCTTCTATATCTTTTGTTATCCTGACTATGGCTCCATGATACTTGAATTGTTTCTTTATGGCTGCTTGCAATATATTTCTCCGTGACCTGGGAACTCTGGAATTTGGCTATAATGTTCCTAGAAGCCTTCACGTTGGGATCTTTCTCAGGAAGTAATTGGTGGATTCTTTTAATTTCTATTTTACCCACTGCTTCTAGAATATCAGGACAGTTTTTCCTGATAATTTCTTTATATATATTATATATTTATTATTAATATTAATATTACATATTAAATATACATATAATATATTATATATATATTTAATTTATTTAACTTATTTAGTTTTCAGCATCGATTTTCACAAGAGTTTGAAATACAAATTTTCTCCCCATTTCTACCCTCCCTCCCAGTCCAAGATGGCATATATTCTGGTTGCCCTATTCCCCAGTCAGTCCTCCCTTCTGTCACCCTAGTCCCTTCCCATCCCCTATACCCTTCCTTTCTTGTAGGGCAGGATAAATTTCTATGCCCTAATGCCTGTATATCTTATTTTCTAGTTGCAAGCAAAAACATTTTTTTTTTGTTTTTGAACATCTGTTTTTAAAACTTTGAGTTCCAAATTCTCTCCCCTCTTCCCTTCCCACCCACCCTCCCTAAGAAGTCAAGCAATTCAACATAGGCCACATGTGTATCATTATGTATATACCCTTCCACAATACTCATGTTGTGAAAGACTAACTATATTTTGCTCCTTCATAACCTATCCCCCTTTATTGAATTTTCTCCCTTGACCCTGTCCCTTTTCGAAAGTGTTTATTTTTAATTACCTCCTCCCCCATCTGCCCTCCTTTCTATCATCCCCCCTTTTTTATCTTCTTCCTCCTTCTTTCCTGTGGGATGTTACCCAATTGAGCATGTATGGTATTCCCTCCTCAGGTCAAATCTGATGAAAGCAAGATTCACTCATTCCCCCTCACCTGCCTTCTCTTCTCTTCCTACAGAACTGCTTTTACTTGCCACTTTTATGCGAGATGATTTACCCCATTCTATCTCTCCCTTTCTCCCTCTCTCAATATATTCCTCTCTCATAACTTAATTTGATTTTATTTCTTCAACTCACCCTGTGCCCTCTCTCTCTCTCTCTTCTCTCTCTCTCTCTCCCTCTCTATATATACACACATACATATATATATGTACACACACATATACATATATATACATATATATATGTATGCATATTCCCTTCAGCTACCCTAATACTGAGGTCTCATGAATCAAACACATCATCTTTCCAAGTAGGAATGTAAACAAAATAGTTCAACTTTAGTAAGTCCCTTGTGATTTCTTTTTCTTGTTCTTTTTCTTGACTACCTTTTCATGCTTCTCTTGATTCTTGTGTTTGAAAGTCAGATTTTCTATTCAGCTCTGGTCTTTTCACTGAGAAAGCTTGAAAGTCCTCTATTTTATTGAACATCCATATTTTGCCTTGGAGCATGATACTCAGTTTTGCTGGGTAGGTGATTCTTGGTTTTAATCGTAGCTCCATTGACCTCCGGAATACAGTGTTCCAAGCCCTTCGATCTCTTAATGTAGAAGCTGCCAGATCTTGTGTTGTCCTGATTGTGTTTCCACAATACTCAAATTGTTTCTTTCTGGCTGCTTGCAGTATTTTCTCCTTGATCTGGGAGCTCTGGAGTTTGGCGACAATATTACTAGGAGATTTCTTTTTAGGATCTATTTGAGGAGTCAATCGGTGGATTCTTTCAATTTCTATTTTGCTCTGCGGCTTTAGAATATCAGGGCAGTTTTCCTTGATAATTTCCTGAAAGATGTTATCTAGGCTCTTTTTTTGATCATGGCTTTCAGGTAGTCCAATAATTTTTAAATGATCTCTCCTGGATCTGTTTTCTGGGTCACTGGTTTTTCCAATGAGATATTTCACATTGTCTTCCAGTTTTTCATTCCTTTGGTTCTGTTTTATAATATCTTGATTTCTCATAAAGTCACTAGCTTCCACTTGCTCCAATCTAATTTTTAAGGTAGCATTTTCTTCAGTGGTCTTTTGGACCTCCTTTTCCATTTGGTTAATTCTGCCTTTCAAAGCATTCTTCTCCTCATTGGCTTTTTGGAGCTCTTTTGCCATTTGAGCTAGTCTACTTTTTAAGGTGTTGTTTACTTCAGTATATTTTTCAGCATTTTTTGGGTCTCCTTTAGCAAGTCCTTGACTGGTTTTTCATGGTTTTCTTGCATCCTTCTCATTTCTCTTCCCAATTTTCCCTCTACTTCTCTAACTTGCTTTTCCAACTCCTTTTTGAGCTCTTCCATGGCCTGAAATCAGTTCATGGTTTTCTTGGAGGCTTTTGTTGTAGGCTCTTTGACTTTGTTGAGTTCTTCTGGCTGTATGTTTTGGTCTTCTTTGTCACCAAAGAAAGATTCCAAAGTCTGAGACTGAATCTGAGTGCATTTTCGCTGCCTGGCCATGTTCCCAGCCAACTTACTTGACCCTTGAGTTTTTCAGCAGGGTATGACTGCTTGTAGAGTAAAGAGTCCTATGTTCCAAGCTTGGGGGGGTGCGCTGTTGATTTCAGAGCTCTTACAGCCAGCTGTGCCACACCAACACTCCTTCTTCCCAAAGAAACCCCAACCCAGCCTGGACTTAGATCTTCAGCAGGCTCTGCACTCTTGCCCTGATCTGCCACTTAATTCCTCCCACCAGGTGGGCCTGGGGCCAGAAGCAACTGCAGCTGTAGTTTTGTAGCTGCCCCACCTCTGCTGCCCCCAGGGCAGTGGCTGAACCCAAACTCTATCACCCTGTCCCCAGCAGCTTTTCCCACTAACCTTCTCTGTTGTCTTTGGTGTTTGTGGGTTGAGAAGTCTGGTAACTGCTGCAACTCAGTAATTCAGGGTGCTAGGGCATGCTCCACCCGGCTCCTGGTCTGGTTGGTCCTCATTGCCCATGCTGGGCTCTGCTCTGCTCCTCTCCCAGCTCCATGAGGGAGAGACCTTACCCAGAGACCTTCCAGGCTGTCCTGGGCTGCAGCCCTGCTTCCCTCCGCTATTTTGTGGGTTCTGCAGTTCTTCTGTGTTTTATTTGGTGTTTGTGGGTTGAGAAGTCTGGCAACTGCCACAGCTCACTGATTCATGGCGCTAGGGTCCACTCTGCCCGGCTCCTGGTCTGGTTGGTCCGCGCGGCCCACGTTGGGCTCTGCTCCACTCTACTCCGCTCCCAGAAACCATCCAGGTTGTCCTGGGCTGGAGCCCTGCTTCCCTCTGCCATTTTGTGGGTTCTGCAGTTCTAGAATTGGTACAGAGTCATTTTTTATAGGTTTTTGGAGGGACTTGGTGGGGAGCTCATGCTAGCCCCTGCTTTCCAGCTGCCATCTTGGCTCTGCCCCCCTTGATAATTTCTTAAACGATGATATGTAGGCTCTTTTTTTTGACTTTCAGGTAGCCCAAAAATTTTTAAATTATGTCTCCTTGATCTATACTCCAGGTCAGTTGTTTTTTCCAGTGAGATATTTCACATAGTCTTCTATTTTTTGATTCTTTTCTTTTTGTTTTATTATTTCTTGATTTTTCATAAAGCCATTAGCTTCTATTTGGTCAATTTTTATTTTAAGGAATTATTTTCTTCAGTGAGCTTTTGGGCCTTCTTTTCAATTTGGCCAATTCTGCTTTTTAAGGTATTTTTGTCCTCATTAGCTTTTTGTACTTTTTTACCATTTGGCCTAGTCTGTTTTTTAAGGTATTATATTCATCAGCATTTTTTATTTCTCCTTTACCAAGCTGTTGACTCATTTTCATGATTTTTTGCATCCTTCTCATATCTCTTCCCAATTTTTTGTCTATCTGTCTTACTTGATTTTCAAAATTATTTTTAATCTCTTCCATGGCCTGAGACCAATTCACGTTTTTCTTGGAGCCTTTGAATTCAGGATATTTGACTTTGTCATCTTCTGATAGTGTTTTCATCTTCCTTGTCACCATAGTAATTTTCTATGGTCAGAATTTTTTTCTGCTGTTTGCTCATTTCCCCAGGCTATTAGTTGACTTTTAACTCTTTGTTAAAGAAGTACTCTTCTTCCATGGTGGATGGAGTACCGTCCCAAGCTTCAGGGGTTTGTGTAGCTGTTTTCAGATACATCTAGCAATATATAAGTTTTCAATTCTTCCAAGGTGGTATGATCTAAGGAGAGGTCTGTTTACTCCTCTCCTGCTGTGGTCTGTGAGTGACCACAAGCATTCTTTTCTGCCCTGGTACTGTGAGGAGGATCCCCACTCCACTGTTACTTCAAGATCTGGTTGGCTAGTGCTTCTCTTTGCCCTGGGACTGCTACCCAGGACTGAGACCCGTATCCAAATATGGGCAAAGTAAATGAATCCTGTCTCAGTGCTAACAAAGAGACCCCTGAAATCTCCTTCTGACAAATTGTTTGACTTCCTTACAGTCTGTGGGCTGAAAGTTCTGGATGTAGTCACTGTAACTATTGATTCAGTGACTCCCAAGGCCTGCTCCTGGTTTTCTTGGGCTGGTGGTGTGTTTGCATGGCCTGTGCTGGACTATGCTCCACTCTCACCCAGGTGAGAAAGACCTTTCCTGCTAACCTTCTAAGTTGTCTTGGGCTGGAAAGTTGTTTCACTCTTTTTTGGTGGGTTCTGCTGCTCTAAAAGTTGTTTAGATTCATTATGTAAAGGTATTTGGAAGGGTTTGAGGGAGAGCTCAGTGGGTTCCCTGCCTTGAATCAGCCATCTTGGCTCTACCTCTCCTTTTCAAAACATTTCATACCTCTTTAAACTTCCCATGGTTCTCTCTCTCCAAACTCTGTCAACTAAGAACCTCACCTCATATATTACAGAATAAATTGAGATCATTCACTATGAACTCTCTTTTCTCTTCTCTCCCATCCCATATCACTCACATGACTTTTGCCACACTCTCCTCCTTGACCTCAGTCACACATGACAAATCTTACTCCTTAACAAGACTAAGCCCTTCTATTTTTCAAGCAATTTAATTCCCATCCCATTTCCTCCAAAAGATTGCCCTCTCTGCCATCCTTACTCTTTCCCTTATTTGCAGTCACTCCCTGTCTGCTTTATTTCCTACTGCCTACATGCCCATGTCTCACCCAATCTGAACCCCCTCTCCAAAAAAAAAAACTTTATGCTTTCATCCTCTCTACTATTCTATGTACCTATTCTGCTCTTTGTAGTCTGAAAATTGTCATCTACAGTAGACGCCTCCACTTTATTTGCTTTCACTGTCTTATTAACCCCTTATAATCTGGCTTCCAACCTTATCAACCCACCAAGACTACTCTTACCAAAGTTAGTAATGATCTCTTAGTTGCCAGTTCCAATGATCTTTTCTCAATCCTTATTTTCCTAGACATCTGTGAAGACTTTGAGACTCTTGCTCACTCTCTCCTCCCAGATATTCTATTCTTTGTAAGTTTTTGAGCCATCATTCTCTTCTAGTAATTCTTCCAACTATCAAACAACTCCTTCTTTGTCTCTTGCTGCATCTTCTTTCAGATCTCTCCCTCTAATCACAGGTGTCCCTCAGGATTCTGTCCTGAACCCCTGTTCTCTTCTCCCTTTATTCTACCTAACAGTGATCTCATCAACTCCTTTGGATTTCATTACTGTATCTATGCTAATGATTCTCAAATCTATCTATCCTGTCTCAAACTTTCTGCTTACCTCCAATCTCACATCTCCAACTGCCTTTCTGACATTTATTTGGATGTCCGGTAGACATCTTACAGTCAATATTTCCAAAGTAGAAGTCATTATCTTTCCCTCTAAATCCCTACCTCCTCTACCTTATTTTACTTTTATTATAGAAAATGCCTTCCTCCCCACTGCCTCTGGCTCACAAGCTAGGAATCATTCTGGACTCCTCACTATTTCTTACCCCATATATCCAAGCTATTGCCACAGCCTGTTGAGTTCACCTTTGCAATATCTCTCAAATACATCCTGTCACTGCTTTACTGTAGGGCCTCATCACCTTAAATCTGGACTATTACAATAACCTATGGTGGGCCTGCCTGCCTGAAGTCTCTCCCCACTGCAATCTATCCTCTATTCAGCCACTAAAAATATTTTCCTAAAGCACAGATCCAACCATGTCATCCTTCCTACACGATAAACCCCAATGATTTTGTTTTCTCATTATAAAATACACAATGCTTTGTTTGGCATACAAAGCTTTTTATAGTCTAATCCCCTCCTATCTTTCCTAGCTTCCTTCCCATTGAATACTTTCTGATCCAGTGACACTGGCCTCCTTGATGTTTCACAAACAAGACACTCTCTCTCTCATCTCTGGATTTTTTTTCTGACTCTTCTTCATGCCTAGAACTCTCTCTTTCCTCTGCTCTGACTACTAACCTCACTGGTTTCTTTTAAGTCCTAGATAAATCTCACCTTTTACAGTGAGTCTTCTCCAACCCCTCTTAATTCTAGTGCCTTTTGTCTACTATTTGTCTTGTATATTGCTTGTTTTGTATATATTTGATTGTATGTTATCTCCTTTAAATTGTAAGATCCTTGAGGGCAGGGTCTATCTTTTGCCTATTTTTGCATCTCCAGGACTTAGCAAAGTGTCTGGCACATAGTAGGTGCTAAATAAATGTTTGCCAATTTGATTTGTTTATTGATTTGATTTGATGTTAAGGGAAGAGCATATCATATTTTTGTATCTCCACTATCTCTAACCATATTATTAAATGCACATTTATGTTTGTCAAGAAGTCTGCACTCTAAAGCATTACAACAGAGTAGAAAACTATCCTCTCTACTTATAATTTTGGGAAATCAGATTTTCAATTTAATAGTCTTAATCATGAAATGAGAAACTAATCTTAATTAATTCTATATGATGATTTATGGTTCAGAAAAGATCTGAGTTATTCTGGGGGGGAACAGTGGTTCTATGCTCTCCCCCCCTTTTATCTACATATTCAAGAGCAGCCGTTGCAATCATAAATTTTCAGTCGTGAGGTTCCTATATTTAGTCATAGGGAAAAAAAGGGCTAAGCAAGTGAAAATAAGATATTTAACTAAATCCCATTTTAATGTTTCTTCCCTAAAACTTTTAATTTAACTTTAGCTTTCTGGTTTATTTCTGAAACATGTGAAAGATATATTGGGACAGAGCCATAATAACAGATTAACAAACCCAAGCCAAGAGACCAGATAGTCTACTGTTCGGCTTGCTAGATATGCTTAATGAAACATTGCAGCCCATGGATTTGATGATCAGGAAAGAAACATTCCAAGAAGACAAGAAGGAAGAGTAAATGAGAAAGTGACTGTGCTATCAGAGCTGAAGTAAATATAGAGATTGAAGTCCAGGAAAAATCAAGCTAGTTATTTGAGCAAATGGAATGATTCCACATGCATTACTCAAGCAACTAAAGGATGTAGAGGGTTATTATGCATTTGTGCCAATCTATAAGGCTGATTCTTGTCAGGACAGTGGACGTCTGTGATGTACTTGGCCAATGTCCATACTTGGTTAAGACCAGATTCATCTATCTGAGCAATAGAAAATAATTATAATAACTATAATGAGCTCCCCAGAGGCAAACTGGGCATTAGTTTAGTGGCCTTGGAGGTAACCAGCTTTTTATTTATTTATTTTTTTCTTTTGTTTTGGACTTCTCCAAGACAGAAAAGGGAATAATAATGGCCTGCTGCCCATGGACATTTTCCCAATAGCCTGGCAATATAAAAATATATATAATCTAACTAGTTTGTGGTGGAAATCCAGACCATAGCTTGTTCTACTGTCATTTTCTTCTGCTATATAAAAAAAGATAAACAGGCTTCTTCTCATGAGCTTCCTCACTCTTTAAATGGCAAGCTATTTATGGGATATGGGAAACCCCCAAAACCATGTGAATCAAAGCCTTTAAATCTCTCAGTCCACTTCAAGAAAACCCACATAACTGCCCAGGTAGTCAAAGGCATGTATACCCAAAAAGGGAATAAGGATTTGAAAGTGTTCACACTAAAGAAACCTTGTGTTCTATACCTTGGTACAGTGGCAGGCATAGCGAGGCTAAGCAGCAGGGTCAGACATAGGGATGTTGGTCCTCAAAGAGTTCTGACTACTTGCTGTAAAGATCAAAAATGCAGGGGCAAATACAGAACTTAACATTTTGTATGTGTATTCTCTTGTTATTAAGCATATCCAAGTCACCAAATCTCCAAAATATACAAACATTCTTAAAGGTCTTCTGGACAATCAACCCACATTGTGAGTACCCCTTTACATATTCAAAGTATACTCTAGAAAAGAACAAACAGATTCTTTCCAAACCAAAAGAAGAGTTTGCTCAAAAGGAAGAAAATAAAAATATTAAACAAATTAAAATTAAAAAGATATTCTAAAAGAAATTGAAGAGAAAAAAATGTATGTCATGGATAAAAAATATAATATTAATATTCAAGCAAACATGAAATTAAAATTTTAAAAAATGAAAAAAGAGGAGGGTAGGACACACTACAGCTTTCTTTCTTTGAGTGTCTTTACTCACTCTAGAGAAATTCAGTTCACAAGTTCAAGGATTATTTTTTGGGCTCCAGGCAGAAGAACAGCCCCATATCTGGAAAGCCAGTTCATTCCATGACATCAGAGGAAACAGAATCAAGGTACCTTTAGAAAATCACTTACTGAGTTGATAAACTTTTAAGTTTCTACTTTGTACTTTGTGCCAACATAGTACTGGTATATTGGTGGGAGGGAGGCACATAATTTAGATAAGATACACTCTGATCCTTATCCTCAACAAGTTTAATAGTAGGTACATATGAAACAAACACAAACATCATACATATTATTATATTATGAATTTCAGAGACACTGGATAATTGAAGTATGATAATAACAAAAACCAGCAACCACCACAAAAAATAACAATGATTAACATTTTTATAATACTTTGAAGCTTGAAAGCTCTTTGTATATACTATTTGATTTGGGCTTCCCCTGAGACCTGTGTGACAGGTACTATCACCTCCTGATTTACAGGCTAAAAAAAAACGTGAGAGCTCAAAGAGTTGAATTGACATACCCATGGCCACACAACAATTGTCAGAGATAGAATGTGAATTTATCATCTTGTTAATTTCAACAATAGTATTCAGTGCACTATACCTGAGTGTTCACAGCTAAAGGTTAGTACTAACAGGAATAAATCATGGTAGTCTTCATGTCTTGGCTATAAAGGACATGTAGGAAACTATCTCATGAAGAGGACAAGAAGAGAATTTCAGGCATGGGAAATAATATAAACATAGGCATGAGGTTGCAAAGGCACAAAACATGTTTGATAGACAGCGAATGTAGCTTTGCTACAGTAGAGAAGGAAGTTGGAAGAGATTAACTTGGAAAAAATAGTTCCAGATTCTTTAAGTATTTGAGTATCTAGAGAAAGCACCTTAGCTTTACTCAATATGCATTAAAGAGTAACTGAAGATTTTTGAATGGAAGTGATATAACTCTCCTTTTCCTTGATAAACTTCTTGAAAAAGCTGTCTAAACACAGAGTCTCCACTTCCCTTTCTTGTACTTTCTTCTAAATTCTCTGGTCTAATTCATTCAACTTAGACATTTAACTTAAACAACTTTCCAAAATTCTGGTGATCTCTTGTCAAAATTTTCTAAGGCATGATATTAATTGACCTCTCTGCAGCATATGACACTGTTGAATACTCACTCTTCCTGGACACTCTCACCTCTCTGGATTTTTGTGATATTTCTTTTCTTTTCTTTCTTCTTTTTTTGGGGGAAATCTCCTCTACCTATTTGACTGTTTCTTTTCTGTGTCTTGCTGCATCTTATTCCATATTATGCATATCTTTCAACCATGAATAACTAACAAGAAGTTCCCTAAGTGCAGCTGTCCCCCAAAGATATCACCTGGGACATCTCTCTTCTCTTTATACTTTCTTGCTGGTGTTCACAAAATTTTCTATGGGTATATTATAATCTTTATGTAACTGTTTCCTAGATTGATATCCTCTTGTCTGAAGTTATTTGGAACAGAATTTCTCTTTTTATTTCTTTCTGCTGAGTTGTGTTAGTTATATATTGAAATGCAGATAATTTATTTGGGCTTATTTAATTTCCTGAAACTTTGTTAAAAGTGTTACTTTTTTTAACTAGTCTTTTAGTTGTTTCCCTAAGTATGCCATCATATTCATATGCAAAGTTTGATAGTTTTGGTTCTCCTTTGCCTATTTTTATTTCTCTGATTTATTTTTCTTGTCTTATTGCTATAGCTTAGCATTTCTAAAACAATATTGAATAATAGTGACTATGGTGGGCATCCTTGCTGCACACCTGATCTTATTGGAAAGGTTTCGGGTTTATCTCCATTATAGATAAGGCTTACTGATGGTTTTAAAATGGATTCTACTTATCATTTTAAGGAAAGCTCCATCTATTCCTGTGTCTCCAGTGTTATTTCTATTAAGTGTTGTATTTTGTCAAAAGCTTTTTCTGCCTTTATTGATATAATCATCTAATTTTTGTTGTTTTTGCTGTTGATATGGTCAATTATGCTGATATATATGTATATTTATTCACAGACATATGTGTGTGTGTGTGTTTGTGTGTGTATGCATAAAATAAAGCCCACACAATCTGCATCCTGTGGGCCTCTTACAGCCCGTGGGGCACTTGCAGGATGCCAAAGGATTTTGGATGGCCCACAAAAAATATAGAGGAAGACATCCTCTATATTTTTGTGAATGGCCTAAAATCCTTTCTGTGCCTTTGGGCCACAGTTTGTGCAGGCTTGATACATATAATGCATGTATATATACAACATGATATGTGATATATGGATATGTACCATAATATATACTATATGTATAGAACATGTCTATATACACATATACATATAGACATATTATCTCATTAAAATATAAATTCTGTGAGAACAAATATTTTATTATTACTATTTGCTTTTACTTTTTATCTCCAGCACTGAGTATAGTGCATGGAATATGATGAGGACTTAATAAATATCTGCTAACTGATTGATTGACCCAAATGGCTTGTGCCAAACTTGCTAAAGTAAAGAACATAAAGTATCATGGAATCATCATATTAGAGCTAGAATAAAAAGAATAAACATCATCTAAGTCAACATTCTTGTTTTACAAATAAGGAAACTGAGTTCCTAAGAAGTGTGTGTATTGGTTTGAGGTAACAGAACCAAACTGGATGAGTGAATTCAAGAATTTTTTTCTTAGCTCTCTCAGCATATTGCTCCATAACAACCTAAAAGAAATTACCAAACCAGAATCTGATGGAAAAAGTAAAAATATGCAACAACGAGCTATTTTTCCAATGAGATCTGCAGACACTAGGGTCATGGCTGGCTGGGAGTAAAATGCAACAGTGGTGGTGGTGTTAGAACAATCAGGAGTTTCAGTGAGCTATGATGCTCATACCAGCAGAGCAGAGCACCTCAGTGCACAGGCACAGTAGGGAGAATCAATATCTAGATAGAAGGAGATACTAGAGGAGTGCTGTAATAGTGCTGGGTGTAGGAGCCAGTGCCATCTAGCAGCTCTTTTGCCCATTACCTGGCTCTGGGTCACATTTCTAGAGCAAAGTCAAGCATTCCTGATCCAGGGACCTCACCTGTGTAAAGTTTGAAGAAAAGGTTCCAGAAATATATCTGGGTTGCTCTGAGCCCAAGAATAGAGTTCAAACTCATTTCTAACCCTGTAGTGAAATAAACCAAGGCAAGAAAATAAAATCAAGGGAGAGCCAACATTTCAGTTGCTCTGAAACTTTAGAACGACCCAGCAGGCTGAGTGTGAATATCTAAAAGAAGTCTAGAGAAGCTCAATGATACTCAAGCCAACAGATCCACACTGGGTCAGAAAATTGTAGATCAGGAGGGTAGACCTCTCCCTGAATCACACAACTTCAAAAGCATAAAAAATGTGTAAGTCCTCAGACTGAGCTGTGAAAGAAGCTGAATATTAGGCCACATCCCCAACCTTATCTCTTGAGGTGAGCAGAGCTCACGACAACATAAAGATCAAAGTCATTAAGTAGGCTGGAAAAATGAGTAAATGGCAAAGAAAGAAGCTGATCAAAATATAAAGACTAGGAACCTTAAGACACCATCACAGGAAAATGACCTGAAAGCATTTAAAAGCAAAGCCTCAAAGAAAAATTCAGATTTGACCCAAGCCCAATAAGCTTTCCAAGGAAAACTAACAAAAGAAATTAAAATAAGAACAAAATAAAATGTAGATCAAGTAAAAGTGGTAGAGGATGATTTGTGAAAATAATGGAAAGTTATGCAAGAAAATTATGAAAAGGATAAGTTAGAATTGGTCAAATGGTAAAAGAAGTACAAAATTTCACTACAGAAAATAACCAATTAAAATTGCCCAAATGGAAGCTAATGAAGGCATGGAATATTGAGAAAAAAGTCACAAAAATAAAAATAGTAATGAGTTGGAAATATTGCATAGAAAAACAACTGACTTAGAAAACAAATCAAAGAGAAATAATTTTAGAATCACTGGAATACCTGAAACCAATGAACAAAAAAGGGGAGAATATTAGACATTTCAGGAGATTATAAAGCAAAATGCCCCAGATATCTTTAAAGTAGAATACAAAGTAGAAATTGAAAGAATTCACTGAGCACCTTACTCTTGTGTGAATAGATTCAAAGTTGTGATCCAGCACTCAGCAGGGTATAGAAATCTATCATGCCCAACAGGGAAGTGGTGAAGGGAGCAAAACAAAGGGAGGGTGATAAAAGAGAAGGCAGATTAAGGGAGACAGTGATCAGAAGGAAATTTTACTTTAGAGGGAGTACAGGGTAAAAAGAGAGAGAGAGAGAAGGATAAACAGAAGAAATAGAATCGAGGGCAATATACAGTTAGTTATTATAATTGTGACTGTGTATGGGCTGAAATCACCCCTGATATAGAAGCAGATAGCAGAATGGATTAGAAGCAGGAACCCAACAATATGTTGTTTACAAGACGCACAATTGTAACAGAGAGACACATAAGAGATAAGGGACTGGAGTAGAATCTATTATACTTCAGCTGACTTACAAAAAGGCAGGCACAGCAGGCATTATCTAAGACAAAGCAAAAGCAAAAATAAAATTAATTAAAAGAAATAATCAAGAAAACTACATCTTGCTAAAAAGTAACATAAAAAATGAAACAATATCAGTACCAAACATATGAACCAAATGGCATACCATTCAAATCTCAAAGAAAAAAGGAAAGGAGTAACAGGCAGGAAATAGATCGTAAAGCCATAATAGTGGGAGACCTCAGCTTTCTTCTCTTAGAACTAGACAAACCTAATCATAAAATAAAAAAGAAAGAAGTTAAAGATGAATAGAATCATGGAAAACTTAGATATAATAGATATCTGGAGAAAAAATGAATGGGAATAGAAAGGAGTAAACATTTTTTTTTCTCCAATGTACATGGCACCTTCACAAAAAATGACCATGTATTAAGGCATTAAAAACTTCACAATCAAATGTAGAAAAGAAGAAATATTGAATTTATTTTTTTCAGACCATTAAACAATAAACAAATTAGTTTCGATAAAAGGCTATGGAAGCATACATTTTAAAAAATGGAAACTAAATATTCCAATCTTACAGAATGAGTGGGTCAAACAACAAATCATGGAAACAATCAACAATTTAACCAAAGAGAATGACAATAAAGAGACAACACACTGTTTCAACAATCCAGCTAGCAGCTGCTGTGGGGGGTGGAAAATCAACAACAACCACCTCACAGAATGCTGCAAAAGCCCAGGTTCTTTTGATCTGCTTTACTAAGGAAAGCAATGTTAAGGGGTTAACAAGCTTACTTTAATTCAGCATACAAATACCATTCACTTAGTTCAGGGGAAAAAGCCAGCACCCTGAACTTCAGAGCAAAATGCAAACAAATTACAAACATCGACAGAAAGGCAAAATACAGTTCATAGTTACCAGCATCTAAGTTCAGCCCGGGAGCTCATAACAAGGGCTGGCCCAGAGTCACACGAGCTACCACGGCTGTGGGTCAGAGCTCTGAAAAAGAGAAAGCCAACTCCTGGTTTTATATCTTTTTCAGGGTCAAGGGTGAGTCACACATGCAACTCACTCACATGACCTAAAATCATCACAAAGATGCAACTTAAACCCACGTGGTCTAAAAGCTTCTGATGTTGCAAACATATCACTCAAACCCATGTAAACTAGGCTTTCCCTTGAGGCAAGGAGGTCATCAAGGACTCCTAATTTAATTAAGGAAATAAAAGCCAAACTCTTCAAGGGCACTTGGTTGAACTGAGTGTTCAGAGCCCATTTTGATTGCCAACACACATACCAAAACTTCTAAGTTACAGCCAAAGTAATTCTCATATCTCTAAATGCTTACATGAATAAAATAAAGAGGAAATCAATGAATTGGGCATGCAACTAAAAAAAAAAAACTAGAGAAAGAGCATATTTAAAATTTCCAATTAAATGCCAAATTAGAAATTCTGAAAATCAAAGGAGAAATTAATAAAATTGAAATTAAGGAAATGATTGATCTAATAAATAAAGGTATGAGCTGGTTTTATGATTAAAAAACAACAAAATAAACAACGTTTGGTCAATTTGATTAAAAAATTGCTAGTATCAAAAATGAAAAGGGTGAATTTACCACCAATGAAGAGAAAATTAAAGCAAAAATTAGGAGCTAGTTTGCCCAACTGTACGCCAATAAATTAGGCAATCTATGTGAAATGGATGAATATTTATAAAAATACATAAATTGCCCAGTTTAACAGAAGAGGAAATAAAACACTTAAATAACCCCATTTCTGAAAAAGAAATTGCACAAGCCATCAATGAACTCCCTAAAAAATATCTCCAGAGCCAGATGGATTTACAAGTGAATTCTAGCAAACATTTAAAGAAACAATAATTCTAATTCTATATAAACTATTTGGGAAAAAACAAATGAAGGAGTCCTACCAAACCCCTTTAATGAGACAAATAAGGTGCTGATACCAAACTAGGTAGAGCTAAAACAGAAAAAAGATAATTACAGACCAATTTCTCTAATGAATATTGATGAAAAGATTTTAAATAAAATATCAGCAAAGAGAGTACAGCAATTTATCACAAGGATAATACACTATGAAAGGGTGGGATTTATACCAGGAATGTAGGGCTGGTTCAATATTAGGAAAGCTAACAGCATAATTGACAATGTGAATGATAAAAATAACAAATCTTATGATTATCTCAATAAATGCAGAAAAAACTTTTGACAAAATACAGCATCGATTACTATTAAAAACTTTAGGGAGTATAGAAATAAATGTAATTTTCCTCAAAGTGATAAATTGTATCTATCTAAAACCACCAGCAAGCTTTAAGAAAACCAACTTCCCAGTATCAAAAATGTAAAGTGTAAATATACCACCAATGAACATGAAATTATAGCAATTATTAGGATTTTGTCTAATTATATACTAGTAAAACTGACAATCTAAGTGGAATGGATGGATATTTACAAAGAAAATAAGTTGACCAGATTAACAGGACAAAATATAATATTAAGTAACCTTATCTTAGAAAAATAAGTTGAACAAGTCATGAGTGAACTTCCGAAGAAAAAATTCCATAGACTAGATTGACTTACAAGTGAATTCTATCAAATATTTAAGGAAGAATTAGCTCCAATCCTACTTGATTAACTATCTGAAAACTATCTGAGAAAAAAGTATGTAAAGAAGAAGTCTTTCCAAATTATTTTTATGACACAAATATTATTTTGATACTTAAACCAGGGAGAGCAAAAACAAAGAAAACTATAAATCAACTTCCCCAAGATTAATATTGAATATCGTTGCAAAAATGTTCCATAAAATTTTAATGAGGTAATTACAACAAATATCTTAAATGATCAGGTGGGATTTATTGCAGGAATGCAGGGTTGATTCAGTATTAGTAAAACTATCAACACAATTGACCATATCAGTAACAAAACAACAAAATTTAGATGATTATATCAGTAAAGGAAGAAAAAGCTTTTGACAAAGTACAACACTTACTTGAAGTAACACTGGAGACATAGGAATTGATTGAACTTTACTTAAAATGATAAGTAGCATCTATTTAAAACCATCAGTAAGCCTTATCTATAATGGAGATAAACTTGAAACCTTTCCAATAAGAACAGGTATGAAACAAGGATGCCCATCATCAGTACTATAACACAGTATTGTATTAGAAATGCTAAGCTATAGCAATAAAAAAAGAAAAATAAGTCGAAGAAATAAAAATAGGCAATGAAGAATCAACATATCAAACAAAACAACTATCAAACTTTGCAGATGACATGGTGGCATACTTAGAGAACCAACTAAAAAAGTAGTTGAAACAATTAACACTTTTAACAAAGTTTGAGGAAATTAAATAAACCCACATAAACATTCACATTTCAATATATAACTAACAAAATTCAGCAAGAAGATATAGAAAGAGAAATTCTATTTAAAATATCTTCAGATGATATAAAATACTTGTAATCCTACCTGCCAAGAAAAACTAAAAGGCTATATGAACAAAATTACAAAAAATTTTCACACAAATGATGACAGATCTACAAAACATAAGGAATATTAATTGGTCATGGGTAGGCCAAGCCAATAATAATAAAAATGACAATTAAGTCAAAATTAATTTACTTATGCAATGTCATACCAATTAAACTACCAAATTAAATTTTACAGATCTAGAAAATATATTTCAAAAATTCATCTGGAAGAACAGAAGGTCAAGAATGTCATGGAAATCAATGAAAAAATTTGAAGGAAGGTGGCATAACAATACCATATTTCTAACTAAATCACAAAGTGGTATTCTCAAAAACAATCTGCTACTGGCTAAGAAATAGAGAATTGGATCAGTGGAATAAATTAGGCTCAAAATACATTGTAGTAAAATTACCACAGTAATCTAATGTTGGATAAACCCAATGATTCAAGCTTTTGAGACAGAAAATCACTATTTGATGAAAATCAACAGGGAAATTGGAAAGCAATGGAAGAACCAACTCATGGACCAACATCTCACACTGTATACCAAGACAAGGTCAAAATGGGTACATCATTTACACTTTAAGGTCCATATCATAAGCAAATTAGGGAAGCATCAACAAATATAGCTGTTAGATTTGTGGATAACGGAAGATTTTATGACCAAAAAGATAGAGAGGAATTTGGGAAATAAAATAGATATTGATTACATGAAATTAAAAAAAATTCACCAACAAAACCAATTTAGCCAAAATTAAAAGATGAAAAAAGCAGGAACCTAGGAGAGGGGATTACAGCAACTAGCTCTAATTTATTTATCAAGTTAAAAGAAAACTGAGTGAAATTTATCAAAAGAAGAGACATTTCTCAAATAATAAGATGTAAAAAGATATAAACAGCCAATTTTCAAACAAAGAAATCAAAGCTATCTATAGTCATATGAAAAAAATGCTCTGAATCACTAATGGAGAAATTCAAATTAAAACAACTTTGAGCTACCACTTCACATCTATCAGATTGGTTAAAATACCAGAAAAATAAAATGTTCGATGTTAGAAGGGATGCAGAAAAATAGATACTCTAATCCACTGCTGATGGAGTTGTGAACTGGTCCAACCATTCTGCAGAGCAATTTGGAACTATGCTCAAAGGGTGATAACATTGTGCATACCTATGATTCAGCTATATTGCTGCTAGGTTTGTATCTCAAAGAGATTAAAAAAGAAAAAGGACCTAGTTGTACCAAAAACATTCTAGCAGATTTTTGTCATTGCTGTGGTTGTGGTAAAAAATAGGAAATTGAAGGGATGCCCATCAATTGGTGAATACCTGAACAAGTCGTGTTATATCATTGTGATGGAATATTATGGTGCTATAAGAAATGACAAGCAGAATAATTTCAGAAAAACCTGGAAAGACTTACTTGAATTGATACAAAGTGAAATGAGCAGAACCAGTTAATTTGGGCATGCCGTGCTGAGTGGTCCTGTGCCAATGTCTCATATGTCACACAATCAATTCCAAAGAGGTCATGGGAGTGTCTTGTATCACTTCTTCTGATCACCATGTGAACATTTGCCTTGTGTGAGTTCTCCATAATACAATCTTTTTGGCAAGCATACATTTTGCTTTCAAACAACATGGATGACCCATCAGAGTTATGCTCTCTGAAGCAGAATTTGAAGGCTTGGCAGTTTAGTTCGAGTAAAGATTTCAGTGTCTGTTACTGTATCCACCAGGTGATCTTCAGAATCTTCCTAAAACAATTCGAATGGAAGTGATTCAGTTTTCTAGTATGGCACTGGAACACCGTCCAGGTTTCACAGGCATACAACAATGGGGTCAACACCACAACTCTGTAGACCTTCAGTCTGGTGGTCGGTCTAAAACCTCTTCTCTCCCATACTTTCCTTCAGACCCTCACAAACACTGAGCTAGCTCTGGCAATGCATGTCTCAACCACATTATCAATGTGTACGTCTCTGGAAAGTACATTACCGAGGTAAGTAAACTTACCCACAACATTCAAAACTTCTCCATTTGCTGTAACCAATGGTTCCACATATGGATGGTGTGGTAGTGGCTGATGGAGCATCTGTGTTTTCTTGGTGCCAATTGTTAGGCCAAAATTAGCACAAGCAGCAAAGTATTGATCCATAATTGCATCTCAGCTTCAGAGGCTGCACTGAGTGAACAATCATCCACAAACAGTAAATCATGTACCAACAGTCCCTCCACTTTGGTCTTGGCTTATAGCCTTTTCAAGCTGAAGAATTTACCATCAGTGTGGTAGCTGACCTTGATGCCATGTTCAACTTCATTGAAAGCATTTGACAACATGGCTGTTCTAAAAAGCATGGGAGCAAGCATACAGTCTTGTTTTACTCCATTGGTGACTAGGAAGGCACAAGAGCTTTGTCCATTATCTAGAACCTGGGCAAGGATGCCATCATGAAATTGATTATTTCACTGCAAAGATGATTCCACTCACCATTGGCACATGGAATATGCACACACTTATAGATAGCACAAAATCCAGTAGACTTGAAAGATTAACAGCTCTTTTTTCAAGAGACCTCAGCAGATATTGCATCCAAATAGCCACCCTGAATGAAACAAGGCTGTCAAATGAAGGCCAGCTTACTGAAGTTGGAGCAGGATACACATTTTTCTGGACTGACCTCAGTGAAGGGGAGTGCTGTGAAGCTGGCAAAGGTTTTTGCAATCAAAACTAATCTAGTCAACAAGCTTGTATGTCTGCCAAAAGGAGTGAACAACAGAGTCATGACAACACAATTGCCACTTGCAGGAAAATATCACTCCACCATCATCAGTGCCTATTCTCCCACCATGATGGACCCTGATGAGGTCAAAGAAAAATTTTATGAAGACTTGGAGACCCTTATCATCAATGTGCCAAAAGAATACAAGCTTATAATTCTGAGTGACTTTAATGCTAGAGTAGGCTCACAATACCAGACTTGGCAGTGAGTCCTAGGAAGGAATAGAATTGGAAACAGCAACAGCGATGGTCAATTACTACTGAAGACTTGTGCACCTCATGACCTTCTTATCATCAGCACTGTCTTCCATTTACCTAAATGCAATAAAATTTCATGTATGCACCCTCACAGCAAACATTGACATTTAATAGACTATGTGACTAAGGAGAAGAGACAGGTAAGATGTGAGAGCGATGAAGGCAATGTGTGTTACAGAGTGCTGGACTGATCACACATTTATCCTTTCCAAGCTAAATATTTACATTCAACAAGTGGTGTCTCCAAGGCAAAATGACTACCAGAAGAATTAATGACAACAAATTAGAGCTCTTCTCTGAGCAGGAACAATTTGTAGCTGACATGAAGGGAAAGTTGAGCTAACAAACAGTTGGCAGTAGTGGGGCAGAAAAGGAGTGGGCATCTTTCAGAGATTTGGTGTAGAGCACTTCATTTGCTCATCTTGGTCAGAATACTTACAAATACAAAGACTGGTTTGATGAAAATGATGGAGAAATTCAGAAGCTGCTAAATTAAAAATGAGAACACCACAGGGCTTACCAGTTCATTCATCTCTAAGAAGGAAGCATTTAATTCCATCAAAAGAAAAGTATAAAGACAGCTTAGAGAGATACAGGATTCTTGACTCAGTAAGAAGGCAGATGGAATTCAGTTTTATGCTGATAGTAGCAATTCAAAGCACTTTTATGATGCCATGAAGGCTGTTTAGGGGCCAAAGACCTAAGATGTATCACAATTACTCAGTGCTGACAGAGCCACATTGATTAGTGATAAGGATATGATCCTAGAGAGATGGTCTGGACACTTCCACGGTGTTCTCAACAGACCATCATCAATCAATGCTGACGCCATTGACAGTTTACCTCTGGTTGAAGTCAATCCCTCCCTAGCTGAAGCTCCATCTGAAGAAGACATTTTGAATGCCGTTAGGCTCCTTTCATGTGGCAAAGCACCTAGTGTTGATTCTATTCCAGCTGAGATTTACAAGGTAGGGGGTCCATTACTCATACAAAAGCTGAATGAAATTTTCCAGGTTATATGGCAAGAGGAGGTTATCCTCCAGGAGTTCAAGGATGTGTCCATTGTCCATCTCTATAAAGGTAAAGGAAATAGATTGCCCTGTGATAGTCACAGAGGGGGTCTCTTTTTCAGTCATTGCTGGCAAGATTTTTACCAGAGTCCTCCTTAATAGGCTGATCCTTCACTTAGAAGATGGTCATCCACCCGAGAGCCAGTGTGGCTTTTGAAGGGGCCAAGGAACAGCCAAAATAGTGTTTGCTGCCTGACAACTCCAGGTCAGCTTCCAGGAGCAGAACAGAGATCTGTATACAACATGTGTAGATTTGACCAAAGCCTTTGACACCATTAATCATGAGGGGTTATAGAAATTTATGTCAAAATTTGGTTGCCCAGAGAAGTTCATAAACATTTTGTTTCAGTTTCGTGACAGTTGTAATGTAGGCATATGCAAAACCCCTTTACACTCATATACAACTGATTATTGTGTTTTTAAAAAATCTATTATATTGCCCTTTCCTTTTGTTTTATTGCTTAATCCATTCACATTTGAAGTTATGATTGTAAGACTTATCTTATTTGCCATTTATTTCTTTTGCATTGATTTTCTATTCAAACAAAATAGAAAATTTTTTATTTTAATTCATTACTTTGTACCTTAGGTTATTTTTGTTTATTGGATGATGATGTTTGTCTATTACCGAAGTCTTCTCTGGTTTTGTTTGCTGACCTATGGCAATTTCTTTGAATTCCTTTAAAAATTTTAATTGTTCCTCATCCTATTTCTCTCTCCTTAGTTCCTTTTTATCTACATCTTTTGCTTCCTCTCTTTCCTTGCCCAGTTATATAGGTAATTCAGAAGTTTACTTCTCTTCCTTTCTAGCCATTTTTAAAGTAACATACTTTCATTGTTTACTTTTTCAAACTGATTTCTTTTTCTGTCAAAATAACATCTGGAATGTGTACACTAGCTCACAGTCACCCACTGTCAGTTTCTCATTTGGTGATATTAAGGTGTACATATAACAGAGCCCAGGAAGCTAACTCTGTTCAAACCAAAGCCTGAAAATCAGGTGGTCCAAGGTTATTAGGGGCTTATGTTTTTAGACTGAGGCAACAGCAAGAAGTTGAGTCACGATCTCAAAAAGCAGCCTGATGTAGAGAATTTTCTCTAATAGCTTATATACACCAATTTTATTCAAGACAGAAAATGTGTATTTCTGGTAGGTACAATTTTATTTGCCCTGGTGTTTCCAACCTCTGTATACCTACCTACTAGTCTTAGCTCACTGTTATGTTGACTTTTTCTTCTTCTTAACTCCACTAAGTAGAGGAGAAAGGTATGAGCCTAAATTTTCTTTCTCAAGACAGAGTAAGTGGTAAAACCTTGTCTAAAACACAGGTTTCCTGACTCTTAAGTTTCTCCTCTTTACACTCTTCCATGCTGTCTCTCCTGTAGTTTTCTTCTATTTCATTTGATGAAACCACACCAAGGAATATCATCTAATGATGATGTCAAAAATACCTCTCCTAAATGAGAAAGCAAGAATTTGTCTTTTCTATTAAAACCAGAAACTCTGATGAAAAAAGAAGAAATGCCCTGATACTTTTCCCCATCTCCTCCCTGACCTAATATTCTCACTGAGCTCATGCAAATTAAACTTCATCAACCATTTGCCACACAACAAAGAATGTGTTGCTTGGTGGAGAGAATGCTGAACCAGGAGTAAGAAAGAGCATAGTTCAAAAATCCTACCACTATCTAACATTGATTACTTCTATGACTATGGGCAAGTTATTTAACTTTTTTGTATGTCTCAAACAACTTCCTGGTATGTTGAAACAAGAAGTGTCAGTATTATTATATATGATTTACTTAAATATATTACAACCCATCTATATCTTAGTAGAGACATTCTAGGAAGCTGACTGAAATGTATAGTGGTTAAATGACTTTTTTAAAAGCCATAAAACCAGAAAGTCATGGAGCTGGGAATTAAAAATAGATCTTGTGAATACCCAACCAGTGATCTCCCATATGTTTATCTTCATTGAATCCTCTCAATAACACTTATGTTTGTGACTATTCAATTGCCTTCTTTCTTTCCATACTTGAATTGATGCCTGGATATTTTATTGTGTTCCTTGTCTTTACACACAACAATTCTTTTTGAATGATAGGATCATAGATCCAGTATGGAAAGTGACCTCAAAAACCATGAATTCCAATGCTCCTCATTTTAGTGAGGAGGAATTCTATCAGAGTAGGAGTAGAAATTCAGTTTCAATAGATAGAAGCTCTCTCCATAAAATATCCAGATCCTATTTTTCTTCCTTCCTCCCTTCCCAGCCTGACAACTGCAAAAGCATATGAGGACAACTAGCTCATCCATAGGCTTTCATTAATTTATAAACAAGTACACAAAGGACAGAGTTTGTTGGATGATTTAATTTCATTCAGTGAGATACTGAGCATTTACAAAAGCCAGCAGCCAAGGAAAGAAGAGTGATATTGTTATTAATTTCCAACTCATTTTCATTATGTGCTGACTGTTTCTTTCATTGACATCTTTATTTTGGTTGAAGACAACAAATATAACTATCATATACACAGTTGCCTTGATGCTCCTCAGTGGGCAAACACTCGAGTCTGCAGATACCATTACTGCGAAAGCATCCATAAGTCCACCTTAGGCTGCATCCAGCTGCACAAATAAAAGAAAAGGAAATAAAAACAGAGATGAGTCAACTGTTAAGATTATTAAGCCATTATGAGGGTTTTGAGGCTATGAGCTCAAAGAATAATTGACTTTCAGGATTTGAAGCAATTTCCAGACCAAATTTTCCCTACCAGTTTTTGCTTCATCAACCTGTTTCAGCAGCAGCAACAACAAAAAAATAACAACAAAAATTTCTTGTGTACCTCTAGGTCTGCTATTAAGAATATACTATTCTTAAAATTCTTTAGATTGATGTATTAAGAAAATGGAACTCAAAATTATGTAGAACCATGTGTTGTAAACTAAAAATAAAAAAAATGTTAAAACAAAGAAAATGCATTAAATTTTGCCCAAAATTCCAAATCTAAATTGAAATTATATAATTATATTTTTAAAATTTTCATCCTATTCATAATTATTAAAACTGTATATATCTAAGTATGAAATAATTGTTATTTAAGTACAAATTGTGTAAAAATTAGGTATTTTAACATCACTTCATATACTTATTATCTGTAAGACTTCATATTAAATTTATTTTAAAAATATCATTGAACTTAAATGACATTATTTAAATTTTCTTTGTAATTTATGGAATAAAACAAGCATTTCCATAACATAGTACATTGAACATCAAACTGCAATTCTATTATATATAACTTGCTATTCTTTTCAAATGTACAACAAAATTATCATGTAAATTTCTTTTTTCCCTTTTTTCCTACCCCCCCCCATCTTAGAGGTGGCTACCATTGGGCACACATATGTACGCATGTATGTTTATGCATCTATATTATATACGTATATACATCTACACATACATACACAAATATGTGAAATTATGCTATACATACTTCTATTTATGAGATCTTTCTCAGGATGCAGATACCAACTTTCTTCATATGATCTTTATTGTTAATTTGGGTATTTATAATGGAAAAATAAGTATAATAAGTATAATAGAAAAAATAACTTATTTGCTCAAAGTCATTGTTAAAACAACATTGCTGTTACTGTATCCAATGTTCTCTTGATTCCATTGATTTTCCTCTTCATTATTTCGTGCAAGTCTTTCCATGTCTTTTTTCCCCCAAATCATTGAGTGGATCATTTCTTATAGCAGTAATATCTCATTATAATCATACATGACAACTTACTTAGTCATTCCCCAATTAATGATCACCTTTGCAATTTCTAGCTCTTTGCCACCACAAAGAATGCTACTATAAACATTTTAGAACATATGGGTTCTATTCCGTTTTCCCTAATCATCTTTGGAAGTAGGCCAAATATGTGAGTATAACATTTTAATTACACACACACACACACACACACACACACACACACACACACACACACATATATATATATATATAACATTTTAATGAAATAAGTTACAACTTGGATGATATTTAACATAATCTTTTCTAAACTTAATTTCCATGTTGAACTGTTTTAGATGGACAAAAGTTTTCAATATTTGGATCAACACCAAACATAGTCGAAATCACATGTTTATGCATCAAAGTTATTTCCATATTTTGATTTAAAACAAAAACAAAGTGAAAATGCTTATGTATAAGTATGTGGTGTAAAATGAAAGTTTCATAAGCTCTCTTGCTAAAGATAGAAATTCTTTTTTTAAAAAGTATATATTTTAGCTACCTACACTAGCTAGCTAAAATATCAAATATTTACTTTTGTATTAGATAATTACCAGTCCTATATTAAATTATAAATATATTTATTCTTCAATTGCATATTTTGTTTTGTTTTTAAATTGCATTTAAAAATAAACTTATATTTGTAAGCAAATTTGAACAAATGGGACTAAGTTATTCTGAGTATTATAAATTTTCAAATCAACTACAAAGGACCTATGAAGGAAGATGCTATCTACCACCAGAGAAAGAACTAATCAATAGAAGAATATATAGCATGGTTTTACATATGTTTGTATGTATGTATCTGTGCATGCATTATGTACATATATATACACACACACTCAATATCTGTATCTAATGATTGTCTTCTCTAGTGTTGGGTGGGGAGAGAAGGAGAAAAAATAAAAAGTGCACAGCAGAAAAAAGAAAACTCAGAAGCACAGAAAAGCAGGGTAGTTTTGAAAACAATGGGTAGTACTTTTGCATAGTTCTTTCATAAAAAGCAAGCAACATGAAATGGAGATTCATGGTTTCATATTGAATCTCTTTTTGTGTTGTGCTGTGTACATGGAAATGTTTTCTTTTCCTATTTAAGTTCAAAATGAATAAAAAATTGAAGAAGATGAAATGCTCAGAGAAAACTTAGGTCCTCCATGAGAACATAATGCATACAAGAATTTAAATGCCATGCTGCAGGAAAAGAATTGCCTCCCCAAATAAAAAAAAATGAAGATCTACAACTATGATGGCATAGAAATGAAATAGATGAGGTGGTTCAAACTTGGTACTCATAAAGGAAACAGGTTACAGGCCACGCATAATGAGTAGAATTCAAAAGGGAATAGCAGGGAAAAGAAATAATGTGGAGAACAAAGCAAAAGAAAATGGTAAGTGAAATGGAAGAATGTTATGTATGTATGTATGTATGTATGTATATATTCTATGTGTATGTGTAGGCATATATTATGTATATGATATATATGATATATGTGTGTGTATTGTGTGAGTGTGTACATATATATGTGTATGTATATATATATATATATATATATATATACACACATATATATGTAATTACCTAGATGAGGTAAAGAAGAAAGAAAATATTTACATAGACCTATTTTGGAAAAAGAAATTGAACAGGCCAAAAATGAGTTTTCTATGAAAAAAGCACCGGCACTAGACATGTTTACAAGTGAATTCTATCAAAAATTTACAGATCAATTAATTTCAATATTAAATAAATCATTTAGAATAATAGTCAAAAAAGGGTTCCTACCAAAATTATTTTATATTTCAAATATAATACTAATACCTAAACCAGAAGAAGTACAAACAGAGAAAGAAAATTACAGACCAATTTCCTTAATGCACATGGATGCAAAATTCCTAAATAAAATACCAGCTAAAAGATTGCAACTAGAGATTACTAAAATTCTACATTATGACCAAATAATATGTATACTAAGAATACAGAGATGGTTTAACTTAAAAAATGTATTAACAAAATTGATTATATAAATAATATATATATATCAATAGATGCAGAAAATTATTTTCATAGAGTACATTTATTCCTATTAAAAACACTTAAAAGTATTATTATAAATGATTTTTTTTCCTTAAATTGATAAAAAAAATGTATCTAAACTATCAGTAAGCATTATTTGTAGTGGCGATAAGCTTGTTGACTTCCCAGTAAGATCAGGTGTGAAACCAGGAAGCCCATTGTCTGCAATATTATTCAGTATTGTATTGGAAATCCTAGCAATAGCAATAAAAGAAGAAAAAGAAAAATAAAGGTTAATAATAGGAGAATAAGGTAATAAAACTCTCTCTTTTGCACATGATATGATGATATACTTAGAAAATCCCAGAGATTCAACTAAAAAGTTAGTTGAAACCATTAATAATTTTTGCAAAGTAGCAGGATATTAAGTAAATCCATATAAATCATGAGCATTCATATATACAACCAAGAAAACTCTGCAAGAAGAGATACTAAGGGATACCTTATTTAAAATAACTCTAGACAGTATAAAACATATGGAAGTATGCCTGCCAAAACAAACCCAGGAACTTTAAAAACAAAATTACAAAAAACCCTCTTTTAGATAACAGCAGGTGTAAATAGCTGGAGAAATATTAATTTTTCATGGGTAGGCAGGAACAATATGATAAAAATGAGAAATTTACCTAAACTAATTTATATATTCAATGCCATCCCAGTTAAATTACCAAAGATTATTTTATGGAATTAGAAAAAATAATAACAAAATTCATTTGGAAGAACAAATGTCAAGGATATCAAAGGAACTAAAGAAAAAAAAAAGTAAAAGAATGAGGCTGAGTAGTACCAGATCTTAAACTGTTATAAGGCAGTAATTATCAAAACTATGTGGTACTGGCTAAGAAATAGAAAAGTAAATCAATGGGACAGAGTAGACATGCAATTCACAGCAACAGATAAATGAAGTAACCTTGTATTTGACAAATATAAAGATGTAAAATTTGGGGATAAGAATTCATAATTTGGTAAAAAAAAATTGTTTTGGAAAACTGGAAAGCAGAATAGAAGAAATTGGTCATAGATCAATATCTTACACCATTTACCAAGATAAGATCAAAATGGTTACATGACCTATATAGAAAGAGTGATATTACAAGAAAATTTGAGGAACATGGGACTTATTACTTATCAGACTTATGGATAGGCAAACAACTTATGAATAAGCAAGAGACAGTAGAATGAGCTGTAAAATTGTTAGTTTAGATTTCATTAAATTAAAAACATTTGTGCAAATAAAACACATGTAGCCAAAATTAGAAGGAAATCAAAAAACTTGGAGGAAATTTACAGAGTTTCTCAAACATCTCATAAATCAAATACATAAAGAACTTTGTCATATCTATAAGAATATTTATCACTCCTCAGTTGACAAATGGTCAAAGGATATGAACAGGCAGTTTCCAAAGAAGAAATAAAAACAATGCATAGTCATATGAAAATACCCTATAAATCATTATTCATTAGAGAAATACAAATAAAAACAACCTTGAAATATAATTTCACACCTCTCAGATTGGCTAAAATAATTGAAGTGGAAAATGACAAATGTTCAAGGGGATGTTGAAAAATTGGGACACTAATTAGTCATCTGTGGAACTGCAAACTGATCCCACCATTCTCAGGAACAATTTGGAATTATGCCCAAAGAGTTATTAAACTGCCTTAGACTACTAAGTCTATTTCCAAAGATGATTAGGGAAAAATGAAAAAAAAATGTTCTCAAATGTTTATGGTAGCTTTCTTTGTGGTGGCAAAGAACTGGAAATTACAGAGATGCCCATCAAAATCAGGGAATGGCTGAACAAGTGATATATTATTGTGATGAAACACTACTGTGCTATAAGTAACAGTAAACTCAATGATCTTTGAAAACTTGGATAGACATGAAATAATGAAGAGTGAAATGAAAAGAAAAAAGAGAACATTCTATGAAGTAACAGGAATATTGTTTTAAGAACAACTTTGAGAGAATAGGTAATTTTGAATCTTATAAGTACTCAAATTAACAACAAAAGACATGAAGGAAGACTCTATCTGCTTCTAGAGGAAAAAAACCTGATAAATAGAAGTGTGGAAATAGAAGTGAATTGACTGATTTTACATATATGTGCATATTTTGTGTCTAATGTTAGCCATCTCTAGAATGAGGGAAGAGGAAAAACAGAAAAAATTACATAAATTTATATCTTTAAAAGCAACAGACAGTTACACATAACAGATTTGAAGTTTCATATACAATAATCTTTTTTATTATACTATGTTATGGAAATGTTTGTTTTAATCCAAAATTAAGATAAAATAAATAAAAACTTTTTTAAAAAAAAGTAAAACAAGAGAATATTATTTAAGATAAGACAGTGTTGGGGAAATGGAGTAAAATAAATTTTTAAGCATAGGTTTGCCTGAGTGAGGATGAAATATCAAAGTAGAGGAACAAAGTTGAACTATTATATCACATATCTTGAGATGTGTTTTATGTATATGTTTGTGTATACACACAGACACAGAGAGGAACATATATAAAAAAAGAGAGACAGACATTTTGAACAAGACAGATTCTTAGAAAGTAGGTGTTGTTATTATCTCCATTTTAAAAGTGAAGAAACTGAGTCAGACGTTGAGTTACATGTCAGGGTCACAGAGCTAGTGAGTGTCTGAGTCTTATTAGGGTTCAGGTCTATTTGAATCCAGTCCCAGTGCTGGATCCCCTGTTCCAAAAAGAAAAGACAAGTTAAATAAGTTGAAGGAAGATGGGATTAACCCAGTAAAGCTCAAGAGGGATAGAATCTATGGCATAGGCTAGCATCAAAACAATATGAACAAAACATATTAGAGATTCTTAACTTTTTGTGTATCATGGATGTCTTTGACAATATATTGTACTCTCTGGCTCCCTTCTCAGAATAATGTTTTTAACTTCATAAAACAAAATACATAGAAATAAAAGAATATAGGAAATAGAAATAAAAGAAAACCAAGTTTGTTGAAAAAGTTATCAAATTAAATGTGAATAAATTAAACATTTCATTTAAATAAAAGAAAATAGATAGGAATACCCAAATAATTTTTGTGTTCCAGAGACTCATGAAAAAGCAAGACCTTTAATGTAAAGGAAATGCTGAGGAAAATATTGTTAATAGTATTGCTCTGAAGCAGAAATTACATCTATGCTATCAGAGAAAGCAAAATTAAATATTTCCGCTAAAGGAATTATGTTTCAACTTATCAATGTAACAAAGGAACAGTGAACCAATATCAAAATGAAACAATACTTCATGGCACCCTTATAAAGACAAATCATGCACTAGGTCATAGAAAAATTATAAATAAATGTTAAAATAAATATACATAATAAATGTATTATTTACTAACAATAATGTGAGAAAGATAAAGGAAGCACAAGCAAAAGGTTAAGTATGAAATGGAAACTAAATAGCAGCATTCTAAATAAGGGGCTGGTCAAAGAACAAAGCATAAAAATATTATAAAAGCCAAAATCTCTGGGAAGTAGCTAAAGCATTACTTAGGAAAAAAAGACCTTATATTTTTTTTTAAAAAGTTAAAGTAGAATATAATAAAGATAAAAATAAGCTTGAACAAGGAACTAGAAATTAAGGGTTAATCCCTCATAAGGAAAATAAATCAAATCTTTAAATTTGGAAGACTAAAATTTTGAAAAAACAAAAGTCTATAAAATTGACAGTCAAAATTAAAAAGCTGGTTCATTGAAAAGAACCATAAAATGGATGAAAGAAAATAATATATTTACTAAAATACAAAGAAGAGGTTTTTGTTTCTTTTTTATCAGAAAATGTTATGCATAATTTTGTTTTGTTGTTCAGTCATTTTCAGTTAGGTCTGACACTTTGCGACCCCATTTGGTATTTCATTTGAAAAGATAATGAAGTAGTTTGCCATTTCCTTCTCCATCAATCATTTTATAGATGAAGAACTGAGGCAAACAGGGTTAAGTGAGTTATCTAAGGTCACAAAGCTAGTAAATGTCTGAGACTAGCTTTGCACTCAAGAAGATGAGTCTTCTTGATTCTGTGTCTAGCACTCTACCCACTGTGCCACCTAGTTGCCCATTGTACATAATTGAATAGTAACAAAATTTAGAATTTACAGCAAATAGATCATTACCAAAAATATGTAAAGTACCTAAATATATAGAACATTAAGAGAGAATTTAGCTCAATATGAGAAAATAAAATTGAGTGAGTCATAAAAGAACAACGTGGTAGGGGGAGGGATTCCAGTTGAATACTATCAACTGTTTCATGAAAAAGTATCTTAAATAAATTACTTTCAAATACTAAGAAATAATATTTTCCTAAATTTGTATTATGAGATATGTTTTCCTACTAACTAAATTAGGAGTACATAGAGCAAAGAATGAGAATTAAAGACAAAAATCACCAGTGAATATTGATTACAGATTCTTGCAAATGAGTACATGTAAATAAAAAAAAAAAACCACTACGGCCCAGTTGGATTTATTCCATCGATTCAAGGATGGTTCAGTATAAGTAAATAATAAAATACTAATACTATCATCAAAAAACTCAAACCTTGCAATTATATCAGCATATTTAGGTATTTCTTTAATAAATATATTCAAACAAACAATACACAGGATGAATTGGAAATAGTCAAGAGAATGAAGTAACTGAAATAACAAGGGAATGAAAAGGCATTCTCTAGAAGGAAATATTTTATTTTGTACTGAAAGCAATCCAGAAAATCCAGGAGATAGAAATTAAGTAGGAGAGTATTCTACATATGGGGAGCAGACAGAAGAAATTTCCAGATTCAGGAGATAATATTACCTCAATAATAATAGAGAAGTTTGGAAGGGGGCATTTATAGGGGGATGAGTTTAGTTTTGCACATTTAAGTTGTTTCACAATTTTTATTGTCTATATGACACCCTCCTCAAGATGTCTAATAGGAGGTCAACAGAAAAGTTAGGGCAGGATATATGTCTGACAATAATCAACCAAGAGATGACCATTGAAATTATGGGAATTACTAAGTAAAATAGAATAAAGGGGAAAGAGATGACCCCAGACAGAGTCCTTTGGGCCACACATGGTTGGTAAATATGACTTTGATGAAGATGTAGGAAACAAAATTGAGTAGTGGTCAAATAGGTAGAAAGAGAACCAGGAGAGAGTAGTGTCATAAAAACAGAGATAAAAGAATTTCAAGAGAAGTTATCTACATTATCAAAAACTGCAGAGAAATCAAGGATGAAGATTAAAAAAGCACTTGGAGGAGAACATTTTCAGTGGATGGTGAAGCCAAAAGCTAAACTTTAGAGAATTAGGAAGAAAATGATAGTAGAGGAATTTGAAAAACCTATTGTAGACAGCCTTCTCAACTAATTTGACCATGAAAGAGAGGAGGGATATGGGTTGATATTTGGCAGAAATGGATGGATCAAGTGAGAAGTTTTGAGGATGGTGTGATATGGTCCTGTTTGTAGGCAATAGAGGAGTAGCCAGCAGATAGGGAGAGATTGAAAATAAGTAAGAAAGTATGGATGATGGAAGAGGCAATCTATTTAAGAAGATGGTATAAAATAGCAGTTAGCCTTGGAGAAGGACCACCTCTTCATGAAAAATGGGGTGAAGGAGCAGATTGTGGCAAAAGACATCTGGATGATGTGAGATTAGAAAGAAGGAAGAAGAGAAGGAAAGTTCTTAATGAATGGCCACAATTCTTTTTGTAAAATACGAATCAAGTTCTCAACTGAAAGGGTGGAAGAAGGGTGAGCCATGGAAGGTTTGAGGAGGAATGAGAAAGTTTGGAAAAGTCACTGTGGTGAGTAGATAGTCAATCAAAAAGAGAGAGCTGAAAGTATTGCCTAGCAACAATAAGGACCCAGTTAGCTTATGTAACATAAATGTGTAGAGGATTCAATCAGCACGATTTTGTAATTTTCTCTGCCTTTTTTTAGCAACATCTATAAAAACAAAAGCAGTGGATGGTGGGTATTGTCCAAAGGTGAGGCTTAGCAGGAAATACATGGTCATTTAAGAAAGGGCAAGGGACTGAAGAGAAGGGGACAGCTTAGTATTGAACTGGTTCACCAAGGGGTCAAGATAAGGAAAAGAGGATAATGTAGTTAGTAAAGGAGTGAGAGAGAACTGGAGAGTCAAGGAGTTCAGTCAAAGTATAAAAAAATCAAGGTTTGAAGTTGCAAGGCAGAGGAAAAGGTAGAATGAAAATAAGTTTTGATCATATAATGAATTTTCACTGTTTCAAACATGGGAGTGGGACATTTCTAGGTAATAGCCGGCTCAAAGGCATTACTATTTTTTTGTGTGGCTAAGGTAGGGTGGAGGAGTAGGTCACAGCAAATGAGTAAGTTGAAGAATTCAGAGCTTAGGGTGCTAGAATAAGTATCAATATGTATGTTGAATTCCCCTACTATAACTGGAGAAGTTGGAGAAGAAAAAAATATTGTATGCCAGGACTGAACACACTGAAGGAAAGTCCTTGATGTCAGTAAATAACAGCCACTGGAATTGAATGAACCTCAAAGGAGGAGAGGTAATTAGAAAGCCTGCAAATGGGAATGGGGAGCAAGGGATCTTTCACATCCCCTACCTAAATCAGTGCGTCTTACTTAGTTTAGGGGGAAATATGAATGAAAGCACAGCCATTGATACAAAGTGAAGCCAAGGAGGCAAGTCTCAAGGAGGGCCAGATAATATGACTGAGAAAATGAGTTATTTAATATGGAAGCAAAAAAATACACTTGAATCATAAAGATTCACAAAGAGCTTAAATAAGGGGGTGGATCAAAAACTTTTATATTTCAGCCGAACCCAATAAAATCATGGATTAAGTCTCTGTTTCCTACCTTGAACTGCTAATAATAGTATCAAGAAAAGAGAAATAAATTAAAGGCATACATGTTAGTAAAGAAAATGAACAAATGTCTCATGATTTAGGTAGAAGACCCTAGAGAATTAGCAAAGAAACTATTTGAAAGAATTATTTATTTAATATAATAAGATAAAAAATAAATACATAAAATCATGAATATTTTTATAAAAATTAGAGACATCAAGAAAAAGTACATTATAAACATTAAATCTCTTTCAAAATAACTTCAAAAAACATCAGACAGATGGACCTTCAAGATATATGTGTGTGTGTCTGTGTGTGTGTGTAAAATCCCACAAAGAAATATATGAAAATTAGAAAGCTTATTAATAGTTGAATAGAGCTAATATAAGAAAAATGAGATTTCTACCTAAGTTAATATACAGATATTCTATGGCAAACAACCAGCTTAGTATTTTATGTAACTAACTATATATGTATATATTATATATAACCAAAGTTATAACTATATAACATTAAATTCATTGATAGGAACACAGGTCTATATTCTTAAGGTTTTTTAAGAAGGAGTGAAAGGGAGACACTACTTCAGGGACATCAAACTATATTACATCATTTAAAAAACTCTTGAAGTAAAAGTGGAAAGAAGTAAATCAATGTAGCAGATCAAGTACTTTTGATAGCAAGCTGATATCCAGGAAATATGTCAAACTAACACAAACACATAAGACCAAAAGACATTCTCTAATAGATAAGATATGAATAGACAATTCTTAAAAAGAGAGCACACTATTAACCTCTATGTCAAACTTTGGGTTCAAATTGCTAACAATGAAATGGAAAAAAAAGAACTTTGATGTTTCACCCCACAGATAGTAAATTTTCAAAATTAAAAAAAATGAAAATGATTATTGTTTGAAGGTTCACAGGAATACAGACTCACTAATACACTGTTTGTAGAAGCAGGAATTAGCCCAACAGTTCTGAAAATGATTTAGTATTGTGTTTTGAAAAGTAAATAATGTCTGTTCCATACCCTTTAACCCAGGAAACCCATTGCTAGGTGTCTATCATAAAGAGATCAAAGATAAAAATCAATTTCTTATCTAAAATGTTGAACCCTAAACCAAATCCACTATTTCAGTTGTGCTTTAATTGGGGCAGAGTATAGTGGGATGACTATTTCCCTTGTTCTGGATAGTATACTTCTTATTAATACAGTTGTAGATTGTTATATTTTACCAGATGTGCTGTTGACTCATCTATATCTCCTGATCCATTAAAAGCTCCTGATCTCTTCCATATACATAACCTATACCTCTGCAATCCTGGTCCCACACTAACCAAAAGCTTCTTTTAAGTAAAGAGACTAAATCAATGATTCAATTTCTGGTTTTGAACTTGAACATTCAAACAAATGGACTCAATCTCAAACACAGACAAACTCTTCCTTTCTTCTTTTAATTCCTTGTAAGAAGTATAAATTTTGAGCAGGAATTTTCTAACATTCACTTAGTATTTCAACAAAGCAATAAGAAATTAAATTTGGAAACCCATTCTAATAAAGGGAGAGAAGGATTTTTCTTTTAGTTTTATCTAATGTTCCCTAGTGTTATAAACTACCTTTAGAGACATTAGAAAAAACTTAAAGACAGAAGATATGAGATGTTACTCCAGAACCACTACTTCATATCTATAAATTGGGGATATCACTCCCCTCTTTGCTTATTTTCCTCATCTCTAAAATGAGATGAGGATTGTGTTAACTGAACTATCTATAATTTCCCTTCCAGATCTAAATTCTATGATCCAAGGTCAGTCTTAATGAATACAGAAGGAGTAGAGAGAATAAGATTTAGTCAGATATATTGCTCAAGGACTCCAAGTAGAAAGGTGGTTGGTGAGTGGTGGACTGATGGCAAAATAGCTAACACAGGAGTCAACTTGAAGGTAGAAGAGAAAATGATGAAAGCAGTGGTGGGAGATATTGACCTAGGAACTCTATCTTTTATGAGCCTAATAAGGAAAATAGTGTACATAGCAATGAGGAGAAGATCAGCAGCAATGTATCTTTTTTAATGTTTCTTTATGTTTTATAGATACAGGCAAACAAAGAAAAACATGTTAAAATGCATGTAAAGGTTTTAAAAAATCAATCATTTCTAGAAATTCTTTGCCACTTATACTGAATGACCAGGAAGCAAATAGCACTAATGTATATCATTATGTTTCAGACAGACTTGCAATAACATTTTTTCTGGATTATGAGAATAAATGATGTTAACATTGGTTATATACATTTTTTCTGATGCATCATAGTCATCCGCTCACAGCTTTTCAAAAATAGAATGAAAATTGAGCTTATAAAATTAAAATGTTTATCAACTTTATTTTCTTGAGTTCACAAAATTGCCCTTCCACAATATGAAAGGCCCTTAGACACTCAGAGGGTGAGAGTTAGGGCAATGCCATGCCTCGGTGACTCTTTTTCTAGTTTTGATCCTCCATGAACATAAAATAGGAATAGTACACAGTTCAGAGACAAAACAAAGAAGTCATATTTGAACCACCAATAGGGAATTTCTCAGATGTATATTTCCAGCCATAGCACATAATTGTTTCTGTTTCCTCATCATCAAGTCATTCTCTCTTTTTCATTTCTCTTTCCAAAATGGTTGTAGACTCAGACTCATTTCTTTACTGCCTTAGTTACTGAATCATAAGATCACTGATTTTTAGCTAGAAAGTACCTTAGGGGCCAACAAGTACAAAGTAATCATTTTACAGATTAGGAATATGAGGTAGAGAGAGCTTAAATGGCTTGCTCTAGTCACATAGGTAGTTAAGTCAAATGTGGGGTTTAAATTTAAGTCTTCTTGACTCAAGACCAAAACACTATCCACTACACTACCTAGCTTGATACATGGGGAAATACGGAAAGTACCATATGATTCCATTTGGGGATCAAGCCAGTACACATGATTACTCCATGACATCTTTCACTCCTTTGTTATTCATGAATCACTCTCTGTCTTTGGTACATACTCCAGATTATGCCAAAAGACTGAAAAATGAAAATTTATGTGAAAGACCTCAATCAAATTAATATGGCTGAGATTAATAGATAAGATGAGCTCTCAAATTATTCCTTTCTTATTCTGATATCACACATGATTTTCTATGATGCTAGAGTGCTAGGCCAGGAATCAGGAAGACTTGAGTTCAAATCTGTTTCATATTTCCTAGATGTGTGACCCTGGGTAAGTCACTGTTTGCCTTATCTTTTTTTAATTGTAGAATGGTGATAGTAACAGCACCTATCCTCCCAGTGGTGTTGCAAGGATGAAATGATACAATGCCCGAAAACATATAGCACTGTGCCTGGCACATAGTAAGCCCCATATAAATATTGCTATTGTTATTATTATATTGAGGTGTGATCCACATATGGGCAAAGAACCTAAAGAATGGAAAACATTAGTTTTTTCCTATGAATACTCCTGTCATGCTTGGGAGAGTTTAGAACAAGAAGAGGAAAAAAAACAAGGTAAAGCTATTCATACCTGAAGCTATTTCCAGAGAAATAGAGATATATAAATGCTACATTAAACAGATTCAAAGTTCATCCTTTTGCTTATATTTTATAGCATATAAAATTAGTTAAAAGTGGATTGTGGCAATGGAACTCATTTTACCCTCAAAGAAAATTACATCTGATAATTTTTCCTGATCTTGAACTTGAGGGGGCCTGAGTATCACGAGGTCATTCTGCAGCTATCATTAAGATTCTAGTTGGCTGATTCCATCTGTTTGAATCCCATTTTTAAGATTTGTGAAATGATGGAGAGTTAGGATCAGAGACTTGGGTCCATTTCAGCTCTAATGCACCGCGTCTTCCTGACCTCATCTTTCTATGATTATACTATTCAATTGTCTTTGTGTTCATCTAGTTATAGGAAATTTTTATTTAGATGAAAATATATCTTCAGAAGTAGAGGTTGTATATATATATGTATATATATATATATATATATATACATTATATATATATATATATATATGAATTTTATTTAATGTGTGAGGTATGGGATGGCCAAACTTTTCATGCCTTTCACTCTCTCTGATGTGTATTGCAATAGATCTGTGGACTTGTGGATGTGGGTACTACCTCATATTACTGTAAAAACACTTTTTATCTTGTGTGATTATTGTCTATGTGTAACCATAAGTATTCCATTGAAAAATTATCAAGTATGTTTGAAGATTTCTTTTAGGTGTCTTAACACCCTAGGGAGCCAATGGAAACCTCAGTAGTCCAGCCATCCTCAATGTATGAACATCCAATCTTTTCTAATCATGTGTCCCTTAGGAAATATACTTCAGTGCTTATAAATCAGTATGGATAATATATTGGACTTAGAGTAAATGCATACCATCAACCTACCCTTTCAGCTATCTTTAACTATTCTTCAGAGCATATATTTACATATATATATGTATAAATGTGTATATATGTGTATGTATGTATGTGTATATACATACACATATATATGTATACATACATATATGTGTGGGGGGCACATACACACACACACACACACACACATATATATATATATATATATATATATATATACATATATATATATATATATATATAATTCCTTCCATTTTTAAAACAAAATGATGTATTGAATATTTTAAACATGGGTTTTTGTGTCTGAGTATCAGGGAACAACTAGAGATTATGGTAAAAGTATCTACCAAATTCCCAAAGTTATTCCAGGAAGCTGTCTTGATATTCCCATCCCTTCTACAGAGAAGTCCATATTCTTGAGAACTAGGTATGTATCAGAGAATTTAAAAATTGCAACCTCTTCTCATTCATTACCTCTTTTTTTTCTTTGCTTGTCTTCTATTCACCCCTTTTCTTCACATTTCTTTGCCAATACCTTCACTTCCTTGTGATCATTCTGACTACCCAGTATAAGTGTTTCTTCTGTAAACATTAAATAATGGCCAAACCACCTTAACCAGTAGAGTATATGAACCCAGAAGCTTCATTGTTCCCTGCTTTCGACATGATGTTCAGTTTAATTTTCCTTTATGGATCATACACCCCCTACATGCCGATGATTTGGGAAATAAACAATGACTTCTTTACTCCTAGACAATACTGAGATAGAGACAATTAATCTCGAATGTGCTTCTCATGACTATCAGGCCCTGTGATTATGCTCTTTGATGTAGGCTTATAGTTGGAGTAGGATATGTTCAGGACATTGTAGCAGAAAGAGCACTGGAACTAGAGTATGAAGACACAAGTTCACATTCTGACCCTGCTGTTTATGTCATGTGTGAACTTAGACATATCACTTAACCTCTCAAGGCCTCACTTGTATTATCTTCAAAATAAGGGGCTTGGACTACATGAACTCAAAGTTCTCTTCCAGATTTACATTCTACAGTCCTACATGGGAGATTGTCAAGCACCAGGAATACTTAGTATAGGTAAAGCCCCAAAGTCAAGGCTCAAGGCCATTAGCACCAGTGGGGCACCGAAGAAAATTGCATTGTGTTTTCTTCACCCTTTAAAAAAGCAGAAATGAAATCAGGTTATATTGTGTGTCAAAGACAGACTGAGAAGTCTGTGGGGAAGCAGGGATAGATATTATGTTTCCTTTGCCAAGCTGACATTGGTAAAGGGGTTTAATGTGCTGATGGTATACATATACACACATGTATGTATGTATGTATGTATACATGTATATATACACATACATGTGTATATGTGTGTATCTACTTTCTTTATAGTACCAGTTGGAAGAATCACCTATTTTCTGCCTCCCTAAATCCAAGTCAACTTTCAGTAACCTGGCCTACATTAACTCTCCTGATTGACAATGCTTTAGGGAAAGCATTAGGGAAAGCTCAGAATTACTAAAACCAATATACTGCTTCATATTCTTTATGAGAGATAATAATGAACAATTTTTATCTAAATAGGATGATCAGGGAAATATATTTAAAAAAACAACTGAATTTAAATGCGTATTATCTTGAAGTAGAAAGACTGAGAAGCAATTCAATGAAGTCTCAAGTATTTGATGGGATTATGAAAATGATATATACACTTCCCCTGTGTAATGATGGTGTTCATCAATATTCATTCATATACCTTAAGAATGTACCTTAGAGACCTCCTAGTCCATCCAATCATTTCATTTTATATATGAGAATTGAAAATGACAGTGAAAAAGCAAAATTCCCAAGATTACACATTTACTGAGTGACAAAGTCAGGGTTAGAACCCACATCACCTGGTTTCCAGTCCAGTGTCCTCTTTTCACCATACTACTTTGTCTTTTAGTCTTCCTGGCAAGGCTTAGTATATAATAGTTTGATAAGGTCCACAATTCTTTCAAGTAATAGCAGAGAGGTTGGTTTATTTAAAGTGATGGCAAACAGACCTTCCAGTGTGTATTCAACCAGAAGAAAAGCCAACTTCATATTCTCCCCATCCCCTATTAAGAACTCAAACAGTGTAAATCTTCAGGGTTTGACTACCTTGCTGGACCTTAATTCTTAGAAAGTTAAAGAGATTCATCTAGGTTGGGCTAGCATGCTCAGTTCTGGTATTTCTTTGGGTTATGTATTAGCATCTTCTGGTTTTCTCTTTCAACATTTCTCTAATCTAAAATTACAGTGATACAGAGAAATATGAGGCTATGCTCTTGTGTTTCTTACTATGAGTTAACCTTTCTATCTTGGGTTTGAAATGGAATTGAAAGATTGAGGGGTAAATGAGTGGAGAAAAGAAATGAGGAATGAGTTTGGAAGTTCCTTTTTTTCCTACTTGTCAATGTCTCAGTGGAGATAACTGAATAGGAAATTAAATGTCTAGATTGTAAATGATGTCCTTAATTGTTGACTTATGCACACAACTTTTTTCCATGAGAAGGAATTTCAAGAAAGGACCTTCTAACCATGAATATCCTATGTGCCGAAATTTATCATCCCAAGCAATTATTTTCCCATCCATTACCATTAGAAAACATAATTTTGCCAAGGATATTCTTTCACTCTTGTACAGTTGGCAGTTTATCAACTAAATGAATTTTTTCCTTGGAAAACACTTATTTAAGGCATAATCTAGACCAATTGCTATCCTCTTATTTCTGCTGCTTGTCATCTTAAGTAGACGAAGCATCAATAGAAAAAGTTATCTGTAATGATAAATGAATAGTGATAATGATGACCATGATTTGCTTTGTTCCAAGGTTCTGTTGACCCCACCCCCTTTTTGATCATAGCTTGGTAATTTGTTTGATCCTAGAGCTTTCGCAAGAGAGTGGCTCAATAAACCTCTTAACCTCGGTCCTCCTGACCTAGGACACTGTATAACAGAGCAAAAAGGATGGCGAAAACTTTCCAGAGCTTCTTAATTATATTGAGAGACCATATGATCTGGTGTGAAAAAGTACCGATCTTAGAGTCCAGAAACTTGAGTTTAAGTACTGGCTCTGACACTAGTTGTATGACCATAGTCAATGAAACTAACTTCTCTGAGTCCCAATCCATTTATCTGTAGACTGGGTATAGTAATATTCATTCTATCTACTTCACTGGACTTTGTTGAAGGAAGTGCTTTGTAAACTTGAAAGAACTATTAAAATTTGAGCTATTATTCTTCCCACCTGACCTGATGGGGGACCTTATGTGCAATAGAATCTCTAGATTCTCTCAATTTCCTCTTACTTTTTGACATTTCATTTAAGATCACTTGACTCTGGCACCTACCCATCAACTTTGTATTTAGAAATAGTAAGAGATTCTCAAGGACCAAAGCTCTTGTTAGAAACTCCCCAGATATGAGGGTCCCTCTTCATTACTGTCTTGCTATCAGAGAACCTGTGAGAGTATCTGACTCTCCATTTGACATTCCAACAGAGAAGCATGAGACAACAAGAATGAGAATTGACGGCTTAGTTTCATTGACTATGATGCTCAGCATATACAGGATACAGGGAACAAGGCAAGGGAAAGGGTAACAATTCCTACTAGTGTCTGTGGTGCTGCAGTCACTCATGGAATTTCTGATCGATAATATCTTTCTTCGATATGCTTCTCAACATTTTTTCGAGAAAAACAACAGGTGCCGTTCAACTGTGTGCAGGAACCACTTGCATATTCAAAATAAAGGCAGTTGTTTTTTCTACATTTGCCTTGCTTCAGCAGGCAGAGATATATGCTTCCAGGGCCACATGTGGCTGTTAAGAGAAAATAGCATATGGAACCACTGAGACAGTATTCATGTCCTAGGGCCCTAGACTTAAGAGAAAGGCTGGTCTCTGATGAGAATAAGGAAAAAAATCTTCCCAAACTTGACTTGATTGTTAAGAAGAAGTCTTATGGTAGATCACTTCTAGGAACGTGCCACAGTCTGTTATTCTCTTTTCTGATCATGGCTGGCCATGGTGAGACTGATGGTACTGCATGAGGTGAAGGGGGTCACCTCCTCATGTATCATACGGTTGCTTTCCACCTTCCTACAACACATACACACCAATGAATCTCCTATCCTGACACTTTAGCAGCTACTTTATACTACATGGCACAAAGAAATCACTACATTACTATGGGATTAAAGACTTTAAGTTTGAAGTTAACTTAGAGATAATTCAGTCTAACGTTCTCATTTTACAGATGAGGAAATTGAATCTAAGAAGGTTAAGTTATTTTGTGTAAAGTCACACAGGTAGTAAACAGGAGAGCTAGGACTTAAACCCAGTTTTTCCACACCAACAAGATGTCTATGAGAGTTTAAAATAAGCATGTTCACTCAAATCTGCATTCTGGTCATTAACCAATATCAAGTCTTGACTTATTACAACAAAAGTGTCACACTAGACTAATTTGCACTGTCCCACAGAGCAGCATCAGCTGCCTCATGGAATTTTGATCTTGTTGCCCCTCTCTCAACAGAGAGGAATTGATATGATAAAAAGTAATAATGTACAGATATTCCCAGGCATTGCATATTACTCCCCTGAGGAACATCTGCATATTAAGAGAATGACAGTAAAACTGCAAATCTTCAAGTCAAGCATGAATTTATTAAGATCCAGTGCTTAGCATAATGCTTGGCACATTTGATGCTTAACAAATATTTATTGATTATTTCAGATTAAGGTAGGATTTTAGTCATGAGTAGTGAAGATATTAGGACAGGGGTCTCTTTATTTTGCTTGTGACTCTGCCATATAAAAGTTAGCCACCATGATTCCATAGAAGTTTGGACCTTGGGAGGAAGATGAAGGATCTTAGGGAACCAACAAAATAATGTCTTTTACTTAGGAATCTACCATAACAGAATATGCATGTGTGTATACATACACACACACACACACACACATATATATATATAAACATATATAAATATATACATGCATGCATATATACGCACATAGGCATATGTATACTCACTGTATACCCATGTGTATGTATTTATATATGCACATAGATGAGTATATGTGCATATATGTAGATGTTTATTTGTGCAAAGATATGGTAGATTCCTACATAGGAAACACTACTTTATTGGTTCCCTGAGAACTGTCATCTTACTTTCAAGGTCTTAATTTCTATGGACATATAGTGGTCACCCTTTATATGGTAGCATTACAAACACAAAAGAAAGACCTTTTTGTCCTAATATCTTTACCCTTTGTGCATGTATGTATGTGTGTGTGTGTGTATATATGTGTGCATATGTGTGTGCTCTGAACATTCTAATCTCTCTCCTACTCTAATTACTTTCATTCTTGTATTCCCTAAGAAAAAGTAATGCAGCCCAATATGTATATGTATGTATGCATTTAACTGTTCCATAGGCACAACAATATATTACAGAAGCTAGATTTTACTTCCATCTTAGAGTAGCTATGTCCAGTATTCACTTCTTTTTTTTGGGGGGGGGGTTCCAGCAGAGATTTACCCAGGGCAAGATAGTTCCATAGTCAGTTACAGTTGCACCTAGAGGTAGATTACTGCTTTTTTATAATAGTCCAGAGTCTGAAGTTCCTGTGTTTCACTGCCATCTAGCAACCTGTGCCCACTTGGACCTGAGGACAAAGGCAGGTCCTGAGAGAGGGAAAGGACTTGGGTACATATGTCAGGACACATTAGAGAGGAGAGAGAGGGGGGAACATCATCTGATGGGAATATCTATAGCCATGATCCACCTGCATAACCTTGTCCCCAGGTGCCAGAATGCCTAGTTACAGTACTGGTCTTTAGTCTCTGTTTCTGGGAAACTGGGTCCCAGATGAGATTACATCCTTTTACATGTGGGACAGGGCATAATGCTATTTTTAACTCAAGAAGGAATTGTATGACTTTATTCTATTAAAGGATTAGTATCACTGAGACCACGTTATAGGTGAGACTATATTATAACAAGGTCCCTTCATTACTTCTGGTAACTAAATCTTCTTGGCCAGAGGCCAAGATGAATCATGCCACAGTGGGCTATATTACTACAATGCTCCAGTGTACATATTAGCAGTGTTTGCCTATTTATAACATCTAGAGAGATGTTATTTACTTCCTTTGATGCCAATGCAGGAAAAAAATTACCTCACCAACATATAGTGCATCCACAAATTATCCTGTCCTATATGCAGGGTGTATGTCAAGTTAATTGGAATTTACAAATAACAAGAGAAGACAGCTGTCAAGCATCTGCATCAGGAAAAGAATAGCATAATTTGAGAAGGAATGAGAACTTGGCTATTTTTTCCTCCAGTGGTATTGGGAACAGTAAATAACATATCTCTTGATAACAGATCTCATTGTATAAATATTCATAATTATGCACAAGCCAAAGTTTCAAGTTCTTCAAATTTCAGATAAAACCACATACAAACACACACAGACACACAAACACAAACTCTCTTGGGTTTCTGAAATGTCAAGAAGGCCTTCATGTGAAGTGGATTTCAAGAATTAGTGATATAAGGGAAACATGTAAAAGAAGGGTAAGATAACCAAAGTAACTTTTTGCATACCAAGTGTGAAGTGCTCTATTGTTCTTTGCATTAAAAAAAAGTCCTGGTAGTGTTCCTATAAAAATAAACCTATTTTTGCTTCTGTTTTTCCATGCATTTGGAGTATCAGAAAATACAATTTTTTGTTCCCTGAAATCCAGGAAATTTAATTAGGGGGCTATCAAGATATTCAAGTTCTTGTGTCATTGTCCCATGTAGGTATGTATAAGCCAAAACTGGATATTCTAATCTCTGCCTTCCTCTACACTTTCATTTTTGTATTTTCCAATAAAAAAATGCTGGGGCTCAGTCAGTGCAAAATTCCTGCATACAACCATGCTTAGCAGCCTGATTTTTTGGGCTATACCTGAACTACCTGGGCTGTGGGAGAGGGTAAGAACCCAACTTTAGGCCTGTACTACTCCTGGTTCAAAGAATCATAGGTGTTCTAATAGCTTTTGTGGAAGTTTGTGTGTATGTGTTTATGAACTAATTTTGCTCCAACTCTAGGGGCCTCCTAAAATAATAATACACAGATAATATTTAAATACCATTTTACTATATCCTACATTATTTCATTCCATTCTTGTAACAACTCTAACCCATTTAGGTAATCTAAATGGCAGTAACCAACAAAGATGCTATAGCTGTCCAAATTTCTTCAGTTCCTAATCTTGTTTCTTAATGTGGCTCTTTAATTTAACTGACTGAGTGCTAGTTAATATGTTAATATTTTCACCAATAATAAATGGCTCACATTGTATAGGAACAAGATCTTTGTTGGTCACTGCAGTTGATATTGACCCAATTGGGTGACATAATGCATTTTGTAGAATGAGGTTGTCAAAATGTATTTGGGCCCTTGATAGTGTCCATACTTAATATAGCATTTCCAGTTTACATAGTGTTTTTTTTAATCTAAGAATATAGAAATATCATAGGAACATCTTATCATTTGATCCTCCAAAAAGATCTACAAAGAAAGTAGTATATGTACTATATCAATCTTACAGATGAAAACAATCAAAGAAACCAACTGAGCCTAGCAGAGAGAAAATGATTTACCCAAGGCCACACATGAAGTCAATGGAAAGGACAGGACTTGATCCCAGTTCTTCAGAAACCAGGTCCAATTCTCTTTCCACTGTAGTGTGCTGCTTCTGGAAATCTCATGCACTCCAAAGTTAGGTGAAGGTGGGTTTTGTGGGAAAAGACAGGACTTTTAGTGGGGTCCTTCAAAGTCCCATCTTATAAATAGCTATTGAATTCTACCTCATAACAACTTTTGAATCAGTTGCCTCAATAATTAAGTGGTTTACCCCTGAATGGAGTTCACTCCACTAAGCCTGAATAAGTAGTTAGTTGTTAGAGAAGTAGAGGGGATCCTTAATCTTTTGAGGGTTAGATTAAATAGCTTTTCAGATTCTTGCTCACTCTGTCTGGCTCTCATTCTGTACTTTGATCTATGACTTGTGATCTCTGGCCTGCCCCTTATACTATCCTTGCTTCTAGGAAGTTCTTTCACAGAAGAGAGAAATAAACTTCCAAAGGAAATCTTTCCAAAGGAAGGATTCACAATCTCCACATGAGAAGGTTTGATTGGAAAGCACTCGTCAACTTCTTCCCAATCTATTTCCCCTTGAGGTCAGTCAGGCAACTGAACAGGCATTCTTGTGCTGCTGTTGGTCTAGAAACATAATTCCTGGGTTGGCCCTTGCTTGCTCCAGCTAGTCCCTGGGAGGATCACAACAGACCATTTCTAACTTCCTTCCACCTCAGTCTTTTCATCTGTGAAATTAGGAGGCTGAACTAGAGGATCTGTATAAATCCCTTTTGATTCTTATTCCTATTATTCCCTCAGCATAAGAATCTCTTCGTTTTGGGGAATATTGTGTCTTTGAAAACATTCAGAGGGTGAGAGCCAGTGGAGTACCAGAGTTCAGTTACCCTGACTGATATTACTATGCTCTCTACAATTAAGAAACAAAGGGACAATTATCTATTCCAGAAAGTGAGGGTTGGACATATCAGACACATAATTTATAATTCTCTTAGCCATTCCTCCCTCCTTCTGGTTGTTGAGAAAATGCAGAATAGCAGTTAATAGCTATATTTTATCTTTTTGAAGCCAGAATATGGACAGGATGGACCTTGCTACTCAAACCCTTTAAAATCAGTCTGGCATGTTGGATAGAGCCCTGGATTTGGAATCAAAAGACATGGTATAAAGTCATTGGTCTACTATTTTGCCTCTCTTTGGCTTAATTGTTTCTTCTCTAAAAGGAGGGGAGTTGAATTTAAACATTCCTAAGTCCCATTCTGGCTCAAAATCTGTGCTTCTATATAAATGATAGTTCTCATGTGGGTTAGGGGTCAGGAGGTAGTATGCCTATTTGTTATGAGACTGTGTAAGGATAAAAACTCATTTCCACCACCACCACCACCCCCACACCCCTGCCAATGACATTCTTGATTGTTTCATAAGACCTGAGAGGATAGTGGAGTAATTACTGTCAAAACAGAAGCAAACAAAAGAAACCATAATAATGACAAAACAAAACCGTATAAAAGATAGCATACTGTAGAAGAAACAGCACTGAATTGAAGCTCAGATGTGAGTTCAAGTCACTGCTCTGCCACTTACTAGTTGTGTGGCTTTGTCACCTCATCTCTTTGATTCTCGGTTTTTTCATCTAGAAAATGAGGATAATCCTACTTACACTGATGGCTCTAGTGGGTAATTATGAAGAAAACACTCTCTAAGCTGGAAATGCTCTATGTTACGTATGGGCAATGACAAGGGCCCAAATACATTTTGACAACCTCATTCTCCAAAATGTATTGTGTGGCCCAATTAGGTCAATATTAATGGCAGTAACCAACAAAGATGCTTTTGCTGTCCAAATTTCTTTGGTTTTCTAGACTAATCAACTTTTAATAATGTTTCTTAATGTGGCTCCTTAATTTGACTGACTGATTAACTAACATTCTACAAAAACCATCCATTTAGTAAAGCTCATGAATTTCTTCCCTACAATGCCCCCAAACATCTTAAAATTTAATCTCATACCATGTCTCAACCCCTTCCCCCTTTTCTTACTCCCAGGGAAGCACACCCAATCCACTTTATTGAGGCAGAATTTCTCTTTGTTCCTAGAAGTCATAATCCTAAAAAGCCTCATGGTTTGTCTCCCTACCCTCCTTATGTTGCATGCCACCAACATACCCAACAAAAATTGTTTTACCTGGTGGAACTGGGGCCAAAAAGAAAAATAAAACAAATAGAAAGAAAATGATCTTCATGGCTGAAGGTGTTGCCCAAGAAAGTCAGCCAGGCCAGAGAGAAGATGGGAATCCTCTATAAGAGGAAGGCAAAGGTGCATCTTTTTATATTTGTACCCTGCATTGTTATGAGTTGAGCCAGTCATGTATATCAAAAGTTGACTCACATTCTTTTTAGCAATGCCCCAGGCAATAGAGTTAAATTTGTCTTCCCTCTTCATCAGAAAATGTAACAGACAGGCCAATACTGTTCCCAAGATAACATGCCTTTCCTTTTCATAGTTTTGCAGGGGATAGTGGGTCATTGAAGATTCCAGCAATTGATCAATAAGCAAGCTTTTATTAAGGAGTTTTAATGTGCCAGACACTATGTTAGGCCCCAGGGATGCAAAGATGTCCCTTCTCTTATAGAGCTTATCTTTTACCAAGGGAGAAAGTACATACATGTTAAAGTATTTGTAAAATAGAAACAAAATAGTTGGAGAGGGGACTTAAGAGAAAAGAAGGTCAAGAAGCCTGTAAAGAAGAGGTTTATTCAGAAAGGGGGATTGGAATTGAGCTTTGAATGAATGTAGGGATTTTAAGAGGTGGGAGGTAAAGAAATAGTACATCCCACCAGTGAGATTAGCTAGTGTGAAGACATAGAGGCAAGAAATGAAATATTATGCTTGATGAATTAATTAATCAATAAAAATGTATTAGGTATCTAATGTGTGCCAGGCACTGTGCTAAGTGCTAGAGATAAAAAAGGTGCTTAAGGGCAAGGGAGGATGGGGGAGAAAATATATGAACAAATACAGACAAAATAGGCTACTTAGAAAATACATAGGAAATAATTAACAAAGGGAAGGCAGTAGAATTACAAGGGGTTGGGAAAGGCTTCCAGTAAATGATGGGATTTTAATTGGGACTCTGTATCAATAGATAGGGTTGAGAAGGGAGAGACTTTCGGTATGGAAGACAGAGAAAACACTTAGGGCCTAGAGATAGAGTGTTTTGTTGGTGGACCAGCCAGACAGCCAGTATCACAGTGTCATCAAGAGTACATGTTGGGAAATAAGGTGTAAGAAGATTGGAAAAAGTAGGAACGGGTTAGGGAAAAGTATGAAGGGCTTTGAATGCCAAATGGAGCATTTTGTATTTGATCCTGGACGTGATAGAGGGTGCAACTGGATTGTATTGAGTAAGGGTTTGACATTGTGGGACCTGTGCTTTAAGAAAATCACTTCAGTGGCTGAATGGAGAATGAATTGGAATGGAGAAACTTGAGTCAGGCAGACCCATGAGCAGTCCATTTCAGTAGTCCATCCAGATGAAGTGAGGTGATGAGGGTCTGCATTATAGTGGTGGCAGTGTCGAGAGAGAGAAAAGGACACATTTGAGAAACAAAAAATGTGACTGGTCCATAGAATGTTTATAGGAGAATAATGACTGGAAAGGTAGTAAGGGGGCCAGGTTGTCAAAGATTTCAAATGTCAAACAGAAAAGTTAATATTTCTTCCAAGATTTAAAGAGTCATTGTTGTTTATTGAGAAGAGGTGTGTCACATGAATATCCATGTTTTTGAAGAAAAAAAAATCACTTTGCAAGCTATGTGGAGGAAGGATTGGAGGGAAGAGATATGTGAGACTGGGAGAACAATAAGAGTTGATTACCACACTCAGGAACAGAGGGAGTGAAAGAAGACACTGAAACAACCCATTGTGTGTGGGTCATTCATATGCAGCATTCCACTAAACCTGATGGAAAAAGTTCAGTATCTGGCTGTTATGTTCTCCCCAAAGTCACTTAGGTGAAAAAACCTTGGGCTGATGGCCCTTGAACTGTTCAGCATGACAAGAGAATGAGGTAATTTGATATCCAGCCCTCAACTAAACTATATCAGATGGGGGAAGAAATTGATAAACAAAGGAGGAAACTAAGTTGGGGGGGGGGGGACTGAAATTGCCAGAGATTTCAGGTAGAAGAAAACTTAAAGTCCTTGAAAATAAGCAGATAAATCAAAAGGGGAAACATTATAAACATCAGAAGGAAATTTAACCTCCAGATCAAGTAAATGAGTTCAGGTATCTATGAATAAATACTTCAAAACAAAGGAAAACAATCCAACATGTAAGACATGGGACACTATTAATTTAAAGGGAACATGTAACCACAACACATTTTTCTTGGGTGGGTTAAAAAAAGAACTGGGAATTATGAAACAGAATTTATATCCTATGCATCAAAAATAATGAGCAGAGTAGAAAAACTGGAACCTCCAAAGGCAACTCTCACTAAAGAAACAAAAGAGAGAACAATGGACCAGGAATACAAATATACAGAAGTCAAGGACAATCTAGAAGAAGAGAAACAAAAGAAAATCATATTTTTAAAAACATGCACGAAAAACATACCGATAAGGAAACCAAGCATTGTAGAGACAACCTAAGGATTATAGGTCTCCCAGAAGAACAGGACAAAACTCTTTAACGCCTTGATGCACAAAATAATAGAAGAGTATTTCTCAGAACTTCTGAATCTAGAAAATGGAATTCCAATTAAAAGAATTCATAGGTCATGTCCAGAAGAAGAAGGGGTTTTGGGGAAAAGATAAGAAGTTCTAACTTTAATATATCTATAGGACTTCCATTTAGAAATATCTAATAGGAAGTTGTTGATATGAGACAGAAGAGAAACAAAGGCTGAATTTATGGATCCGAGAATTATCTGCATAGAGATGAGTAAACGCATGTAAGCTGTTGAGTGCATTAAGAGAATATATAGAAACACCAGAAACTACAGCCTTGGTATTTTATTTATATCCTATTAAAAACACGTTATCCTGCCTGCCTCAAGTCTCATTTATATTCTGCTAAAGGACACAATATGGATGATGATCCAATGAATCCATAGGAGCTTAGAAATGTATATTTCAGCCCCCTTCTCTTCATTTTGAAATAACTAAAAAGACATGAATAAGTCACAGAACCAGAGAGGAAATAAGGTTCCTAACTTCTGTTCCAGAAATTTAGCTTTCTCCATTGTCCCAGTCTGCCATTATTATTAAAATGCTATCTAATGACTATTAAACCCTATTAGTATAAAGAAACATATATGGGGGCAGCTAGGTGGCACAGTGAGTAGAGCACCAGCCTGGAAGTCATTAGGACCTGAGTTCAAATCTGGCCTCAAGAACTTGACACACTTACTACCTGTTTGATCTTGGGCAAGTCACTTAACCCGAATTGCCCTGCCTTGCCCCCTCCGAAATAAAAAAAGAATGAAAAAAAGAAACACATATGGAGTCTCTATGCAAGGAATTGTTGAGGGGATAAAAGAACAACACAACATGGTCCTTTGCCTTCAAAATAATTGCATTCTAGTTGGGAAAGCATCTTGTATATGCAAAAATAAACTGTACAAAAGTCAGCAGTGTTATACATTATACTATTGTATCTATTTCATACGATTGTTGTGAAGTTGTGTTTTTTTTTGCAAAAAGTCTCTCCTAATCCCCTTTAATCTTAGTGCCTTCTAATCTTAGTGTGATATATATGATATGATATGTATCTACGTATTTTTGTTAGTTTTTCAATTAACACAATACTATAAGGTTTCTAAGGATCAGAGAGGTGACCATTATAACAAGAAGTCCAATACTGTAATTTTTATCTTAGGGTTTCCATTTAAATGTTTTTAAATTCATTAGGAAAACAGATTTAAAGTAATGAAAAAAAATTAAATTTTACTGCACGTTGAAACATTTCTACAAAATAAAAAAGCAACTTCATGTTAATCCAGCAGAGCTAGTAATACATGAATTTAGTTTCACATGGGTGACAAGCTAAAAGATGTGCACATACACATACACGCACACTTCGTACATTTGTATGTAGTTTTATAAGCTCCTTTAGAGAGGGGACTGGTGTGAGTGTGCATGTATTTTTATTTTTCTTACATTTTTTGTATCCACATTTTTTGGTACACAGCAGGTGTTTAATGAATGCTTTTTGATTGAATGAAATACTTCATCATAGTGTTCATCTCATCCAGTAGTGACTGGAATTGTCTCTACATAAGTATTGATGGATAAGCATCTGTGTTCTACTCAAACTCTTCTACTGACAGGAAACTCCTAAAAGCTCCTAAAAGTCCCCCACCCTTTTATTGTTCAGCTTTGATTATTAGGAAGTTCTCCTTTTATAGGGTTCCAGTATTCTTCCTTGCAACTCCTCCTAGTCCTAACTTATAAAACACAGAATAAGTCTTCAGTACATCAGTGCTAGGCTTCATAAATGGTCTTTGCAGAAGACAGTTTCCTGATTTCATCTCTTCACTGTCTGTCCCCCCATGCCTATAAATTTGTCCCTCTTATTCTTTCCTTTCTGGTTTCCCTAACTTCATTCAGTTCTGTCTCAGCAAAAATCTGACCTTCTGCATGAAGCTTTTCTTGATTCCCTTTAATGTCATGTCTTCCTTCTAAGATTTTCTCCAATTTATCCTGTATATACCTTGGTTGTTGATAGTTGTTTAAATGCTGTCTCCCCTCTTAGACTGTGAGTTCCCTGAGAGCAGAACTGTTTTCATTGTTGTTATTTTGTCTTTCTTTACAGTACTGATACATAGTAGGAGCTTAATAAATGCTTTTTGACTACTACTAGTAGTAGTATTAATAGTACTAATACTACTACTAGTAGTATATTTAAACCTGTGATTTCAGCCATATCTGAATGTGAAAGTGTCCTCCAACAAGGTACACTGACAATTTATTTAGGACTTACTCTTAAAGTATTCCTTAAGAGTGCTAACAGATTTTGGATTGCTTATGTTCATATAATTAGTATGTGTCACAAGTAGAACTTGAAGAGAGATCTATTGATCCTAAAGCACTCATAACCCTACTATCTGCTACACCAGGGTTTTTATCCTGGGGCATGTAAATTTAAAGCAACAAAAACAACATTTTAATATTTCAATATAATTGGCCTCTCTTAGAATAATACATGTTTTATTTTATGAATTTAAACATTTTTTTCGTGCAGGGAGTCCATAGGCTTCACCAAACTGCAAAGGGTGCTAAAACACCCTGTACAGGTAGTCAGTAGATATTGTAAAATGTAGTGCTCATAACAAAAGATACATATGTATAGTATATACCATATCATCAAGTACATGGTGTGTGTGTGTGCACGTATATGCATATATATGTATACACAAACATATGCATGTGTATATCTATATCTATATATATATATATATATACACACACACACTAAATAAGGTTTTATATAATACATAAGCACAAACATACACTCTTACTTTTCATGACCCCATCTGTGGTTTCCTTTGCAAAGATATTGGAGTGGTTTGCCATTTCCTTCTCCAGTTCATTTTACAGATGAGGAACTAGGCAAAAGGCTCAAATGACTTGCCCAGGGTCATGCAGCTAAGAAGTGTCTGAGGCCAGATTTGGACTCAAAAAGATTATTCTTACTTACTTCAGGCCTGGCACTCAATTATCTATTGTACATAGCTATACATACACACATTCACAGATACATACATACACACATATACATATATACACTTATATACATATATACACATATGTATATATGTATGTATGTGTATATATACACACATATATGGGTATATATATGTGTCTATTTATCTATCTAAATGTCAGCTAGTTGACACAGTAGATAAGGTACTCAATCTGAAATAAGGAAGATCTAAATTCAAATCTGACCTCAAACACTAGCTTTGTGACTCTGGGCATGTTGCCATCTCTGACTGTCCAAATTTTCTAAACTGTAAAATAAGAATAATAACAGCACCTAATCCAAAAGGTTGGTATGTAAATTAAACAAGATAATATTTGTAAAGCACTTAGCATAGTGCTTGGCACATGACAGGTATTTAATAAATACTTGTTCCTCTTATTTATACTTACCTCCCCTATAAAATACAATCTCTTTGAAGTCAGGGACCATTTTATTTCTGTCTTCTTTTCCCCAGTATCTAGTTGAGTGCTTAACCTCTAGTATGAACTTTATGAATTTTTTTAACTAAAGCACAACTTTCAACATAATAACTATTCTTAAAGTGATAAAATTCCTTAGATTAGGTTTCACTTAAATGGATGATTGTGTTATAAAATTTGAGAAACACTGTTGATACTGGTGAATTTTATAAATGTGTCTTAATCTCATTGAGAAAATATTTAGAAATCATACCTTAAAGAATTATTAAATTTGACCTACCCAGCATAACTGAGTATAATCCTTCAGGGGAAAAATGAACATTCAGTGAAATAGAGGACTTTCAAGCATTCTTGATGAAAGACCAGAGCTGAACAGAAAATTTACCTTTCAAATACAAGAATTAAGAAAAGCATGAAAAGGTAAAGAGGACAGAGAAATCATAAGGGACTTATTAAATTTGAACTGTTTACATGGAAAGAAGATATTTGTAACTCATGAGACCTTTCTCAGTATTAGGGAAGTTGAAGGGAATATACATACATACTTCCATATGTACATATATATATACACATATATACATATATGTATATGTATACATACATATATGTATGTGTATATGTATATATAGACAGAGGGAATGGGTGAGTTTAATATGAAGGGATGATATCTCAAAAATAAAGTTAAGGAGTGAGAGAGGAAGAAAGGGAGAGAGAATAGGGCAAATTATCTCAAGAAAAAGCTGTTACAATGGAGGGGAAGAAGGCGGAGGTGAAAGGGAACTTACTCTCATTGGATTTGGCTTAAGGAAGGAATAACATAGACTCAAATAGGTATCTTACCCTACAGGAAAGTGGGGGGTGGGGGGGAAGGGATAAGGGGAGGGATGACAGAAGGGAGGGCAGATTGGGGGAGGGAGTAGTCAAAAGCAAACACTTTTGAAAAGGAACAGGGTCAAAGGAGAAAATAGAATAAATGGAGGGCAGGATAGGATGGAGGGAAATATAGTCTTTCACAATATTACTATTATAGAAATGTTTTGCATAACTACACATGTATAATCTATAACTTATATTGAATTGCTTGTCTTCTCAATTAGGATGGGTGGGGAAGGAAAAAGGGAGAGAATCTGGAACTCAAAGTTTTAAAAAGAAATGTTAAAAATTGTTTTTACATGCAACTGGGAAATAAGATATACTGGCAATAGGGGTATAGAAATCTATCTTGCCCTACAAGAAATTAAGGGAGAAGTGGTTAAGGCGGGGATGCGGTGATAGAAAGTAGGGCAGACTGGGGGAAGGGATGTTCCAAATGCATGCTATCTTGGGGTGGGGGGTAGAGAAGAGATGGGGAGAAAATTTGGAATGCAAAATCTTGTGGAAATAAACGTTGAAAACTAAAAATAAATGTTTTTTTTAAAAAAGAGAAAAAAAAGAATTATTAAATTTAATTAACCAAAACATCAGTTCTCATATGGGATAAAGTAAGAAAAAGTGCTATTCAAATCCAATTCTGTTTAAACCCCCTTATTTTAGCAATGAGGAGCAGTTGGTGGCTCAAGGCCACACAAAGGCACTGCAGAGGTAGGATTCATAGTCTTTTGGATCTCGGAGTACCAGGCTAGTATTCTGTCTAATGTACCATTTGAGCAAGAAGGAGCTTGGAGTTAAGCAAAGAGTCCTGGATCTGGAAGACCCACATCTGCTGCTTACTCAACATATAACTTTAAGCAAATCTTTTCAATACTCTGGCCTTCAGATTCTACATCATTAAAATTAGGGGACTTGGTTACATGACCTTCAAGGGCCACTGGAACTCTAAAGTTAAATAGCTAACAATGAATGGTTAACAGGTTAACAATTAAGAAAGTACTACTTACAAGGCAATTCAAGATAGTAAGATTTGTTGATTTCTTTAGATGATTAATTCTATGAACTTCTATGTTGGTTCTTATGTTCTCTTATATGGGGGCAAGTAGGCAGCACAGTGAATAGAGACTTGGAATCAGGAAAACCTGAGTTCAAATCCTACCTTAGACACTTCCTAGTTGTGCGATCTTGGGCAAATTAACTAACCTGTCTCAGCCTCAGTTTTCCTCATTGGTATAATAAAAACAACTACGTAAAAGGGTTGTTCTGAAGATGACATAAGATCTTCCACACACACAGTGCTTTTCAACTTTAAAAAGCTCATATAAATGCTAGCTTGTAGCAGTAAGTAGTAGGAGTAGAAGTAAGCATCAGTATTAGTAATATTATAGATGGAACTATAGCTTCCTTTCTTTAGCATTATACCAACCTGTTACCCATGACATTTCAGGTCTCATGATGTAGATTGATGAAAGTGATTTTTAACCATGATAACACATGGTTACTGATAACACAATAAGCATCTGATAATGAAAGATCCCTAAGTGAAGAAATAATTTGTTGGTGTTATACACAAGACATGGAAATAGCAGGAACATCAAAGCATTCTGCTTCAGTGACCAGGCTATCGAAAATGATATTTTCAGATTAGCAACCCAGCCACAAAACTTGATGTTCCGAGAACTCGGAGTTCTGACATCAAAGTTAGAAGGTGGAGAAAGCCTCAATGTGCCTGACTCTTGAACTGAACAATCTGGAATAGTACAAAGCCATTCAGTGCCTAGCTAGTCAGGTGTTGAATTCATAGGATCAGACTGAGCCTGGAGTGAGTATATTTGGAGAAACAAGTTTTAAGAATGGGGACTATGGACTATGCTTGATCTGTAAATGGACCCCTAGAGTTAATTCAGAGCCCCTAGGTTTGCCCTGAAATTTACTGAAATGAGCTAAAGATGACACAGAGACTACCCAGAAAACAGGCGTGGGAGCATGGGCCAAAGTTATTTGGCACTATTCAAGGCCCTCATTGTTCTTGATGTCTGGTTTATAGTTATAGGTAAAAAAAAGAGATTGCTACATAAAGACTCAGATCTTTTTCTTTTCAAATATGCTTGTCCTTGTCTAAATAGACTACGATTATAGGTAATAATAGTCCAGATACATGAGACAGGGTTATAGGCTGAGTTGTGGAGAAATATATCCAATCGAAAATTTTATACTAATTAGTATATGTATACCCTCACTGGAGGCTAGGTGTACTAACTAGTATATGTACATTAGAATATGTACATCCTCACTGTAGGATGGAATGAATGGAATAAATGGAATGAATACATCATTTCCTAGATTTTTGTAAAAATAAACAAATGTGACATTTTTGTAAAGTACTTAGCATGCTGTTTGGCACATAGTGATTGCCCTAGAAATGCTTGTTCCATATCTGCCATAAATGTTACTACTACTACTACTGCTACTACTACTACTGCTACTGCTACTACTACTACTACTACTACTACTACTACTACTTACTACTACTACTACTACTGATGATGATGATGATTTCATTCTTTCGTCTTTATATTCCTCAAAAAATATTAGATGGAAACAGAACTGGGACAAATCACTAAATACCTAATCTTCTTATATTGTTTATTTGGTGATATATTGGAAGAGGGACTTTGTTTTTTCTCCCTTTCTCATTAGGTTCACATATCCTTCTACAGCTTATGAGATGATGACATATAGTGGAATGGGCACTTGATTGGGAAACAGGAAACTTGGGTTTGAATCCTATCCTGATCCCTTCATTCCCCTTGGAAACTTAGATGGGCTGCTTTATTCTCTATGATGCTCCATTTCCAAATAGGTAAAGTAGATATGATGGTGCTTACACAGCCTCCCCTAAAAGGATGATTGAAATAAGAAAAATGACCTATTATCATTACAATCTGCTCTCCATTCCTCTTCTTAAGAAGTTGCAGTGTCTACCAATCATTGCTAGGGTAGTGGAAATGGTGCTGAATCTAGGGTCAGAGGACCAGAGTTAAAAAAAATTTTTCTCCCAATTACTCCCTGTATAATCTTGGACAAAAAAATCACTGAACCTCTCTGTGTTTAAGTTTTCTGAATTGTAAAGTGATGGTGTTGGACAAGATGCCCTCCTGGGTCCTTTTCAGTTCTCTATCTATGATTCCATGATCCTTCTGCCTTACATTTAAAGATATTCCTAATCTATCTCAAACTACATTTACTGACTTATTGAACTTTTACTCATTCTACATTCCAGCCAAATTTGAACTCACTGTGAGTGGGAGCATTTTGAAAGTCAAAATCTGAGAACAACATGGAAGTACTGGAAGCAATATGGGCTTCCCAGTTCCAAAGCCTGAAAGAAAAGCCTAGGAAATTAACCTGTCCTAAAGCCTACAAACAACATATAGTTGTAGGCAGTGTCTAGACTGACTATGACTATGAAGTAAAGATTGATTTAAATGAAAGAAGCTTGAGATACATAAAACTACAGCCAATATACCCTATTCAATTTAATGAGAATGAAAAGGGCTTTGAAATTTCTTATATGGTTTAAGAGCCAATATGCCACAGTAGAGGAAGTACTACACCTGAGCTCTCCCAATAGTCCCCTCCAAACAACTTAAATAAAATAGCTCAAATTCAATTCTAGAGTGGCAAAGCCT